>NC_081410.1:367853373-368176780 GCF_030272615.1 Cryptomeria japonica | reverse complement strand
AAAATGTGAAGGTGGATGAGAATCTTGGGAAATAAATCAGAGCTTGCGAATATGATGATGGTCAAGGCATTGTTTTGAATCCCATTCAGACTAAAGAATAAAAGCAGAATGATTTGGTAGAGACATTTAATCCGAATGTTGTTGCTGCTAGTGGAGAGGTGCATGAACCTGAAAAATCAAAATAACTAGAAGACTCTAAGGTATGTAAGATTGAATCATTCAGAAAATTAGATTATTAGTGATAAAAATAAAGGTGATGACTAGAATAAGGCTAGATGTTGAAGAGGTATGTTTGATTTCTAAAGTTGAACTAAATATGTTGTTGAGGCTTGCAAAGATAAAAATTGGATGAGAGTTATGGAAGAAGAACTACATCAGATTGAAAAGAATAACACATGGGAGCTTGTGCCTAGACCTAAAGATAAGAATTTGATTGGTACTAAATGGGTATTCAGGAATAAATTGAATGAAGCTGTTGAAGTTGTCAGAAATAAAGCAAGACTGGTATGCAAAGGATATTCATAGAAAGAAGGGATTGATTATGAGAAGAATTTTGCTCCAGTAGCTAGATTGGAAAATGTTAGACTGTTGCTTGCATATGCTTCCTATAAAGATTTCAAAGTGTATCAGATGGATGTCAAATCAACTTTTCTGAATGGTGATCTTGAGGAAGAAGTATACATTGAGTAACTTGATGGATTTTCACTATTTGATGATGGGGACATGGTATGTAAACTGAAGAAATCTGTTTATGGATTGAAACAAGCCCCTAGAGTCTGGTATGCTAGATTGGATAAGTATTTGTTGAAGTTGGGATTTAATAAAGGGACTGCTAATAGTAATATGTATTTTAAGATTGAGAATGATAACATTTTGATTGTTGAAGTCTTTGTTGATGATATTATCTTTGGAGGATATGATAACTTGAGCATGAAGTTTGTCGGTGATATGTAGAAAGAATTTGAAATGTCTATGATAGGAGAGATAAAAAATTTCTTAGGTTTATAGATTTCATAGATTGGAAAAGGTATTTTTATATCTCAAACTAAATATGTGAAGGAATTGTTGAAGAAGTTTGGGTTAGATGACTCCAAACCATTTGGAACTCCTATGGTGACTGGCTGAAAATTGTCTAAGAGTGACGAATCTCTGAAAGCTAATCAAAGTTTATATAGATCTATAGTTGGTGGAATGCTATATCTTACTCAGACTAGGTTGAACATTATGCATACTATGTGCATGGTTGCTAGATATCAAGCCGATTCGAAAGCAAGTCATGTCACTACTGTAAAGAGAATATTTAGATACTTGAAGAGAATTGTGGATTATGGTTTGTGGTATCTGAGGAATGATGATATCATGTTGTGTGCTTATAATGATACTAATTGGGCTGGTGATGTTGATGATCGAAAGAGTACATCCGGTGGTGCTTTATTTTTGGGTAAGAAATTGGTTTTATGGGCTAGTAAAAAATAGGATTCAGTATCCTTATCTACTATTGAAGCTAAGTACATTGCTACTACTGGTAGCTGCACTCAGGTAGTTTGGATGAAGCAAATGTTGAAGGATATCAAAGTTATCTATGTTGAGCCTATTGTCATATACTGTGATAATTTCAGTTCTATTAACATGTCAAAGAATTTGGTGCAACATTCAAAGACTAAACATGTGTCAATCAAATATCATTACTTGAGAGAAAAAAGTCAGCGAAGAGGAAGTGAAGTTGGAATATGTGTCTACAAAGGAACAAATTGCTAATATTTTCACTAAGCCTTTGCTTGCAAATACATTTGTCTATCTGAGAGACAAGTTAGGGGTATCCACCCCTCCTAATGAGAACTAGATGCATTGAGTTGCATCAATCTAGTGGACTTCACAATCTTCTTTTTTAATCTAGATTGATGAGTTGGTGCTGCTCCTCTAGTGGAGTAGTTTGGTTATGTGTTTTAATGGGGGAGAGATTCATGTTTTATATTCTAAGAGGGAAAGTTTGGTATTCTATTTTGAGATCTTTGGCATTGCTGTCAAAGGGGAAGAGAAACATGTGAAAAACTATTTTATTTTCTTGAACTTAGGGGGATTTTGTTAGAGTTATTTTCTTTCTTTGCATTGATTGTTTTTCACATTGATATGTTGCCATCATTGCCAAAGGGGGAGATTGTTGGATATTGCTACTGCTAGGATATGTTGTTGTCATTGATGTCAAAATATTCATGCTCCTATGATTGTTGATTGGTTTATTGGGATCATGGTTTGGTGTATGGAGTATTTATCATATCACTATATTCCTTTATATTGGTTTTGGTGATCTGGGAGGGTTAATTGATCATATCATATGATCCAGTTTTGCAGTTTGTTATTCTGATCAGTGCTTTATAGAGTTCAAGTATTTCCTCTGGTATATTTCGGTGTGATCAGATCTTGAGTTGAGTCTTTGGGAGACTATTTGGGATGGTCTTGTGTATCTTCATTTCAGATGGTTCGTGATTTGGTGCTCCTCATGTTATCTTTCTTCATGAAATTTTTTGATGTTTGAGTGTTCTTGAGTTTTAGATGTTGAAAGATGAAGATTTGATAAGTGGTGTTGGCGCAGCTGTTTCTGATGATTCTAACATGCTCATAATTTGCATTGATCATTTTGTGAGCTCTTGGTAATTTTGCTGAACCAGTGATGTTCTTCATGTTATGTAGTATTTTTGGTGGTGTAGTGTGATGCAACTGATCTTGGCATGATTTTTGGTGGTGTTGCGTGTTTGCTGATTTGATTTACATCCATGTTATGTCATGTATATCATTATATTGGTCTGGTGGTCGATCTTTGTATTGTGTGATGTAATTTTATAATTATGAGTTGAGGGTTTAGCTGACCTTGTTGTCAAGGTTGATGAATTGTATAAATAGGTGATATTGTCATGTAATTTTGGTATCGAGGTGGTGTCTGCATTATTAGAGAGTGGTGTATGTGAAAACAATTCATTTATTCTTTGATAGTTTGACTGAGCAGAGATTGGTGTTGCATAGTAGACAATTGTACTTAATTGGAACTGTTATCAAGCATTTGAAGATGCTATTATTGCAGTTCATTCCTTCCATATTGTAGTCTAAATCTTATTATAAGTAAGTGAGACTTTCCTGAGGGTTGTAACCTTTTGGGTTATCATATTTGAGCAGTGAGCTCTAGGTAGTGTGTCTGGATGCATGTGCATTCCCCATTGTAATATTTACATATACTACTATAGAGTATCATCTTATTGTGGGTAGGTTTCCATCGTGGTTTTTCCCTTAACCGGGTTGTCCACGTCAAAATATTTGTGTTGTGTGTTGTGCTGTCAATTTGTTTATCTTTGTTATTGCTGCAATTTATCAAATCTATTTTTGTGGTTAAGGTTGTAGATCCGGTGAAAACTGATTCACCCCCCCTCTCAGTTTTCCTTCGTTATTGTTGCCAACAGTTGTGTTCACTAATGTGTGACAGTATTTGACAGTGTTTCTGTGTGAAATATATACTCTAAATTTCTCTTATTTATGGTTTCTAGTGTTTCAATTTTGGAGATAAGTTGGTAATGTCCTTATCTACATTCTATTTAGTTGACATGAGTTTACTCTAGGTTTGGCCAACCTCAGGTATTTACACTTCACATTGTTGCTCTCATGATTATGTATCAATGTGTATGTATATGGTATTTATTTTAGTCTTAGTTAAGATGTTCTGTGGTCCACTTTATATTCTTGTCCACTGCGAGAATGTTTAGTTCCAACCTAGTTTGAATTGTGTTCAGTTAAGATGCTTAGTCAACCTAGGGAGATTTTGAATATGTAAGGATAGTATAAATAAAGGATAATTTGTTGAGGATGATAGGTGAGAGAGTGAAATGGGTAAGAAAGTGTGATTCATGGCATATGTGTATCAACGCATGCAATGAAGGTTTGTGAAAGAGGATCTATCTCCCTGATTGTTTGAGTTGGGGATAAGTGTTTTTTGAGTTGGTGAAAAGTGTTGAGCAATGTGAATTTTTATGTGCTAGCTACTAGAAGCAATGAGCCAAAGGTGTCTATAGATCATACGATTGCAAAGGTGTATTGGTGGTGGACTATTTCTCTTTTATTATTTTTCATCTAGGCAGTGAGCTTTTCTTTTTTTCTTTCTTTCTTTCTTTCAGGTAATGAGCCTTTTTTCATAAAAATCACCTAAACCCATGTCACCCTAACCAGTGTTCATATATTGAGAACAAAATTCTTCATGGTTTTCTCTTAATAGGGTTTCCCATGTCAAATTTGGTGTTCCATTGTGTATGATGTGTTCTTCTTTTCATGTTCTTTCATGCTCATATCTTTCTATGGATTAAGTGATAAAGTTAAGTTATTGTGGATCTAATTTAAGGAAAAGATTTGGTAGTTGTGTGGACAACTTATTCGCCCTCCCACTTAGTTGTCTTGTGCATACGAATATTTAATGATTGGTATCAAAGCTTTGTTTCCTTGGAGAAGAGCTTAACCACTTGAGGAGATCCTTATGGTGCACAAACTGACAATTCCTATGTTTGATGGATTTGACTATGCTTTCTGGAAAGTGAAGAAGTAAGGTTACCCGATTTCTCTTGGTTATGAAGTTTGAAAGTCTGTTACACAAAAGTAAACCAAAATGACGACTAGGAAGAACACTCTAGATAAGATCAAGGAATTTGAAGATAACAGAAAGGCAAGGTTTTCTATTTTTAGTTCTCTTTCTAAGATTGAATTAACAAAAGTTATATCTTTGGAATCAACTCATGGTATCTGAAATAAATTAAAAAATAGTTATGAAGGAGATAATATAGTCAAAGAAGATAATTTGTATAATGCTAGAACTAAATAAGAATACTTGTGGATGGAAGAATAAGTCAACATGATTAGATACTTGTAGAAGATAGATGATATTGTAAATAAGATCAGAGGTCTTGGTTGTAAGTTGTTGGAAGATGAGGTTCTGAGAAAGGTACTCAGAACTCTTACTAAACCCTATAACTCTAAGATTTAAGGAATAAAATGATCAGAAAATCAGAATAAGTATACTAGAGAATACTTGTATGGACCATTACTTTGTTTTGAGATGAGAGAGTTTGGTACTACTAGTGAAAGAACAAAAACTGCAATTAAGAGTAAAAATTAGCAAAAGATGAGGAATATGATGAAATTTTTTTTGATGATATTGATGCAAAATTTGTGAGAAGAATGAAGAAAGGAACAGAAAGTGCAATGGTAAGCTGCTCTTTGAAATTTTCAGCTATGGAAAGATAGGTCATTATGCTTCTAGATGTCCTCATAGAATTGTAAATCAAAATAATAAGGAAAGCAAAGGAAAGTTCAATAGGAAGGCTTATTATGTTAAAGAAGATGCTAATACTTCTGATGATGAATCTGATTATGAAGAAGAAAGTGAATGTTTGTTCTTGGTGGTAAATGAAGAATCTTGCTATGTTAACCCTAGCAAAATTGTGAAGGAAAAATCTCTAGAAGATGCTACTAAAACTGAAGGTACTATTGTATCTTATTTTCATGCTAGAAGAGACAAAGATGAATGGATTATTCATAGTGGATGCTCAAATCATATGATTGGTGACAAGAGTAAGTTTGTAAAGCTTTAAAATATAATGGAAGTGTTTTTAGATTTGGAGATGATTAGATGGGTAGGATAGTTGGAATTGGTTCTATCAGTTTTTAATGGAAAACATAATACTAACAATGTTTTTTATGTTAAAGGCTTAAATAATAACCTTTTGAGTGTTGGTCAAATGTGTGGAAATGGATATAATATTATTTTTTAGGATGATGGGTGTGAGATCAGAAAAAGGTTTGAAACTATGATTGCAACATGAAAGAGGACATATGAAAATGTTTATGAGTTGAGGATATTTGGTGGATATTTCCTGATGACACAAATTAATGAGAGCTAATTATGGAATTGGAGGATGTGTCACAATAATTGTGATAATTTGGTGAGGATTAGTTCAATTCAAGCTATGAGAGATTTTCCAAAGATTACAAAGCCTCCTAATGCTATCTGCAAAGTATGCCAAGTTGGAAAACAAACAAGGAGAACTTTAAAAGTTAAGGAACAATCTTCTATTAGACTATTGGAATTAGTTCACATTAATCTTTATGGTTTGAACAAAACAAGAAGTAAACAAGGTGACATGTATTTCATGGTCTTAGTTGATGATTACTCTCAAAAGACTTGGGTTACTTTCTTAGAAGAAAGGAATGAAGCTCTAGAAAAGTTCAAGAAATTCAAGGCTATGCTTGAAAATGAGATAAATAAAAGAATCAAATATTTGAGGTCTGATAGAGCTGGATAGTTTACTTCTAATGAGTTAATACCTTTGATGAGAATCATGGGATAAGAAGTCATTTGTCTCCTCCTACGATGCCACAATACAATGGTGTAGTTGAGAGGATGAATAGAACAATCAAGAGGCTACTAGAACAATGATGAATGAGGCAAGTCTATTGTAAATCTACTAGAAAGAAGAAACACATACTTTGGTATACACACTTAATAGAGTATAGATTAGAAGAAACTATGGAAAGACATCTAATGAATTATGGTATGGAAGGAATACATCTGTGAAATGTTTCAAGGTTTTTGGAAGTAAATATTATATCAAAAGAGATGAAGTGAATTTGGGAAAGTTTGACACAAGAGACGATGAAGGTATATTTCTTGGCTATTCTACTAAAAGCAAATATTGTAGATGTTTTTGTTTAAGAAAATACAGGTTTTGAGGGGACCCAAAACCCCTTACATCATAATACAAATATAGATCATTAAAGCAACTGGACCAAGACTAACAACAAAGAAACATAACAGGATGCAAGAGAGAAGGACAACATAGACACACTAGCCAGAGGAAAGAACATAAAAAAACCAGCGAGGTGCTGGCAAACATAGCAACAAAAAAGTTGACCAGTTACATGAAAATATCGAGACCATCAGTAGCCTCTTTCACCAGCATCATCATGGTCTTTCTCCAACATCTCTATAGTTGTTAGAATACAGTTGTAGGGATAGGAATTAGCTGAGTCTGTCGGTAAACAAGAAGAGGAAAAGGATAAAGAAATAGAAGTGTAGAATGATAAGGAAGATGATCTAGAAATTTCTCCTAGGACTCCAAGGTATTGACAAAAGAACCATTTAGAGAAACATATTATTGGAGAAAAAAATAGAGGTGTTATCACAAGAAGAAAAGTTGTTGAAAAATAGGTGAACTTATGCTTAATTTTAGAAATAGAACCAAAGACAGTAAAGAAAGCTTGCAGTGATCAGCATTGGATAAGAGTTATGGAAGAGGAATTGGAATAGATTGAGAAGAATTAGACTTGGGAACTTTTCCCAAGACCATCTGACTGTTGGCATTTTGGAGGAATTGATTATGTGTTGCATTGATGTTTGTCATTGATGTCAACACTAGCTTCTTTGGTTGTCTACCGGGTTCTGGCAAGAGTGATTGGAAAGAATTATATGCAAAGGAACTGGAGGATATGAGGAAATAATATGAAGATCTTGAATAACTTGAAGCCCTATTTTATAGAAGAGTACTTAAAGGTCTGACAGGAAGTAAGTATGAAGGAAAATCACCTTTCAAATATTTTGCATGTAATAAGATAGGTCATTTTGCATCTAGATGTCCTGAGAGGAATTCAAGATTTGAGGAGAAAGCTAGAAGATCTTTTAAGACTAACCATGAATATCAGAATGAGTATAAGTATAGGAGAATCAAAGACAATTCATGCTGCTATGCTGATGAGGAAGGTGTAACTGATGATTCTGATGATGAAGCGACAAAATATTCAACTAGTGGATCTGACAATGGAAATGAATGGGTATTACTGGCTATCAAGGAAGATGCTCCAGAAATTGTCATTCATAATGAAGAGAAGGCCCTTGCTGCTAAAGTTGAAGACAAAGATGAATGGATAATAGACAATGGATGTTCACATCATATGACTAGAGATAGAAGGAAGTTTTTATCTTTGCAAGAATTTGATGGTGGTCTGGTCAAATTTGGAGATGACAAAGCATGCATGATCAAAGGAAGAGGAACTATATCATTGGATGGTAAGCATAACACTGATAATGTTTACTATGTTGAAGGTTTAAGGCATAATATTTTGAGTGTTGGATAGTTGGTGGATAAGGGATTTCAATTATAGTTCAAGGATGGAAACTGCAAAATCATCAACAGATCTGGATTGGATATTGCAACCAGTACTCAAAATAGAGGTAACGTATTTCATTTGAAATCTGGTGAGAAGACATGTTTGGTTGCACATTTTGATGAGAGTTAGCTATGGCATAAGAGGTTGTGTCATGTGAAATTTGATTGCATTGTAAAGATTAGTTCAACTAAGGCAGGTAGAGATATACCTAAGATTGTGAAGGCTCATAATCTAGTATGTAAGGAATGTCAAATGGGAAAGAAAGTCAAAACTTCTTTTAAGAGTATTAAAGATAAATCTAATGACGTTCTTGATCTTATTCATACCGATTTATGTGGTCCTGCTAGAATAAGAAGTTTTTCAGGGTGATAGATATTTCATGCTACTCATTGATGACTATTCTAGAATGATGTGGGTTGCTTTTCTAAGGGAGAAATCTGAAGCCTTTGAAAAATTCAAGAACTTTAAAGCTATGGTTGAGACAAAGGCATGATTGAAGATAAAATGCTTAAGATCTGATTAGGGTGGTGAATTCACATTCGGTGAATTTAATAGTTATTGTGAGAAACATGGGATGAGGAGACAATTGTTTGCACCTCGGACACCTCAACATAATGGCGTTGTGGAAAGAAAGAACAAAACTATCCTGGATGTAGCTAGATCTATGATTATGGAAGCTAATTTGCCACATATTTATTGGAGAGAAGCTGTGAGCATGATGGTGTACACATTCAACAGAGTTCATATCAAGGAGACACCGGTTATGAGTTATGGTTTGGTCATACACCTATAGTTAAGTATTTTAGAATCTTTTGTAGTAAATGCTATATCCTAGATGTGATGAAGGAATATTTCTTGGTTATTCAAATAAAAGTAAAGCATATAGATGTTATAACAAAATATTGTGGATAATTGTGGAAAGTGCTAATGTCAAGGTGGATGAGCTGTACAGACGTCAAATCAAAACTTATGAGAGAGAACCAGAAGTGGAAATGATCATAACTAAACTGGTAACACTTGTACCAGAAAAAAATGTTGAACCAGTTACCCCAAGAGTATCAAAAAATTCAATAGTAACTGAAGATGAGAGCAAAGAAACAGAAAGCCAAAAGAGTCCTCGGTATGTAAGGTTTAATCATTCAGAAAATCAGATCATTGGAGACAAGAGAAACAGAGTGATGACAAGGATAAGGTTGGCAGCTAAAGAGGTATGTTTGATTTCTCAAATTGAATCGACATCAGTAGATGAAGCATGTAAGGATGAAAGCTATGGAAGAGGAATTGGATCAGATAGAAAAGAACAACACATAGAGTTTAGTTCCCCAACCTAAAAAATAAGAATGTTATTGGAACTAAATGGGTTTCTAGGAATAAATTGAATGAAGATGGACAAGTTGTGAGGAACAAGGCTAGATTGGTATGTAAAGGATATTCTCATAAGGAAGGAATTGATTATGATGAAAATTTTTCTCTGATAGCTAGGATTGAAGCTGTGAGATTATTTCTTGCTTATGTTGCCCATAAGAAATACAAGGTTTATCAGATGGATGTTAAGTGTGCATTTCTGAATGGAGATCTTGAAGAGGAAGTCTACATTAAGCAACCTGATGATTTTTCTCTTTCTGGTGACAATAACATGGTTTGCAGATTAAGGAAAGCTTTATATGGATTGAAGCAAGCACCTAGAGCTTGGTATGCTAGATTGGACAAATATCTTTTGAAGATTGGTTTCACTAAAGGTAATGTTGATAGTAATTTATATTATAAGATCACTAATGATGACATATTGATTGTTGAGGTCTTTGTGGATGATATCTTTTTTGGAGATGAGGAAAAGTTATGTATGTAATTCTCTGATAATATGAAGAATGAATTTGAGATATCTACGATTGAAGAAATGATATTTTTCTTAGGTTTGCAGATTAATCAGACTAATAAAGGTATTTTCATCTGTCAAACTAAGTATTCTAGAGAGTTGTTGAAGAAATTTGGTATGGAAAATTCTAAACCAGTTGGTACTCCTATGGTTACAAATGAGAAATTGACAAAAAAAGATGTATCAGCTCCAGTAAATCCTACAAGGTATAAATCTATGATTGGAGGTCTGTTATATTTGACTCAGACTAGACTAGATATAATGAATGTTATTTGTATTGTATCAAGATATCAGAGTGATCCTAGAGAGAATCATGAGAGTGCAGTGAAAAGGACTTTCAGATATTTACAAGGAACAACTAAATATGGCTTGTGGTATCCTAAAGATGATGGCTTTACACTATGTGCATATACAGATGTATATTGGGATGGAGATATAGATGACCGGAAAAGAACATCTGATGGAGCTTTCTTTCTTGCAAAAAAACTTTTTTCATGGATAAGAAAGAAATAGTCATGTACTTCTTTATCTACTACTGAAGCTGAGTATGTTGTTGCTACTATTGGCTGTACACAAACTCTATGGATGAAGCAAATGCTAAAGGATATAAGGGTAGATATTGCAATGAACCAGTAGTTATTAACTATGATAACTCTGCTACTATTGACATATCAAAGAATTTAGTATTTCATTCTAAGAGAAAGCACATATCAATCAAGTATAACTTTTTGAAGGAAAAGGTGGAAGCAAATGAAGTTAGATTGGTTTATGTGAACACTAAAGAGCATATTATAGATATCTTCACTAAACCTTTTCCCAAGGAATCATTTGAGTATTTTAGAGACAAATTGGGGGTCTCTGCCCCTCTAGTTGAGACTTGAGTGATGCGGATTGACATCAGTTTGGTATGCATTATCTGAACTATCATTCATTCTAGATTGATGAGTTGGTGCTACTACTCAGGGGGAGTAGTCAGTTGTGTGGTTAAGATGTTTTATGATTTTTCTTGGATGTTTATGTCATATTTTTGGCATTAATGTCAAAGGGGGAGAGGTATACATGTGAAAAAAAGAGCTTAATAGAGATATCAGTCATAGAGGGAGTTTGGTCTATGGTTTGGTTATTTGGTTTAGAACTTCATTGATATATCATTTCATTGGATGTCTTCCATTGGGGGAGACTTGTTTGGCACTTCTTGGCACTTGGATATTTTCACATCTTGTGTTGCCATCAATGCCAAAGGGGGAGATTGTTGGCATTTTGGAGGAATTGATTATGCGTTGCATTGATGTTTGTCATTGATGTCAACACTAGCTTCTTTGGTTGTCTATCGGGTTTCAGTGGAGTGGTTGGACTTTGATGATGATAAGGAGATTTGTCTCCGATATGTTCTGATTGGTGGAATTAGTTTGGTTTGGTTATTCATGTTACTCAGATGGGTGTAACATTCAATTGGTTCAAGATTTGGTGATCCTGAAGCTATCATATGTTCTAGTAAGCCTTTTGGTTACCGGTAAGGGTTCTACCAGTAAAGCTTCGTTGAAGGTCTTTTGATGGATTCGATAAGTGATGTTGGTGCTACTTCTAGAAGGTTTTCAGGATGCTATTGGTTATCATGTTTGTGTTCTAGTTGATTGGTGGTATTTCATTTGGCTTATGGCAACCTATTTTAGGTCCGGTCTTATTTTGCTAGGTTATGGGCCAGTTTATGTAACGTGTTGGTGGATGCTCTCAATGCGTTATCGGTTGGATTTATTGTTTGGTTAATGTTGTCGGTCTTAGGCCGACTTGGATTATCATTGGTTTGTGGGTTTATGTAATGATTTTTTTGTATTATCTTCTAGGTGGCCAGCCTAATTGTTTAGGTCCCGAGTTGGTATAAATATGATGTAAGATCTCTTTGTAGATCGTGGTTTGGGATTATGGTTATGGGACTATTTGTGTGCAAATAAAATTGTAATCATATGTAGAAGGTTTGGTTGATCATAGGTGATCAAATTGGGCTTGTGTAAGAGGTTTAAGACCTTCGACATTGAGCTTAACCAAAACTGTACTCAGGCATAGGAGATGTTATTCTTGCAGTTCATTCTTATTTTGAGATTGTAGTTTGGATTTCTTTTGTAGTCAGTGAGGCTCCTTTTGTGATGAGAAGTGTGCTCTAGGCTATTGGCCTTTCTGCATGTGTAGGCCCCCTTATTGTAATCATATACTTAATGCAAAAGTATCATTTGACTATGGGTAGGCTTCCCACAGTGGTTTTTCCCTTTATCAGGTTTTCCATGTACAAATGTTGGTGTTAGGTGTTGTGGATGTATGGTAATTAGTTTATGATTTATGCTTGTGCTTAATTGATATATATATTCTATTCTAGTATTTAGTTTATGCATTCCAGTAAAAGGTTTTATGTGCTTAAAGTTTCATAATCTGTTAATAAATGATTCGTCCCCCCCTCTCACTTGTTCACTGGTTATCCTAACACTGACAAGAATGTAATAGGAACTAAATGGGTATTTCAAAATAAATGGGATGAAGATGGACACATAGTAAGGAATAATGCAATACTTGTATGTAAAGGCTACTCACAGGTAGAAGGAATAGATTTTGAGGATTGTTTTTCTCCCATGGAAAGAATGGAGGCTATCAAAATGTTTCTAGATTTTGCGACACATAAGGATTCCAATGTTTATCAGATGGATGTGAAGTCTACATTACTGAATGAAGAACTAAAAGAAGAAGTGTATATAGAACAACCAAAAGGATTCAAGCTATTAGACACAATGGATATGGTCTGCAAATTGAAGAAGGCACTAAATGGATTGAAGCAAGATCACAAAGCTTGATATACAAGCTTTGATATGTATTTGCTAAAGCAAGGATTTAAAAAAGGTTCTACTGACAATAATCTCTATTTTAAGGTTGATTAATATGAAATCTTGATTGTAGTTGTTTATGTGGATGATATAATCTTTGGAGGAAATGATGGTATGTGCAAGAATTTTCTCGACAAGATGAAAGAAGAGTTTGAAATGTTTATGATTGGGGAAATGAATTTCTTTCTTGGTTTACAAGTTAGTCAGAAGGATGATGGTATCTTTATTTCACAATCAAAGTATGTTGAAGAAATGTACAAGAAGTTTGGAATGGAAAATACTAAACCGATATGTACTCCTATGACTATTAGTTGTAAGTTGAGAAAATATGTTGAATCTTTGAAGACTAATGAGAGAATATATAGATCAATGATTGGAGGATTATTGTACCTAACTGCTACTAGACTGAATATGATGCATGCTATTTGTCTTGCAGCTATATTCCAACAAGATCCTAGAGAGAAACATGTTGCTATCAAAGTTTGTTTTAAATAATTAAAAAAAACAAAATAATTTGGGCTATGGTATCCTAGAAGATCTGACTTCTCTCTTATTGATTATACTGATGCAGATTGGGCTGGTTGTATGGATGGCATGAAAAGTACAAGTGGGGGCACATTTTTCCTTAGACTTCAGTTGGTTGCTTGGCCAAGTAAGAAACAAGATTTAGTATCTTTGTCTACTATAGTTTAATATATTGTTGTTGCGTCTTGCTGTACACATGTATTATGGATGAAACAAACTTTAAAGGTGTAACGTCCTAAATTGTACTCCTTTACAATTTGTACCACATTTAGTGCTCTCACCTTAGTGCCTACATCTCCATGCTTGATTTGAGACCTATTTATAGCCCCACCATGCAACAAAAACCATATCATATCATTTTAACTTGCTGGACCCTTAACCCTGGCCCAAATTATGGGGTAGGACCAGGGCATGGTGCCTTGGTCCTCACTGGGACCATGGCATCACGCCATGGTCGTCCTTATTTGGGGAACAATTTAAACCCTCTTCCCTATCTTTAAAATGAGTCAAAAACCTTCCTTTGTGTCGGCCTATGTTGGGAAATTAGCATAATTGACAATGTGCAAGTATATAAGGAGGTCTTCCGCTCTTACTTTGGATATATAGCGAAATTGGGATCATAAGAAATCAATCAAATTGCACTCCAACATTGAAGCATTCATCATCAAGTATTTCTAGAGGTCTTCAAGGTTGCATATTTTTTATCTATCAACCATGGAGAAACTTTACATCATTCATTTGCAAGCATGTGTGTGTGATTAGGGTTTTGCCACGTTCATGTCATTTCATACAACATATGTGATTACATTCAAGAAGCAAAGCATCATTATAAACAATTTGTAGATCTGCGATATACCTTTCCATTATTTATTTCAAGTATTTGCATTATTTCATTCAAGGTTGATTCCTCAACCACGATTTGACTAAGGGAAACCCCTATTCCCAACCCATTTTCTCTTCTTTTTGTGTGCAAGAAACAACTAGGGAGTTGTACTCTTTGGAATAAGCTTCATTTGTAGAGATGAATCATCCCTCTTTGGCATGCAAAATGTTTGGAGGATCGATGTGATGCACCATGGTCCTGACATTTTAGGAGCATTTTTAGGGAGTAGACCTGACTCGACTTACATTACTCAGTTCTAGGTGCCTGTCTGAATCTCACATATGTAGCTTGCTGTTTATATGCTTTTACCTTCATTTTTAGCATTTTACCTAATTTCAACAATTCAAGTCACAAAAGAGGAATCCCTATCAACCCAAATTCACTTAGTATTCAATCCTTATTTGATTTGTGATTGGATCTAGTGAATTCCCCATCCTCTTTTGAATGTAATGTCCCTAAGTAAAAAATTAGTGGTATTCATCCTTCTTGGGGTGGAAACCCTAATTTTTCACCATTACATTTTGGTGAACCCAAATCCTTGCACCTTTAATTTTGATTTAGGTTCTCAAATCTGAGTGTATGAAATTTAAAATTCAATTTTTCATTTACAAGTTTGATTTCCTTGCAACTTTTAAAAATTTAGAGGTTAATTTCATTAAAACCCTAATTTTTAAATTTAAAATTGAGCTTGTGAATTGGTTAATTTGGATCAATTATTTCAGATTTGAGTGTTCTTCAATTTCAAAATTCAATTTTTCACTTGCAAGTTTAATTTCTAATTTAAATTTTAAAATTAAGTGGGTAATTTCTAAAACCTTAATTTTTAATTTTTTTTTTTCGATAAAAGTGGGCAAGCCACTAAACTATATTTTATTAATATTGAATTTTGATACAAATGGGTTCAAAGGGCATATCGACAGGAAAGAAACTACAAGAAAACCTCTGGTTGTGGCCCAAAAAGCAAAAAATTAAAAAACCCCATATACCCAATTACATATCTGATTTTGATCACCCTCCCATTACATGGCTTTCAAAGATATACATATAATTATCCATAGACCCAAAAAATCATGAGATGTGATCTATAGAGGAGGTTCGTAGCATCAAGGCTTCCCAGGCTCACCAAAATTCAAACATTTCAACCGATCATAACCTTGCATCAAAAAGACATCAACATATCTGCAAACATAGTTAAATCTGAAACCAAGAACTTGAGCTCTCAACAGGGGGCTCTCTATCCATGCTTGAAGGAGGAATGGTTTGCAAGGGAAATTCCAGCCATGGAGGAGCTGAGGCCAAAAAACTAAAAGATAGTAGAGAATGTAAACCCATAAGCACCACCAATGCTTTATCCACAAACTGTGAGGGAACCGAGTCTAGCAAGGTTTCAAAAGCTGAGCTTGTGGGTTGTTTAAATTTTAAATTTACCATTTCAAATTTTATTGTTAATTTAAATTCAAAATTGCAATCTTGGATCAAATTTCAAATTTAAATATTAAAATTAAGTGGTTAATTAAAGAGCTATAGTTTTTAAATTTAAATTAACATTGTGGGTTGACCAATTTTGGATTAATCATTTCAATTTCAACATTAGATCTAATTTTAAAATTAAGAGGTTATTTTCACAAATCCCTAATTTTAAATTTAAATTTTCTAGGAGGTTGCACAAATTTTTATAGTTATTCTTTATCTTTTCAATCAATTTGCTTATTTAATTGAATAATCATTTTTCAAAAAATTTGCATTATTCAATTATTTTGTAAGTTTCAAAACTCAAAATTCAAAATGCAAATTTCAAGTTTCAAATTTCAAAATTGAAATTTCCAATTTCCCTCCCTTAGTGGATGAGTTTTCAAATTTCAAATTCAAATTTTCATTCACAAGTTTAATTTCCAATTAAATTTAAAAAAAAATAAATTAAGAGATTTATTTCACAAAATCCCTAATTTTTAAATTCTAAAAATTAACTTGTGGGTTGTATAAATTTTGAAGCGTGTTTTAGATTTAGAGTCATTCATTTTATAGTTTTATTTTAAAGAAAATTACAAAAAAAATAAAAAATAAATTTTTTTTTTTTTTTCATGTGAATTGCATAATTTTTCAAGTGTTTTTTTAGATTTAGAGGCATTCATTTCATAGTTTTGCTTAAAAGAAAAATTCAAAAAAAAAAAAAAAAAAATCTTGTTTTATGCATTGTGTGCTTTAGTTCATTTTATTGCAATATTTAGCATTTATTTTTATAATATCAAATTACTCTTTGCAAGATTATCGTGCCTTTGACAATCCATTTGCTTATAAGGATTATCCTTTTGAAGAAGTATATACTAGAGTAGAATTTGAGGAGACTCTTGGTGGTTTCCTTTATCCTAAGCCTTCTAAATTATCCTTTTTCCAAAGGTTAATCAACATAATGCATACGCCATTTAGTAGTGATGTGATGGATGTAACTCTTGATGATTTCATCCTTCCCTCTAAATCTCCAACAACTCACAAGGATATTGTCATGCATCACAATCTTCTTTATGAACCTTTACCTTCTATCAATCCTATTTATGGAGATATTTTTGTGATAAAAGAAGTTGATGTGGTGGACAATCCTCTTTATCAAGATTTGCCTTTTAGAGGTGACACTCTAATGAACCATGATAATTCCTCTCCTAAATCTTCTCTTGTTCATGAGGATATTTTAGTGCAAGAAAAGATTATTAAAACTCCTTTTACAACTCTTCCTCTTAAGAATGAAGTTTTGACAATTGATGTTGATCTTTCTCCTAAATATTTCTCTCCCATAAGAATATCTTAGAGCAAGAGGATGATATCATAAACACCTTTCTTGATGTCACTTTACCTTCCATCTCTCTTAGAGAAGAAGTGTTGATGGACATTGATTTACCCTCTCCCAAATTTGGTTATACTAATGAGGGTACATTTATGCAAGAAAAGGTTATGATAACTTCTTTCAAATATCTCCCTCTTAAAGATGAATATTTGAAGAATGATGTTTATCCTAAAATGTACCTCCTCCATGAGGATAATTTGGCACAAAAGGATGAAATAATTAGCAATTTCCTTAATTCTCTTCCTTCTAGAAATATATCCTTGGAGAAGAAAGAGCTAAATCAAGTCAAAACCATTCACGTTTCTAGTTATGAGAATCCTAAACCTAAGGAATTGCCCAATATCTTAAAATTTGCAACATACATATGTGAAAGAAGTGATATGGAAAGACAACTAGAACAAAACATGGTTCTAAAATACATCAAACATTTAATGGTTGTGTCAAAAAGAAATAATCCAATGTTCTTCTCACTTCTCTTTCTTCCCCCTCTCACCCTAAGAAGGATATTGATAAAGATCTTGTTGATAAATTCCATGATATCTTAGCAAAGATCTCCCTTTGGGACTTGATTCAAACTTCCCCTTCATACCATAGTTTGATCCAAGAATCCTTTCATTAAGTGGTTCCTCATCCATCTTCTAAACCAAATTATATCACATTATCACAAGATGAATTGCCTTCTATAGATGTTAGAAATATAGATGACCCCCTAATGACTATTCCTTGTATTTATGACTAAAACATAAGAGGTACCTTAATTGATAATGGGCCAACACTTAACATTTCTCATGTTGACTTATTAGATAAGATAAATTGGGATCATTCTTCTATTCAAACCAATCCTATTTGTGTCTGTGGCTTTGATAATGTTGCTAGAGAGACACTTGGTATAGTCATATTACTTATCAAAGTAGGATCTGTGACTTTACCTACTCCTATTCATGTCATGCCGAACCATCTTAATTATAATATTCTTCTAGGTAGACCGTGGATTCATGCTATGAAAGTAGTCCCTTCTACTCTTCATTGCACAATCAAATTCATATATCATAATTAAATTCACACAATCAAGGCTGATCCTAATCCTTATGATTTTGTTCATGGTGAAATAGGATGCATTTAGCCCTTTCATACTATGATTCCTTCAATAAAACGATCTCCTATTAATGATGCCTCTTTAGAAAAGAATTGGGGTACATTAGACTTTATGCCTTCCATCAATATGTATAAAATCCCTTAATATAAGAAGTAAGCCTTAATGGAGCCTTTTATGTCATCTATCCAAACATCTTCTAAATCAATTCTCACTTCTCTTCCCAACACATTTCTTGATGATGATGAGGGATGTTTAGATTTTGATACTAGGAATAAACCCTCTCCTCTAAAAATTTCAACATCTATGCATGGACACAATGGATACGGTTTAGGATGTGTGCAAAAAAGTTTTGACGGTCATGAGAAATATACACCACACTTTTCCCAAGAAGATCTAGGTTTCCAAAGTCTTCCTTTGTTGACATCCCATCCTCCATTGTCTAATACATCTATGTCTTCTTAAAACTTCTCACCACAACAAGAGATTATCTTGTATGGGCTTCTTAAAGTCAACTTGATTACTCTCCCTTTAAATATTCAAAGAAAGAATCATAAGAAAAATTAAAACAAATCTTTTTTTTGTGAGTATCATCAAATCCTTGGACATGCCACTAATGAGTGTCATGATTTAGCGGATAAAATTCAACAACTTATTGTAACTGGTACCATTCAAATACTATCTATGGAAATGAGTTGGACTCTCATATTTTTCATTTTACATAACATTTAAGTTCCTATTATGTTGCTCCTCATTATGTGACATTGGTATCTTACTTATTGGGGGCTCATTGTCATTCATGATGGTACAATTTCAAGTGCAATCATAATTTGGTAGCAACATAATAGTATTTTATTCTTGTTAGGGGAAAGAATAACCTTTCAATCATCTTTTATCACTTTCCCTTCATGAAATAAGGCCTTTATCAAATATCTTGTATAGATTGAGGAGGTGTATACCCTGTTGAGGACATCCTTACTCTTATTGGAAAAAGTATCCCTTATCCTTGGCTTAAAGTGCACATCCTTAATTGGATCTCCTCCTTAGTGTTGAAAGTCTATAATCATTCATCAAATTCTTCTCTTTATTGAGTGGTATCTTTTATAATGAACCCTTCTATATTGTGATATGCATCCCTGATGAGGATCTTTTTCTTATTTTAGGAGTGTTTCTTTATAAATGATGTCCTTCTCTCCATGCTTGGGGGGTAAGAATAATATTTCAACCTTCTCTCCATGCTTGGGGGGTAAGAATAATGTCTCAACTCTCTCTCTCTCTCTCTCTCTCTCTCTTTTCAAAGATTGCCTTCTTCCTTTTTTGAGTTGCATCTTTCATAATTTGATGTCGTTTCTTATGAGTGTGTGTGCATTACTTGTTTGAAATGGTGCATCTTTTATGAAAAATCTCTCCTTAGTGAAAATGTGCAATCCTAAGAATATACTTTTTTCTTAAACATGGGAAAAGGTGTGTATTCTTAGTCCTCTTATCCTTCCAAGATGTCATCTTTATTAAGGTTCTCCTCCACTCTTGGGGGTAGATATATTTATGCAAAGATCTCTTCATCCTTTGTTAATCATACATCCCTCAAAAGGACCCCTTTACATTTGTTTCAAGATATCTCTTTAACAATTGTCTCTTCCTTGCTTAAAGAAACCAAGCCTACTCAGGAGTCTTTCTTTCTAGCTTGGAGTGCATGTATTATTGACTAGAAGATATTTCCTTGGTGTTGAAGGTGTATGTCCTTGTCTCTATCTACCTTAAGAAATCAATGTAGGACTATGTTGATATCTTAAGGGGGGGGGCATATATGCGGCCTCCTAGTTGCATTTGTTGATGAATACTAAAAGAGGGGTGAATTAGTATGCCTAAATATCCTGTAAACAAACTCTTAAACAATTTAACAGATAACTGGTATAGAAGATTCGCTAATAAACCGGTTAAGATAAATGCAAACCAAATAGCAAACAAATCATTCACCCACAAGAGCACAATCACCATAACACAAGATGTTTGATGTGGAAACCCAAATGGGAAAAACCATGGTGAGCAGAAACTCACAAGTAACTATCTACATAATAGAAACCAGACCAGTTAAGGTCATACAATGTTCTTCACTAGAACATATCATGTTAGGAATCTAGATCTCTGTTAGGAGATAAGTCCTGTTAAAGACTACCTTGTGAGAGGATTTTAGATCCACAATTGTGAGCCACCTTGTTAGAGGATTTACAAAGGCTTTTCTAGGCCTACTTGGTTAAGGGTTTTAGACTTGTCAAAGATGTGAGTAATCAACAAGTGAGTGATGTAGATACTAGCACAATATGATTGGTTAGATCCTTGATAGCTCATTGTTAATGCACTTCAACATTACTTCAGTCTTCAATATCTCCACACTCTACATAGACCTAATCTTCTCTACAAAGGTTTCACATAACCTTTTCTATCACAAATCTCTTACACACCATTACTTCATACTTCCAAACCCTAGACATGATGTCCTTATAAAGGAAACTAATTTTATGTCGGCCCAATAGGATTAGACTACAAGTTCCTAGGTTTAGTGCATTTGGACACATTTGGTAACACAACACAAAATCACAGCCAAAGTGTCGGTGGATGATAACTCATCACACATTACAGAAATATCGGTTGGTAACTCATCATAGAGTAATACCGGTTCATACAATATACCGATTACCGGTTGTCAAAAATGAAGACTGGTAGATCATAGTGCTTTGATCAAAATTTAACTACCACTTGGGTCCTTTGTACCGCTTGTGATCCTTGAACTGCTTGAGGTCTCCATACTGCTTGAGGTCTTCAGTTAGTCTGTGACCGGTAAACATCTTCTATAAAATACTGATAGTCTAAAGACTTTACATTTAATAGTACACAATACTGGTTGGAACAATTACTAGTTGAGCATAGCTCATAAATCAAGAAAGTGTGTGTTCATCATCTAGAGAGTGTGTGTCCATCAAAGACAATCAAAACATCATCAAAATGCCAACAATATCCCCCTTTGGAATTAATGGCAACACTTTAGGAAAATTTTGATATCTAAGTGTTTTTACAACAAAAATTGCCATAATCAAAATTACTCCCCCTAAGCATATACACTATCCCTTTTGTAGAAATTACAATGTATACTACTTCCCAAAATGGTAACATGAAAGTATAAATGAAATGGTAACATTCACAAAAAAATTTAGTGTATACTACTCCCCCTTTGCCAACAATGACAAAGTAATGCAGAATAACTCTTGTTTCCCTATATATAAAAATAGAGTAAATGTTTATGACAATAAGGAATCAAACTTATCAAAAATAGATTTAAAGTCCTGCATAAAAATTTTCATGGCCAATGTCCATGACTCATGTAATGAAGTAGCAATCTCACTTTTTGTTTTCATCTAGAATACCAGTTCTTCCATTGCATCAATGGTACTCATCTCTTGAGTTACCATGCTGGCTTCCAGATTGAGAAAACATTAATGTAGAATCTGTAGTCTTGGCAATAAGACCAGTTGAAGCTCCTGCAAGTCTCTGGTCTGGTTACAGATTTGTGATTCCATCTTGGTAGTCTAAAGTTGATAATGATGATTTGTTTGCCCATATGCAGTGAAGGAATCATATGGCATATTGAAGTTACTTATATATGCCTGTAACTCCGATTGGAGTTTATCTTTTTGTTTAAGCACATCATCACAAAATAGATGGGGTTGGCAGATTTTGCTCAAAAGTAACTTTCCCTCATCCTTGGCAACACTGATATCCTTCTACTACATCAGAAGTTGTGACTGGAGCTCATTCATTCACTTGACTAAGGTAATGTTAAGTTCCTTTTCATGATTCTTCTTAGCAGTGGCTACAACAACATCTTCCAAGCATTGTACTTGGCCCTCCACTACGGTGCAAAGAAGTTTAAGCTTGGACAGAGACAAATCGGTACTGGGAAGGTTAGCACCGAGAATTAGACTAGTAAGGGTGTCAACCATAGTTTGAATGACATCTTGTTCCTTCTTCCTCCACAATGCTTCCAGTCTCTTCTATGCAAGTTTTATTCTTTGAAGCAACTCACACTCATTAGCTGATTGAAGATCAATTGGACTGGTGGTGTCAACCGGTTTGGCTTGACCACCGGTTTCCTGAGGAGTCTCCACTTGTTTGTTGTTCTCTTCTTCCTTCTCCTTGTTTGCTTTTTTCTTATCTTCCTCCTTCTTCCTTTCTTCTTCCTTCCTCATGTCTTCTTTCTTCTTCTCCTTGTCTTTCCTCTTCTCCTCTTCTTTCCTCTTCTCCTCTTCTTTTCTCTTCTCCTCTTCTTTTCTCTTCTCATCTTCCTTCTTTTCTTCCTCTTTCTTCTTCTCTTCCTCTTTCTTTTTCTCTTCCTCTTTCTTCTTCTCTTTCTCTTTCTTTTTCTCTTCCTCTTTCTTCTTTTCTACCTCTTTGTCCTGTTTCTCTTTTTTAGCTTTTTCCTTGTCTTGTTTCTCTTATTCTGCTTTTTCTTTATCTTGTTTCTCTTTCTCTTCTTTTTCTTTCTCAGCTTGTTCCTTATCCCATTTCTCTTGCTCTTTGTCCGGAGTGACATCCTCAATATCTAAAGCATCAACATCAATGGTATCATTTTTCTCTGTCACTCTTTCCCCTTCACTGTCAAATGTCTTATCCGGTTTGCCTGGTGATAGGCCTGGTTCTTGTTCAACCTTCATATTTGCTTCAGATACTTGGTGTAGCCTGATAGCAGTGTTAGCATGTAGATGAGTATCCTTCTCCACTTCAGGGGCTTTACCTTCCAGTAGCTCGAGTCTTCTTCTTCTCATGAAGAAGAGGCCTTTGTTCTTATCCATTATCTCAAATAATTCTAAATTAGAGGCATCAGGAAAGTATTGTGCAAAGACTTTCTCCCTTATTTCATGTTCTTTTTCAATGACAATGCGCCATTTGTTATCTAAAGAATTATACAAAGAATCTGTTGTCATCCATCTAATTTCTGACAGCGACTAGTCATTAACACAAATATTTGATAACTTCATGCTCTAATTCTTCTTTCTCATTATCAGTAAAATCATCAAAATACTCTTTTAAATCATCAAGCACTTTCCTCTTTATATTCTTTAAAGTCCTGACAATGTGTCATCAGCTTATAATAGGAAATATCTATATTTATCAGTGCTGAGGTTGCAGGAACATTACCGGTAGATTTTTCCTTCTTGCTTGATTGTCTTGTTTTCTTTGGTTGATTTTCCGGTTTAGTATCCTCTGACTCCAGTGAGCTGGTTTTGGTTTTCTGGTTCCTCTCAAAAACTTTAGCAGGAACAACCTTAGGTTTCTTCTTAGTAGGTGACTGCTTGGTCACTTTTGGACTGGCAAAGGTAACTAGTGTAGATATCGATGGCACTGCTTTGTCCTTTTTCTATTTTGGTTTTTCAACTAGTGTAACCCTTTCTAAGTAGGTACTAGTTCTCTTTTTATTCGCATCTAATGGTGAGGCAAGCAGGGTAGAGGCATACTCGATCAACATATCATACATCACTTCATAACCCATAGGTTCAACTGCTTCCTTTCTTGGTTCCATCATTTCCATTATGCATTCATCTACCTTTATTGTGAAGTAGATGTCCTCTTCATATTTCTTCACAATTTCACCAAATATCCTTATCCTCTGGCTCATCTTCCGCTTGAATTCATTGAAATACTTATTCAAAACCTCAGGATGTGTGGTTTCCACTAGTTGTAGACTTTCCTTAATTTGTCTAGAGACCGTTAGGTCGGTAGACCATTGCACATCACCTATTCTAGGGAGATAACTTTGAAAATAAAGGAATAAGCCAACCAGTAGTTGCCCAAATATGAACCTAAGTGAATTGTCCTATTTGATGGACTTCAGGTTCAATAGCAATTACTTCTGTAAATAGGTACAAAGATCAAATGTGGTGTTTTCCTTGATCATTCTGTAAGCGACATTCACTACAGCAGTAGGGACAAAATTCATTCTGCTGGCATAGAATATCCGGTATCCAATCACCATACAAGCATATTTCAAAAGATCATGTTTGATGGTGTTGACGGTCATCGCCCGTTGGTCACTCACAGAACTAGTGAGTTTTGTCATTTCAGTCTTGGTGACCTTCCTAAGAGTTGGCACCTCTCCAGTATTATAGAAACCGATGACGCCATGAATTACTTCCGGTGTGATGTCATGTGTCCACTCAAGATATATTTTATCATTGTGCACTCTGCTAAGGATGATGCAAATGTGATCTTCTGTGAACTCTTCCAAAAAATACACCGCATTGTGCAGTTTCATCTTTTCAATGATACTATACTCTGGTTTGATCTTCTTATCATCCCCACAAAAAAAAACTTAGTTGGGAATAAATCAGTAGGGATCCTAGGTCTTCTAGTTTACAATCTATATATCCTGAAATGTCTTCCTCGATAATAAGTCCAACAGGTATTTGGGATAGGGCATTGTATTTTTCTTTCTTTTGAAGAAATTTAGCTGAATCTACAAGAGCACTAGAATTGGAGTACGATGCAGAAGCCATGATAAGAAAGAAATTTGAGAAATACCTTCACAATCTAGAATTTAGGGTTTACCAATGTCACTTACAATACACCACTTTGGTTGTTAGATTACCGCTTGGTGTTCTTCACTGATAGATTGAAAAAGATCTCTGGATTCCTCTACAAGTTTTTGATTTCACCTTGAATTGCTAGAAGAATCTCTCTTTGTCGCTCTGCACTTGAAAAATTCTTGACTCAAAAATTGATAAGTGAAAATGATGACCAAAATCCTTTTAAATAGACTTTTCACCATAATAAATGCATCACCATTAGGGCACAAACCCTAATTTTTCCTTTTACCGCTTCCATTCTTTTGTTAATTGACAAGTAACATATACCGGTTAAGGTCTTTATCGATATAAACCAGGGGTTCAAAATATTTCATCGATATGTTCCCCCTAAGCTTTTCTAAGCTCAGTTTGCCGGTTCAGAGACTTCTACACTAGGTGCAAAAACCGGTTCATCTTGTGACACTTCTTCTGATTTATTTTTCCAAGTTTTATTCATATCTGTTTGAATGGTTTCAACATCAATCTTCCCTTTTGGAGTGATCAGTATATCATCAGATAGGTTCTTTCTTAGTCTGCAAGTTCTGGCAGTGTGTCCCGGTTTGTTGCAATGATATCATACCATTCCAGGTGTTCTCCATGGTCCATTATTCATACTTCCATTCTTTCTTCTGCATGTTGTAGCAGTATGACCACTACCACAATAGATCAAATAGTTTTCTCTCCAACCAGTTGCCGCTTGATAACCACCTGACCGATGGTCATAAGTATTATGTCGATTGGGATTCTGGTTCATAGGAATTTTAGGAATGACTCCTTGAGTCCTTGGAGGGCATCTCCTAGTGTTGTGTACAAAAAACCTACATTCAAATGCTCTATGCCCAAACTTGTTGCATGCATAACAATTTCCATTGAATCCATTGGATCTAGACTTATTGTTTAGAAAATAAGGAAAATTGTTATAGGCCTTGCTTCTACACACATTAGCAGTATGTCCTTCTTTGAGACAATTAAAGCAAACAGGTTTAAAATTTTGCTTACTTTTATCCTTTGATGTCGGTTGCTTCTTTGATGCTTTAGATTTTATTTTAGAGGTCTCACCTTTCTCATACCCAAAGAAACCAAGTCCAGTGGTATTCTTTACCGGTTTTGCTGATTCTGGCTTTTGCTCAAGCTTAGCAGTACTCTGATTGAATTTGGAAAGTATCTCCTTTGACTTAGTAAGTTCCTTGTAAATAGAAGCATTAGATTCCATCAAGGTTTCATTCTTAGAAATAGCCATGTTTAGTTCACCTTGCATTTCTTCTTTTTCCACTTTACTCTCTTGGAGATGAGCGGTAAGGGTACTGATTTCTGGCTTCAGCTTGGAGATATCATGATCTTTGTGTTTTACCAGACCTTCAAATTTCCTCTTGTTCTCAAGCTCCTGACTCATTCTGATAGTCAGTCCTTCCAACTCTCTTCTCAATTTGGCTTTAGATTTATTTAGTTTTTCAACTTCTTCAACTAGGGCATCCATGTCTGCTTCATCATAAGAGCTATTTTCAGTAAGTTCCTTCAGTTTCTCAACATGATCTCTTCTTTTGGCCAAAGAGGATTTATACTTGACTTTGAGTTCATCATAGGCTCTCAAAAGTTAACTACCACTTGGGTCCTTCATACCACTTGTGATCCTCGAACCGCTTGAGGTCTCCATACCACTTGAGGTCTTTAGTCAGTGTGTGATCCGTAAACATCTTCTACAAAATACCAATAGTCTAAAGACTATACATTCAATAGTACACAATATTGGTTGGAACAATTACCAGTTGAGCATAACTCATACTTCAAGAAAGTGTGTGTTCATCATCTAGAGAGTGTGTGTCCATCAATGGCAATCAAAACATCATCAAAATGCCAACATTTTTACCATCGATTATCAATATGGGATTATTGCATCCTCATGCTTAATCCTCATTTCATTTATCTATATGGGATTATTTCATCCTCATGCTTAATCATCATTTCATTTATCTATATGGGATTATTGCATCCTCATGTTTAATCCTCATTTCATTTATCTACATGGGATTGTTGCATCCTCATGATTCATCTTCATTTTATGCATCATTTGTCTAATATGGGGTGTTCATTCTTGAAACTAGACAAAACAAAGTCTTACACAATATGCTTCATTCCCGAAACTAGACATCACTTGCACACACACATGAGGATGAGTGGAACTAGCAGAATAGGGAGAGATTATTCCTACTCTCCTCCCTAACATGGATCACCTAGATGCAAACATCTAGGGGTTGAGTTATCTATGTTCTCTCTCATCATTATTCTCATGAATCATCTAGAAAGACATATCTAGAGTATATTCATGCTCTCTCTTTTCTTCTTCTCATGAGCTCATAGCTTAGCTTATTATAGTTCATGGATGATGCTTGATTTTCTCTTTTATGTGATCACTTGTGTGTTTGAGATGATATTTTTCAAGAATGATATTAGTGGTTGAGACATTTTGATATCAAGGTCTCTTTGACTAGTTGACTTGAGGTCTTGTTTTTTGTTCTTAGATTTGTGTCTTGTGTGTTCTTTTGTCTTTTTGTCTTTGTTTCTCTTTTTGTTTTCTTTTTTATTTTTGGTCTTGTTTTTGTGTGCCCTTGCATATGTTTGAGTGAGTTAAGATCTTAAGATTGGGGGCTTAGTTCCTCGAAATTAGTGATCTCTTATATTCGTGATTTTGCTTCGCATTCCTTCTCTCCTTCATCTCTCTTTCATCGACTTTACCATGAGTATTTACGTAAGCTCATACTCTCGCTAAAGTGGGGGATAAATGTAGCATCCTAAATTGTAGTCCCTTACAATTTGGACCATGCTTAGGGCTCTCACCTTAGCGCCCACATTTCCATACTTGATTTGAGACCTATTTATGCTGCCACCATGCAACAATGGCCATATCATATCATTTTAACTTCTTGGACCCTTACCTTGGCCCAAATATGGGGTAGGACAAGGGTGTGGCATCTTGGTCCTCACTCGGACTATGGTGCCACACCATGGTCCTTATTTGCAGCCAAATTTAAACTCTCTGCCCTATCTTGAAAATGAGCGGGAAACCTTCCTTTGTGTCAACTTACGTTAGAAAATTAGCATAATTGATGATGGGAAAGTATATAAGGAGGTCTTCACCTCTCATTTTGGATATATGGAAAAATTGGGATCACAAGAAATCAAGCAACCGAGCATTCAAACATTATAGAACTCATCATCAAGCATTTCTTGATGTCTTCTAGGCTGCATATTCTTCATCTATTAACTATAGGGCAACTTTACATCATTCATTTGCAAGAATGTGTCTGTGATTAGGGTTTTGTCATGTTCATGTCATTTCATACAACATATGTTATTACATTCAAGAAGCAAATAATCATTATCAACAATTTGTAGATTTGAGGTATACCTTTCCATTATTTATTTCAAGTATTTGTATTATTTTATTCAATATTGATTCCTCAACTGAGGTTTGATGAAGGAAAACCCCTATTCCCAATCCATTTTCTCTTCTTTCTGTGTGTAGGAAATAGGTAGGGAGTTGTACTCTTTGGAATAAGCTTCATTCACAGAGACAAATCATCCTCCTTTGGCATGCGAAAAGTTCAGAGGATAGATGTGATGTGCCATGGTCCCAAAATTTTAGGAGCATTTTCAGGGAGTAGATTTGATTTAGCTTACATTACTCAGTTCTAGGTGCCGTCTCAATCCCACATCTGTAGCTTGCTGTTTATATGCTTTTACCTTCATTTTTCAGCATTTTACTTAATTTCAATAATTCAACTCACAAAAGAGGAATTGCCTCTCAATGCAAATTCACTTAGTATTCAATCCTTATTTGATTTGTGATTGGATCTAGTGAATTCCCCATCCTCTAGTGGTTTTCATTCTTCTTGGGGTGGAAACTCTAATTTTTCACCATTATATTTTTAGTACAATTTAGGATGCTGCATTTAGGGCTCTCACCTTAGTGCTTGCATCTCCATACTTGATTTAAGAACTATTTATGCCCCCACCATGCAAAAATAGCCATATCATCTCATTTTAACATGTTGGACCCTTGACCCTGGCCTAAATATGGGGTAGGACTGGGGCGTGGTTCCTTGGTCCTCACTGGGACCATGGAGTCACACCACAGTCCTCCTTATTTGGGGGCGAATTTAAACCCTTTTCCCTATCATGAAAATGAATGGGAGACCTTCTTCCATGTCAGCCTATGTAAAAAAATTAGCATAATTGATGACAAGAAAGTATATAAGGAGGTCTTCCCCTCTCATTTTGGATATATGGCAAAATTATGAGCACTATAATCAATCAATCAAGTATTCGAGCATTGAAGTATTCATCAAGCATTTCTAGAGGTCTTCAAGGCTTCACATTCTTCATTTATCCCTTGTGGAGAAACATTACATCAATCATTTGCAAGCATGTGTGTGTTAGGGTTTTGTCATGTTCATGCCATTTCATACAACACATGTGATTACATTAAAGAAGCAAAGCATCATTATCATTCATTGCAGATCTGAGGTATACCTTTCCATCATTTATTTCAAGTATTTACAATATTTCATTCAAGGTTGATTCCTCAATCGGGGTTTGACTAAGGTAAACCTTTATTCCCAACCCATTTTCCCTTCTTTATGTGTGTAGGAAACAGGTAGGGAGATGTACTCTTCAAAATAGGCTTCATTCACAAAGATGAATCATCCCCCTTTGATGTGAAAAATTTTTAGAGGACCGATGTGATGCGCCATGGTCCCTACATTTTAGGAATATTTTCAAGGAGAAGGTCTGACTCGACTTACATTACTCAATTCCAGGTGCTCGTCTCAATCCCACATCTGTAGCTTGCTGTTTACATGCTTTTACCTTCATATTTCAACATTTTACTTAATTTCAGCAATTCAACTCACAAAAGAGGAAATCCCTATCAACTCAAATTCACTTAGCATTCCATCTTTCTTTGACTTGTTACTGGATCTACTGAATTCCCCATCCTCTTTTGAATGTAATTTCCCTAAGTGAAAAACTAGTGGTTTTCATTCTTTTGGGTGGAAACCCTATTTTTTCCACATTATAGAAGGATATTAGAATATTGTTTGATGAAACAATTTCTATCTTTTGTGACAATAGCAATGTAATAAATATTTCTAAGATTACTGTACTGCATTCAAGGATGAAATACATTTGAATCCAGGATCACTTCTTTAGGAAGAAAGTTTTGGAGAATGAGGTGAAACTTGATTATGTACCTACAAAAGAAAAAATTGCTGATATATTTATTAAAGCACTCTCTAAGGATACTTTTCAGTATCTCTAGAAGAGATTGGGGGTTATTTTCCCTTCTTTTCTAAACTAGATGCATATAAAGGTGCATTAGTCTATTGAACTTCATGAATATTGTTATTTTGGACTAATGATTGGGGCTTCCTCTTAGGGTGAGCTAAATGTAGTTGTGAGTTTTTGAGTATGGGCCTTTGTCCTTAATGGAAAAGGGGGAGTGAATGAGAAGTTGGAAAAGAATGAGAGTTTTGGATAATTGAATAATAGTGTATTGGAATGTTAGAGTGTGATTGACAAAGGGGGAGAATAGTGTATAGGAAAGCATTGAAAATTTAGTATCAAAGCCGTTGATGCTGCTATTGTCTTTAATGTGTTGCAATCAATGATAAAGGGGAATGTTTTTGCAATTTTAGATAGAATGAGTTGTTGGTGTGTTTTCATTGATGTCAACATGCTTTGGTTGTCACTAGTGATTGGTTGGTATAGTTGATGTTGATTTTTCTGTGCAGTTGTGCTGAGAGATTTGCTCCACATTTCTTCTATATTATACATATATTCGCCTAGTTTGGATATGTTGTTAAGAAGTGTTTAGATATGTTAGATTCAAGATTTGGTACTCTGTTTTGCAGTGCTAAGGAAGTTGTGTTCACCAGTGTATGAAAGTGTTTTCATGTGAAATGCATGCTTCGCTTTAAGGTTTTTAGTGTTGCGGTTTAGGAGATAATTTGGTAATATTCTTAGCTTCATTTTATTTAGTTGGCATGAGTTCTTGGTGTTGGCCATTTGATGGAATGGATTATGTGTTGCATTGATGCCAACACTAGTTGTTTGGATTCTTTACCGACACCCTTCTGGTCCAGGTGGTTTGAGTGGTTTTTGGTTGGTTTGGATCTGGCATGATCTAGTAGGCTCTGGTATAGTTTGGTTATTAAATTGGATTATTCATGATACTCATGTTCATATTCAGTAAGTTGTTTTGGTCTGGTGATCAAATGCTATCCTATTTACTTAGATGCTTGGCTTCTAGTTCCAGCGAGGGTTTCACTGTTAGAGATTTTGATGAAGATTTTTGATGATATGCATAAGTGGTGTCGGTGCAGTTTTTGGTGGAGTTCTAGTATGCTGATGGTGATCATGTTCGAGACTCAGCAGATGGAGATCATTGATGTAGCGTGTGGACCTATACTACGTCTCAGTTGATTTAGGTTATTGACCAACTTTAATGTAACACATGGATTATACCTCTTGATGTGTTTCTGGGATGTCTTATGTGTTGGATATTGTTTATTTAGTCTAAAGACGACATGTTTTGTAATTATGTAATTGGTTTATTGTTTGGTGGCCAACCCGATTGTTTATGATCAAGGGTTTGTATATATAGATGTAAGATCTCATTGTAGATCATCATGTCATGGAAAGGGATGCAATGTGCAAATAATGTAATATCATTCAAGAAGAGGATTTGGTTGATCAATGGAGATCAAATTGGGTTTATGTAAGAGGATCTAGTCCTCTAGTATTGAGCTTAACCATAACTTTACTCAGGCATAGGAGATGCTATCTTTTGCAGTTTAACACTTCTCCGGATTATAGTTTGGATTTCTATGTAGTTAGTGAGGCTCATTTTGTGATGAGTAGTGCGCTCTAGGCTATTGGCATTCCCTCAAGTGTAGACCTCTCAATTGTAATTCACATACTTACTGCAAAAGTATTATCTGACTATGGGTAGGCTTCCCACTGTGGTTTTTCCCTTTACCTATTTTCCACATATAAATCTCAGTGTCATGTGGATTGTATTTATTCTATGATTATTGCTTATGCTTTATTGGATTAACTACTATTTTGGTATTAATGTTTTGGGTTCTGGTATTAAAGTTTTAATTGCTAATGGTTCCAGTAATCGGTGACAACTGACAATTGATTCACCCCCCCCTCTCAGTTGTTTTCTAGTTATTTGAACTATCTAACAATTGGTATCAAAGATTTGGTCCTCTCTACAAAAATCTTAACCACTTTTGGAAGATCCTATCGTGACTAACAATCCAAGTTCATCCAGTTCTTCTGGAGCTATCTTTCAGAAAGATATTCCTAGGCTTGATGGAAAAAATTACACAGTATGGAGATTTAGATGGAGACTCATCTAAGATGTCTTGGAAAGGAGATTTGGGAGATCACACAGAATGGTGTCACACCTTATAATACAACATCTGGAAATCCTCCTCCAGAAAACCTGGATAAGGAGCTTAAGAATAATTGTAGAGTAAGAGAAGCCCTCGTGTGTGCACTTTCTAATAATCAAATAATGGGATTAACCGACAAATCATTTGGAAAGGCTATATGGGATAAGTTGGAGAATCTTAATGAAGGTGACCCTATAATGAAGATTGCTAAACTTGATGGTTACTGGGTGAGATGTGAAAACCTAAAGATGGAAGAAGATGAAAGGATTACTGCATTCATGGAAAGGGTAAATGAGATTGTTATGGGAATTCAATGTTGTGGTGGAACTCTGAGCGAAGATGAAATTGTTTCTAAAGTTTTGAGAGCCCTATCACCATCTTAAAAAATGAAGGCTACTACTACTAATGAGTTGAGAACAATGGCTAATACATCTATCAACATAGATACCTTGGTTGGGAAAATATCTGCTTTTGAGCTTGAAGAATTTGGACCTTCTGGAGTTGTGAAGACTGAATCTACTTTTCATGCATCTACATCTGCAACTGGTAAGAAAGATTGGAAAGCTTTATATTCAAAGGAATTGGAAGATATGAAGAGAGAAGATGATGATTTTGAGAAACTTGAAGCACTATTTGCTATAAAAGTACCTAAAGGACCGGTAGGAAGTAAGTATGAAGGAAAAGCACCTTTTAAATGTTTTGCATGTAATAAGATTGGTCATTTTGCATCTAGATGTCCTGAAAGGAAGTCAAGATTTGAAGAAAGAGTTAAAATATCTTTCAAGCCTAACCCTAGATATTAGAACAAGTATAAGTATATGAAAAACAAAGGCAAATCTTGCTACATAGCGGATGAGGAAGGCATTACTGATTTTGATGATGAACCGACAGAGGACTCTGCTAGTGGTTCTGACAATGGGAAGGAATGGGTGTTGCTAGCTATCAAGGAAGATGTTCTAACACTGGAAGAGAATGCACCTAAAGAGAAGGCAATTGCTGCTAAAATTGAAGACAAGGATGAATGGGTAATTGACAGTGGTTGTTCTATCTTTGTAAGAATTTGATGGCGGTCTAGTTAGATTTGGAGATGAGAAAGCATGTATGGTCAAAGGAAAAGGAACTATATAGTTTGATGGTAAGAACAATAGTGACAATGTTTATTATGTTGAAGGTTTAAGGCATAATATTTTGAGTGGAGGACAATTGGTGAATAAGGGATTTTGGTTATAGTTCAAGGATGGAAAATGCAAAATCATTAATAGATCTGGTTTGGAGATTGCAACCGGTACACAGACAAAAGCTAACATATTTCATTTGAATTCCAGTGAGAAGACATGTTTGATTACACAGATTGATGAGAGTTGGCTATGGCATAAAAGGTTGTGTCATGTTAATTTTGATCTGGTATGTAAAGAATGTCAAATGGGTAAATAGGTCAGAACCTCTTTTAGGAGTATACAAGATAAATCTAATGATGTTCTTGATCTTATTCATACTGATTTGTGTGGCCCTTCTAGAGTTAAAAGTTTTCAAGGTGATAGATATTTGATGCTAATCATTGATGATTATTCTAGAATGATGTGGGTTACTTTTCTAAAGGAAAAATCTAAGGCATTTGAAAAGTTTAAAATCTTTAAGGCTAAAGTGGAAACTGAGACAAGATTGAAGATTAAATGCTTGAGGTCAGATCATGGTGGATAATTCACATCCGGTGAGTTAAATAATTTTTGTGAGAAACATGGTATAAGGAGATAATTTTCTGCTCCTTGGACACCTCAGTAGAATGGAGTTGTGGAAAGAAAGAACAAAACTATCTTGGATGTTACTAGAACATTGATGATGGAAGCTAGTCTACCTCATATCTACTAGAGAGAAGTAGTGAGCACAACAATTTATACATTCAATAGAGTACATATCAAAGGAGAAACTGGTAAGACACCTTATGAATTATGGTTTGGCAATACACTTACAGTTAAGTATCTCAGAATCTTTGGTAGTAAATGTTATATCAGGAGGGATGATATTATTGGAAAATTTGATCCTAGATGTGATGGAGGCATATTTCTTGGTTATTCTAATGAAATCAAGATATATAGATGTTATAGCAAGAGATTGTAGAGAATTGTGGAGAGTGCTAATGTCAAAGTAGATGAGCTGAACATAAGTCAAATAAGAGTTTATGAGAAGGAATCGATAGTGGAAATGATTATATCTGAACCAGTAGTACCTTTACCAGAATAGAGTGTTGAACTAGTTACTTTGGTGGTATCAGAAAATTCCATAGTAACTAAAGATCAGGCAAGAGGAATAGAGAGTCAGAGGACTCCTAGGTATGTGAGATTGAATCATTAAGAAGATCAGATCATTGGGGATAAGAACAATGGAGTAATGACAAGAAGAAGACTGTCAACTAATGAGGTATGTCTAATTTCACAAGTTGAACTGGTATCAGTAATTGAGGCATGTAAAGATGAATATTGGTTGAAAGCTATGGAAGAAGAATTAGATCAGATTGAGAAAAATAACACATGGACTTTAGTTCCCCAGCCTAAAAATAAGAATGTTAGTGGAACTAAATAGGTTTTTAGGAATAAATTGAATGGGGATGGTCAAGTTATAAGGAATAAAGCTAGATTGGTTTGTAAAGGATATTCTCAGAAGGAAGGAGTTGATTATGGAGATACTTTCACACCTGTAGCTAGGATTGAAGTTGTAAGATTATTTCTTGCCTATGTTGCTTATAAAAACTACAAGGTTTATCAGATGGATGTTAAATATGCATTTTTGAATGGGGATCTTGATGAGGAAGTTTATATTGAGCAACCTGATGGTTTTTTACTATCAGATGATACAAACATGGTTTGCAGGTTAATGAAATATTTATATGGATTGAAACAGGCACCTAGAGATTGGTATGCAAGTTGAATAAATATCTTTTGAAGCTTGGGATTACTAAGGGTAATGCTGAAAATAACTTATTTTATAAAATCACTGATGATGATATATTGATTATTGAAGTCTTTGTTGGTGAAATTATTTTTGGAGGTGAAGATAAGTTATGCATAGAATTTTCTAAGAATATGGAGAATGAATTTGAAATGTCTATGATTGGTGAGATGAAATTTTTCTTAGGTTTGCAGATTACTTAGACTGATAAAGGTATTTTCATCTATCAATCTAAGTATGCTAAGGAATTATTGAAGGAATTTGGTATGGGAGACTCTAAACCGGTAAGTACTCCTATGGTTACAAGTGAGAAATTGACAAGAAAAGATGTTTCTGCACCAATAAATCCTACAAGATACAAATCTATGATTGGACGTCTACTTTATTTGACTCAGACTAGTCTTGACATAATGAATGCTGTTTGTATTGTTTCAAGATTTAGAGTGATCCTAGAGAGAATCACGAGAGTGCGGTGAAAAGTATTTTTAGATACTTGCAAGGTACATTAGAATATGGTTTGTGGTACCCTAAGGATGATGACTTTACTTAATGTATTATTTGGATGCTCTACTGGCACCCTTCTGGTCCTGGTAGGTTGAGTGGTTTCTGGTTGGTTTGGATCCGACATGATCTGGTAGGCTCCAGTATAGTTTGGTTATGAAATTGGATTATTCATGATACTCATGTTAATATTTAGTAAGTTGGTTTTGGTATGGTGATTGGATGCTATCCTGTTTACTTAGAATATTGGCTTCTAGTTCCGGCGAGGGTTTCACCGGCGAAGCTTTTGATGAAGATATTTGATGATATGTATTAGTGGTGTTGGTGAAATTTTTGGTGGAGTTTTAGGATGTTGATGGTGATCATGTTCAAGACTAGGAGGATGGAGATCATTGTTGTAGTGTGTGGACCTATACTGTATCCCGGTTGATCTAGGTTATTGGTCGACTTTAATGTAACATGTGGATTGGACCTCTCGATGTGTTTTTGGGATGTCTTATGTGTTGGATATTGTTTGTTCTAATTGAATGAAAAATAGGTTTTAAGGACCCGAAACCATTACAACATAGTTAAAATAAAAAGATGAGAAAATAAAGTCCTCATACAAAGCGGCTAGTCCAAAAAACTAGCGAACAGAAAAAACTAGCGAAACAACAAAAAACACCAAAGAACCCAAGGAGACACTACATAGTAATTTTCTTCAGCAGATCCTCTGCCTTAGTCACCAGCTCATCATAGGTCACCCTAACTACTTTTAGCTCCTCCAGGTCTTTATTCACTTTCTTTTCCTTCCTCTTTCCATGGGTGCAAGTTCTGGGACCTTGGGCTTCCCTGGTTCCTTCTGCATCCAGGTCAAATTTCTAGGTTTCCTTTTCATCATTGAGCTTGCTGATGAGGGTATGGGTGTTGTTGGCTGAGATTTTCAGAATGCTAAGACTCTGCTCTGCAATGTTCTTGAGGCACTCCTCTATCTTGTCCACTTTGGCAACTATATCCTAGAGCGTTTTTTCGTTAGTTTCCTCCAGGGTTTTTCTATCCTGTATCTCCTTTTCAATTTTCTCAAACTGGGGATTAAAGGCATCTCTGATGTCTTCCGCTTTGGCAATTGTGTTCTTAAAATATTCAATATAATTGGCCATAGTGTTCCCCTCTCCAATGTTAATGGTCTCTAGGATCATGACTCTGTTGCAGAGTTTTTTGTATTCATCCACAGTATTCTTATTCCCGTCAATATTGTTGGATATTGTTTGTTTAGTCTAAAGCCGACATGTTTTGTAATTATGTAATTGGTTTATTTTCTGGTGGCTGACCTGATTGTTTATGGTCAAGGGTTTCTATATATAGGCGTAAGATCTCATTGTAGATCATCATGTCATGGAAAGGTATGTAATGTGTGAATAATGTAATATCATTCAGGTAGAGGATTTGGTGAATCATTGGAGATCGAATTGGATTTATGTAAGAGGATTTAGTCCTTCGGTATTGAGCTTAACCAGAACTATACTAAGGCATAGGAGATGCTATCTTTTGTAGTTCAACACTTCTCCAGATTGTATTATGGATTTCTATGTAGTCAGGGAGGCTCCTTTTATTATGAGTAGTACGCTCTAGGCTATTGGCCTTCCTGCAAGTGCAGGCCCCTCCATTGTAATTCACATACTTAGTGCAGAAGTATTATTTGACTATGGGTAGGATTCCCACCATGGTTTTTCCCTTTATCAGATTTCCACGTATTAATCCTAGTGTCATGTGGATGGTATTTATTCTATGATTATTGTTTATGCTTAATTGGATTAACTACTACTTTGGTATTAATGTTTTGGGTTCCAGTATTAAAGTTTTAATTGCTAATGGTTCTAGTAATATGTGACAACTAATTCACCCCCACCCCCTCTCAGTTGTCTTCTGGTTATTTGAACTATTTAACACCTGGGCTTCAGGGGCATGGCTTCAAATTTTGATGGTGTTTTCTCTAGGTTTGGAAAACATTAGTGTTTACACTTCCCATTGTTGCTCCGATTATTATGGATCAATGTGTAACATGTATGATGTTTATTTTGGTCTTAGTTAAGATTTATTGTGATTCACTTTACATTCTTTTCTACCACGAGAATGTTTAATGTTGTTTTTGTTTGAATTATGTTCGATTAAGATGCTTAGCTAACCTTGGGAGATTTTGCATGTAAAGATGGTAAAAATAAAGGATAATTTGTTGAGGATGACAGGTGAGAGAGTGCAATGGGTAAGAACATGTGAGTCATGGCATATGTGTATTGGAGTATGCAATGGTGTGTGAAAGGGGATCTATCTCCTTGATTGTTTGAGTTGGTGAAAATTGTTGAGAAATGTGGACTTTAATGTGTTAGCTATCAGAAGCAATGAGATGAAGGTATCTATAGATCATAAAGTTGCAAAGGTGTATCAATGGTGGATTATTTCTCTTTTATTATTCTTCATTTGGGTAGTGAGCCTTTCTTTCTTTCTTTTGGGCTATTGGCCCTTTCGCAGTGAGCCTTTATTTCTAAGAATAACCTTAATCAGTGTCACCCTAACAGGTGTTCATATATAGAGAATAAAATTCTTCATAATTTTTCCCTTAACAAGGTTTTCCATGTCAAATCCGATGTTTCATTGTGTATGATGTGTTATGCTTTTCATGTTGTTTCATGCTCATATATTTTTGTGAATAAAGTGATAAAGTTATATTACTGTGGATATGATTTGAGGAAGTTGTGTGGATAACTGATTCATCCCCCCTCTCAATTGTCTTGGGCATAAGAACATTCAACATAGACTTGATATAGTTATCTCAAATTCCCTCAAAGCATAGCTCTACTACTAGCTAGACATCCATAGCCATGGTAGAGATTATGTGGGTCTTCCACCAAGATTGATCTACTTCTTTTTCCCATCTTAGTTCTTTTTTATTTTTCTTTCCTAAAACTCATTTACTTGAATAATTTCTCTTTTTCCATAATTCTCTTTTACTTTTGTATTTATTTCAATCTCCATGGTACTTACACCTTGATGGTGGGTTGGGAACCAATATGAATAGTCTTGAGAGGTGTATAACTTTGTTTTTTTCACTTGAACACATATAACCCAACCCAAAAGTTAAACTAATTCTATATTTATTAACATTAGATAGTGCTAGGTTGTCCAATATTATTTTAAGCCCTCAAATCACCAAAACTACAACCACTCTTAATTACTCAAAATGAGTTTTAGATGGATGTAAGTCAAAGATTCAAAAACAACTAAATAAACAAGGTATTAGAAAATGCAAGAAGCATAATTCACATGTGACCTCCATTACCTATTTTAATAATACACACCTTTGGTTTCACCAATCACAACAAGAACCCCCAAAAAGGACAAGGAAAAAATTCAAACTGACAAAAATAGAACAACTGACAAATAGATAACAAAAAAAAAAATAGAACCAAGGTAGAAAATAGAAGAAACCTAAACTACTATGGTAAAAGGGTCGATCAACCATTCATAGACCAACGTAATCTTTGAGAATGTAGCCATTGACAAGCAATGGGATAGGTTCTCCAATTAATGAAATGATCCAAAATGTTCTCTCACTAAGGATCTCAACAATTTGATATGGCCCCAACCATAGCTTGTCAAATTTTTTATGATCACCTTTCCTCTCTTTAGTTTTGTCCCATAGAGGAACTAGATTAGATATCCTAAAGACTTTGACCTCAGCTCTCTTGTCAAACAAGCATTTCATGATTGCCTGGTGTTTAGCAAAATGTTGCAAAGCATTATCTCTTTGCTCATCTAATTTAAAAAGGTCCAATAAATAGACTTTAATATTATCTTCTTGAATTTCAAATTGCTTCATGAATTGAAGGAAAAGAATTTGCAGGTTAACTTGGAAAATTGGGTCTTGGTCATAGACAGGATAGTATGGGGATATACCTAGGATGACTTTGACTCTAGTTCTATTTGCCCATAAAATTTTCTCTACTTTATTGTGCCAATCCCAAGCATTTTTTTTATAAAAAATTATTAAGTACATCTAATAAATTTTTATTTATAGATTCAACAACCCCATTTCCTTTAACGTAATATTTAGACAAAAAAATTAAATTTACCTTAAACTCATATGAAAATTGCAATTGTTGTGCAAAACTAAAACCAGGGTCGTTATCACATACTAGAGTGAAGGGCATCCCAAACCTGGTTAAAATTTTCTCCTTAAGGAACTTGATTACCATGTCAATAATACAATTCTTGTAGACTTAGGCCTCCATCCATCTTGTTGAGTAGTTTGTTGTAGTCAACACAAAGTTGTGGCAAACACAAGAGTTTAGATTTATAGCACCAACAAAGTCCAAGCCCATTGGGAAAAATGTCTCACCTCGTACATGGTTTGTAGTGGCATTGTAGAGTTGCACTCTTTGGAGGTTGCAATTTGGTAGACATGACAATGTATGACATGTTTATGTTTGTCTTTGAACACTTTGGGTTAGAAATGTTGGGATCCAAGAACATTGAGAGGGGGGTGAATCAATGTTCTGCCGGTAAGATATGATTTTACCCTTTTATAACATACACATATAAACCAGTAAATGAAGAAACATACAACTTGAAGAAAATAAACCATCCATATAAATGAACACCATAACACACATAATTTATACATAGAAAACCTCAAAGAGGAAAAACCACAGTGGGATTTGTGAACCACAATATCACTTCACTGGCAATATGAAAGATATTACATAAAATGGGAGTCTGCACATGCAGGAAGGCACACTGCCTAGAGCACACTATTCATCACAAAAAGAGTCTCACCGACTATAAGCTTCTACTAAAATAAAATAGTAATAATGAACTCACAAAATGCATCTGCAATGCCAAAAAGAGTTCGGGTTATAGTTCTTCTTTGTACCGGTTCATAAACCCTAAACACTTCTACCGATATCTCCTCTCCTCCAAGAATGCTTTCCAAACTATCTACAGATCATTGCATGATATAACATTCACATACAAATGATTTACATACATATACTTCACATTACACAATCTCCTATATCCTTATTACAATCTATCTCATCTTATTTTTTTATGATGACCTTAACAAACTGACCTATATACCCTTCACAAACAATATGCCTTATGTCGGCTTACAATGCATTACAAAAGATATACAATGTTGGCCTTAATAATTATAAAATGATTTTTACAAATAAAACTTCCTTCGGGTCCAAGCCTGATGTCGACTTCACTGAAGTGCTGGATGTCGGTGCTGGTGTAACCCTGGATACTCCAATGTCCTAGTGAATGCCTCCTAATGAATCTTGTTGCCAAGTTACCATGTTGCCATGTTGCCATGTTGCTATCAATGACAACATATGAATCCAATGAGTGTCAGTTGCCAATAAGAAATATTTTTCTATAAGTGTAGGGTGAGTAGTTGAGTCTACATATCCATGAACTGTTCCAAAATTTCCATGAAAATATTCTATCATCTACTTATATTTTGACTGATTAAGGAAACTTAAGTATATCACTTTGTGATTTTTCCAAAACAAAGTTCCATTTTTCAACAATATAATTTGCACTCTTCAACCTAAGTGCTCTTATTTGAGTAAAATTTAGACCATTAGGACACTTATTGTTAAGTAATATGAAAATGATATTTATGTGAACAAATCGAATGTATATTGTTGGTAGCTAATGTCAGGGCTTGTTTCTGCTATTATTTGAAATAATCATTGACCCCAGTAATAAATTCATGGGTTGAAGCTCAATGTTAAGATCATGTAGGATTTAAACCCACTTTCCATGTTGTTCACCCAACTCACTCTGAATTAACATGGTATTCATAATTTGGTTTGGTACAATTGAAAAGGTCTTCTCAAAATATAGTGCCTAAATTTTGTGACTTCTCTAACCAACACAAAATCTTGTTTCTCCAAGTACCTCACTTTTAACATCTTTAAAAGGAAAGATCAATAGGTTTCTCATCTCCCATATTTCTATTTTAGGCCTATTGCACACGAGTGTAGGGATGGAAAAGAATCAATATAAAAAGGTTGCAAGAAGTTTAGGTTGGTCAACACTAGTTCTTCTTGTTAGAAGTATGCTGCAAATATGTGCTTGAGAGATATCTGAGAGATGTGTTGTCATTTATGTCAACACATTTCTCTATTTGTGACAATGATGTAGTGAATTTCAGTGTTAATTTGTTCAACGTAGTAAGCATGTTGAAGATCCAAGTTTTCAGATTAAAGGGTTTATAGAGAGTTGTCTATAGTTGATCAAGTCCAATTTTCAGAGGTCTAGATGAAGATTTGATTGATTTATGGGTATCTGTGTTGTGACTATTTTTTCAATTGTTCAGTGGTAATTGAGTGTCAATATTTTGATCTGCATTGGTCCACATTTTAATATCTTGATCTGTGGATTTGGAGATATGTTTGGGACATTGACGTGTATTCTCAATTCAAGTGGTTCATGGTTTGGAGCTCTGCAAGTGATTTTTCAAGGTTGATAGTCATTAAAGTTAGTGTTCCTGAGGTTCGGTATGATGATACTAATGATTCTAGTAATTTGTGTTTGTGCAGATGTTGCAATGGTAATTCATGATACTTGTGGATTTTCTGGATTATGTGCCTTTTGTGTTGGTGGTTTCCATTGATCGTTGAGATCAAAATTGAAGTTTTTCTCCTGTGTTAGTGTTCTTAATATTCTTGGCTGAACCATGCTTGTAGTATGTTTCAGATGATCAAGGCATAATTCTTGAAGGTTTAATGTATTTGAGGTGAAATATTTGGGTCTGTGCTATGTCTTGGCCAACTTGCTTGGTCTGCATATTATATTGTGTTGAGTGTGGTTGTATTTTTATAATTAGGTGATGAGTGTTGAGTTGACCTTGTTTATTTCTCCAAGGTTGATGTCATGTATAAATAAATGTAATATCTTTGTAATTGAGTGTGTTGTGAGCGAGTGGATGAGAGTGAGTATCTATGTGCAGTGAATGTATACATCTTTTGGAGGTAGAGAAGAAGTGTGAGAAGAAAGTTGTTTTGTGCTTCAATGAGACTAAACCAAGCATTAAGGAGATGCTATTTATTAGTTGTTTTGTGCTTCAATGAGAAGAAAGTTGTTTTGCGCTTCAATGAGACTAAACCAAGCATTAAGGAGATGCTATTTATCAGTTCATGATTTCCTGATGTGATTTGAGCTTGTTTGTACAAGCAATAATCCTTCTTGTTGTTGTTTTGAGTAGTGTTCTCTAGGCAGTGTGCCTGAATGCATGTGCATTCCCCATTTTAATACTTCTAATAGAGTATACCTATTTTGTGGGTTCATCCTCACTATGGTTTTTCTATTGAACAGGTTTTCACCATTAAAATTCTTGGTGTTATGTGTTTTCATGATGTGTTGTTGATCTATGATTTCATGTTTAATTACCAGATCTTACAATAAGTTTAAACTGAGTAAGTTTTGAGACAACTGATTCTCCCTCCCCCTCTCAATTATCTACCCTATTGGTACCAAAGCTATTTTCATCACTTCTAAGATAGATTGTTTAATTTGTAGAAAATAAGCTTTGAGTTATTTATTCCACTCAATTTTTGCATCCTTTTTCATCATTTCATTGAGTGGTTTTACTATCTCAATGAAGTCTTTGAAAAAAATTCTTACAAAATTGATATTTTCTCAAAGAAAGACCTCATTTTTTTCTTGTTGAATGACATCTATAGCATTAAGAGGTCCTTTACTCTATCTGGATTTATGAAGATCCCTTTAGTAAATGTTGTCTTCATCCAATCCTCATAGTTTACAAGCAATTGGTTGTAATCTGAGTAGCTATCAAGGAATGACATTTGTGACCCATCTACAATATGTAAAAACCTAATCCAAGGATGGAAGAGGGTAGTTGTCTTTATTTGATGCATTGTTTAAGTTTGAAAAATCCACACAAAACTTGATCTCACCACTTTTATTTCTTACAGAAATTAGATTTGCAATTGAAGTGGAATTTCTTACATGAAATGTGATTGTAGTTGAAAGCAACTTAAATACCTCTTTGAAGATACAAAGTTCTATAATAGCATTTATCGACTTATTTTTGTTCTTGAAAGGCTTAGTATGAGGTTTGAAAGGAATGGTACGAGTGATTATTGATGTGTTAAAAAATTTCAAGTCCTCATACCCCCATGCTATTGCATCAATATACTCTTTTACCACCTTCATTATTTCCTCTCTTTCTAAGGGAGTGAAAGTCTTACCAATAAAGACATTCTTCTCTTGATATTCTTGTCCCAAGTTATAATTTTCATAATTGTCTCCCTCAACATCAGCTAATAATATTTCTTTAACCTTGGTATCTAAATAAAAAATCCTTTCCAAGGCTACCACCCCTTTTGGGATATTGTTGGTTTGGAGATTTACTATACCCTCTGCACCTTCTACTTCTTCCAAAGGATATCTATCATCTTCATCAATTATTTGTCCCTTAAGGACTTCTATGTTGGCTATAAAAGAAACAAATTTTTTCATCATCTCTGAACACTCAAAAGTTTTTGATATTATTGGGAACAACTGGTGTAGGCACTAGATGAACTAAGAACTTCATTAGCTTTGATTTTTCCATGGGATATGAGGTACTTGCAGCTATTTCTAAGGAATTTGGGATGTAATTATTTTTTTGGGGTATGAGTTCTATATTAAATGCCTCAAATTACTTGACTACGCTCCATACCTAGTTTCTATAGGAAGCCAACCTTTTATCATGATAAGTATATTAGGCTAACTTGATAAGTATATTGGATCCTAAATCTCCTTGAATCCTTAAACATTTTAGTCTCTTTAAAAGTGAAAATAAGAGATCTATTATCAAGGCTTCATACTTCGTGATGTTTCTAGTACTTCCACATCGCAGTGTATACAAAGCTAGAAATGATTTCCGTTCTAGATTTACTAGTTCCACTGCAACTCCAATACCTTATTTTGATCTTGAACCAACAAATTTAATTATCTATATTCTACTTTAATTGATGGTTCTTATCTTTCTTTTCACCAACAAAATTTGTCTCTTATTTTTGGACTACTTTAATGACTTTGCCATTAGATTTCACCTTAGCATTAGATTGTACTTCATCCTTATTTTTCACCTTCATTAATTTTGGTTGTTCATAAATTTGAACAAACAAGATTTTAGTATGTTGACCTACAACAAAATCTGAAACTCCTATTGCAATATTTTATTTTCTTTCATGGGGGTCTACACTTTCCAACTCAATTTCAATTTCCTCTGAGCTCAACTCTTCTTCTTTAATTGTGTAGTATTTGGCTTCTACCTCTTGAAGAGGCTGGAGAAGATCAAGGATCAAACTTTGGCATGTGTTACATGCCAACTCATAATGACTTTGGCTATGTATCCTGCATCATTGTGGTAGTAAAAGGTCATGAACCTTCACACTATTCCCCAATATTTTAACATCCCATGACAAACTTGCATAAAACTATATAGATTTATGTTCTAGACTCGATTTCTAATTTTCTAGTTTTCCTAAATTGGGAATGATTGTCAATGTCATAATTTCATTAACTTAGTAGACACTTGGCCCTATTTCAACAAATATAAATTTCTTTGAATTTTATATTCATTTATCATATACTTTAGCCTAGGTTCTCTATCTACCCAAATTATCTATCTACCCAAATTTTATTATCCAACCCTTTTGAAGGGAGCCAAATGTGTGAAAAGTCAATAGCAATGCAACCTCTTAATCTCTTCTTAAAAGCATGCCATAAACTTTGGGAATATCAACAACTTGAATGTCAATATGTTGTGCAATGTGGGGGTTTTCACGTAGTTGAATGTATACATCTAATAGTTCCCCAACCACATTTACCTCAATTTTATCAAGTTGTATCATCTTGTTGTTTTCCTTGAGAAGGGTCATACCAAGCTTTTGGAATATAAAATAAGGTATCAAATTTCTACAAGCCCTTGAATATACAAGGTAGTTGCTTAAATTCTTGCCAAATATTTTAATTCCCAAAAAAAAGGGAGGTGTATCTACTTTCCCTCAATAAATTATTGCATTATCATCCTTATTCATGAAAACCTTGCTTCACTTTTGAAAGAATTAGGTTGATCAACATACTTCAAGAGAGCCTCCTTCTAGCTTGGGTAGTTTAATATGACATCCAAAAGTTTCATAGTGGTACTTGTATTTTCTCATTCTTTTGTGATATCATAAGATCCTCTAGTTAACTAGCTAATCTTATTTTCATCAGCTTTAACTTGTGCATTGTAAGATACTTTAGGGGAACTAAGTTGTTGGTTAGTAATAGGCTCAAATAGTACAAGACCATTTTTGTGTGGAGTAAAATTTGTGAATGGTACTTTGTTTTGATTCATCAAGTTGGAAACACCCCTTGTATTCTAAAATACTTGTGTGTCATACATTTCAATCGTTCATTCGCTTTATTCTTCATCATGAAATATAAATGTATCCACCAACATGGCTGTATTGATGGTGTTAAAATTATCTCTTGATTTTTACCCAATTGGTTGAGAATCATCTTTGGAAATATTTATGCTCTTTTTCCATTTGGGAAAAATTTACCTCAGAGTGAGAGGATGTGTCAAGTATTTTGCACTAGTTAGTCATAAGGTTTACATTTCCTATGTTTATCATTTGGGCCACATGGGCTGACTCATTATTATCTTGATGGTTGTTATTTAGACCTCCATAGCTGGGCCTAGTATTTGATTGTCTATTGAAGGGCCTTTGGTTATACCTCTAGTTTTAATTTTGGTACCCTCATTGACGTTGAAACTTATTTGTGTTGGGCACTAATTTTGAGTTTGATTTGATGGAGGGTTTATTCTAATTTTAGTTATCTCATTAGTCACTTGGGAAATAATCTTCTTTAATTATTTCACTTCTGATGTTAGGTGAGTTATTTTATCAACAAAATAAGCATATGAAATTTGATTTACCACAATAGTATTAGAAGTATTTGGTTGTTTATTTATTCCCAAGATGTTGTTAAACCTTTGGTCAATTAGAGTGATGTTTTGTGTGTTGGTAAAGTGGCTCCTTGCTATGTGATAGCTCGAGTTGGTGGGATCTGATTTAGAGGTTGAGGTCCATATATGGCAATAGGGTTTATGGTTGGTGCTCCTATAACAAATTTTGGGTTAAATATGGCCACTTGAGTTTGCATTCCTTGATACCCACTAGCAAAGAGGTTAGTTCCTATACTTTTTAGAGTCTAATTTAAATCCTAATTAAGTTTGATAGCCAAGTCATAGACTTCAAAAAAATTATCTATCTCTTAAGAAGTATGAGCCCTCTTTAAGAACAAAGTAGTCCACAAATCTATGGATTTGAAATAGGATTGGATATCCACATCTTTTTTTATGACATATGGTAGTCTCAACCTATTGTATAACCTTTAAAAAATTGTATTGAACAATGTTAGGGTCGTAAGATGAAAATTATTGGTATAATATTGCAGGGTCTACATACACTCTAAATTGATCGAGAAATACATTCTCAAGATCTTGCTAGTTGACAATACATTTTCTAGGAGTGCAAGGTAATAATTGTACTCATTTTACCTAAGAAAATAATGCATCCTACTATTAGACTTGTGTGAATAAAGTTGTCATTGATGTCAAACCAGTCATCCAGTTCTATACCGGATAGTGTATGTAGGCCTGAATATCATTCCAGATGTCATGAATGTTATGGATGTTGTATGGATATATTTATGCAAGGATTGTATATGGTCATTATGTATGTGAAGTTCAGGTGTTTTGGTTTTTGGTTAGAAGTTCTTATGCAACATGTATAACTTTGGATGATGACCTTTTGAGGTCCCTTTGAGTTCTCATTGACTCTGGTATCCTAGTGTTAGGAATTCTTGTTGGTCCCGGTATCAGTTATGTATCCCAAAGTTTGCATTTTTGATGGCTATCATAAGTACCTCTTTGAGTTTTGTGATATTGGTTTCCTTGGTATGTGTGGAGTCTACATTTTGGAGATATTGGACTTAATCTTGTGACAATAGGTCCATTCTCTTGGGTTTGAATGACCCTTGCCCTTTTCAGGTAATCATAGTATATGCATTGGTAATTGAAAGCATGTAAAGGAATTGTGTAGAAGTATTGTAGACACTGACATGAGCTTATTGATAATGTGTTGGGCTTGGCCAACACACTATTCTATTATTCTACCCTTTGATATATATACACGTACATGAGTGGTGAATGTGTTGGAATCAAGGAACACTGAGAGGGGGTGAATCAGTGTTTTGCAATTTTGAACATTCTTAATTTGTACTTTAAACCACTTAATACAAATGAATAAAAGTAAAGTGCAGAAACACAAATCAAATAACAACAACACCATAACACCAAAATTTTTATGTGGAAACTTGGCTAAAGAAAAAACCAAGGTGGGATTGAAAACCACAATATTAATATACCTTGTTAGAAGTATAATAATATTACATGAGGAGAATGCAAATGCATTCAATCACACTTCCTAGAGCTCACTGCTCAAATTACAATAAGGACTACAACTCCGGAAGGCTCGCTACCTTAAAAGAGATTACAGGTAATAATTAGAATGTTTGAATTGATTGATAAACAACATCTATAAATTCCAAAAACAATTTTGGTTAAGCACAAAATACTCTGCTTTGCAACACTGCTCTGTTTTGATATTTTATTGTATTTTGGAGCACAAATTCTTTAATCGCATACATGAAACTGCGCACAATTTCTCATACACGCTTCGCACATAATCATCAATCTCAAACATGATCAAATCAATAACTCTTATATATCTACAACATTAAATTAAATATTTTACATGTCAGCCTAAGAATGCATAACATGCAAATGAAACGTGTTACCCAAGTCAGCTCAATCCAATCCAAAAACAATCATGTCACTTCCCACATGTCAGCTTATTTTCCTTGAACACACAAATAATCATCAAAATTACTCTGCATGCTTTGCACAATGAATATCCACATGATATTTCTGATAAGCACTATTCTAATTGAAAACATGTCTATTTGATATCCCATCTCACTCGACACTCAACACCGAAGGCCATAAACCTAGAATAAGGCATATTACATGTCCATAATGCTTCTCAGAGATCCACAACACCAAATACTCAAAACAAATGATCTGCCAACTCAAGCACTATACACTCTATCAGATGTCATGTTCTTCTTATTGAACCTCAATCAATCTTCCGGTATGAATGAATCATGAACTGTAGATGGAATATCTAACTCAAGTTGCTATCAATGACAATATTTGAACACCAATGTAGTGTCTCTTGCCAACAATCTCCTCCTTTAGCATTGATGGAAACACTTAGTGAAAAATGACTAAGTGTCGGACCAAAACCAAAATATATACATTGCAACAAAAAAAATATGACTACCGGACTCCAAGAATCGGGACTCCCCCTAAGATCAACATTTTTTACTTCTCTACTCTCCCCCTTCGACATCAATGGAAAAGGTAGAGTTTCAAAAACCAAAAATTCAAGCCAAAAATGTTATACACATATGTACACCCAGTCCTTACATACTCACAAAAATTTGAAGATGTCTGCATAGGAATTCTTCAATGTATCCAAGTGATTGTCCCAACCCCTCTTCAATCTCTCTAAAACTATTATCAGAATATTGAAAAGATAAGCTTGGGATTTTGTTGTCTTTAAGTCTTCTGGATCACTATTTATTAGAGCATCTTGAGAATCCTTCAAGGCTCTGAGCATAATGTCTAGTTTAGGAGTAATGAGACTCCTAAATTTTCCAACTCTACTAATTATTCTATCCTGGTCATGGCTCGGACTTATGATTTTATCAAGTAATGATATCACCTAAATTTCATGACTTCTTAATGATACCGACAGAGGATTAACTGACAAAGATATGTGTTCAAGATCATCCTCATGAATCTTAGAATTCTTCTCAATATCTATAGTGAATTTGGACTATGATAAGCATGGTTTGTATAAGTTTCCACCTTCGGTCAAAGCATCTTGCATACTCTTCACATAGGCATCTAAAGTGACTTTGTCTTTGGCAATCATCTTCCTCAAATTTTGAAGCCTCTTTGCATTAAAATAATTTTGGACCTTCTCCTCAACAAACTTTTCAAAAGACTCAAAATGTGTTTTAAAAATTGATTAAACTTTTTAACTACCTAGATGGAGTGTCTGAGGTATCCTTTTAAAAAGAGGGCATCAACATTTCCAAAATACTGGTCACCAGGGTTAGCAACATTCTATCCTCTATATGAGACTTCAAAAGATTCTCACTAGCCTTCGCTTGTACAAATGATGCAAGGTGAATATTTTGGATTGGAGACAGAGAGGCAAAGTTAATCAGACCTTGAATAAACTTCAGATGATAAATGACTTTATTTCCCTTCACTGTCACTGCAATGTGTTTTACCTCAGTCTTAACTTCGAACTTAACCTCCACCTTTTCCTTTTCTGCATTCTTCTTAGGAACCAGAGGGTCAACTGCAATAACCAGAGGATTCTCAACCTTGTCCTTTCCTTCATCTCATTTTCCTGCATCCTCTCTTCTAACTTATTCTTGCACACAAGGTTCTACAAGCTCAACTATTCAAACTTCTAGGACAAAATTATCATCCATTGTTTTCTCAGCTTATGATGGCATGTTTTTCTCTTTCGAATGAGATTCTTGTTGTCCTTTTGCCTGATTGACTTCATACTTGTTCTCTAGCAAAACTTCTGTCTAAATTTTCTTAGTTTCCTTTGCAACTTCATCAGTTTTTCCAAACATGATTTTATTTACTTTGCATTTACTCATAAACTTATTCTTTGCTAGTTTAAGTAATTTATCTATCTCCTCCTTAGTAAATACTGAACATAAGTTGATTAATACACATTCATTCAATCTCTTATCCTCGTTATTTATTGTTTTTTGCCTAGCATCCAAAATTTCATACAAGCTCTTGGGTATGAGTGTCATTAGTTCAATGAGAGCTATATTATGATGGTATGATGAAATAATAAGTATCTGGTAGAATACTGAGAGGGGGGTGAATCAGTATATTGAAAAACTGATACAAAGTTCCCAAACTCAAATTCAATCACAAAAAGTAAACATATCTCAGTTAAGATCAATATTCATAAGAATACTTGACATCAACCAGTTTAACTGTTATGACAATTGATAAACAACTTTAATCTTGTAAACATCAACAATGTTTAATCATAACTCAACATATTCATCTCTCAATGCTTCTAGTTATCACGTGTTATCGAAAGTTAAGCAAATCAACAAATAAGATCATAACCACAAAAACATTCACCACTTGACACAAATGTTTATACGTGGAAAACCAAAATAGGTAACAACCACGATGAGATGAGACTCACAAGGATAGCTACCTGAACTCTTTTGAAGTTTGTGCTATTAGGAGCCAAGCTTGTTAAAGCTTTACAGTAAGTCTTGTTAAGAACTAATTCCGGTTAGGAATCACCCGGTTAAGGGATTTACAAATATGCCTTGATGAAAAGCACAATACCCTGTTAGGAGTAACCTCACTAGAGGATTTAAGAATCCAAGCTAATGGATCACCTTGTTAGAGGATTTAATGAGTAACCAAGCTTGTTAGAGCTTACCTAGTTAAGGGATTTCACTTTTGCTGTAATTGTTAGAAAACAACAGGTTTTCTTCATCTGTCTAAGTAGCACTACATTTTCTTGATCAGATCCTTCTAAGCTTCAATCTGCCTTCACTCCAAGTGTAGATCCATTCACTAGTTAGGCAACTACACACTCAACAAGTTTCTATCAAACTTGCCAACAACCTTTACAAACAACTTCATTGACCTTAAATACAATTCAATTAGGTCATAAAAAACAACAAAAACCTAATTCTCATCATAGAGATTACAAACAAGTCGGTACAATCTTGACCATTAGAAATCATGAGAATCTCTTCACATTCTTCAAGCAAATTCCAACCACTCCATGATCGCCGCTTCATCGGACTTTGTAACTCATCACATGTTGTGCATTAGATGCAATCCACTTTGCTCCTTCCCTAGACAAAAACAAACGTGCCAAAAAAAATTGAACTTATCCTTATACAATGATCACACATGTCTCCATCATTACTGCTCATCTGATAATAAACCAATAAACTTGATCGGTTAGGGTTTAACAACTAGTAGGTTTTACCGGTTACATTGCATAGAAAGGTTTAACCCTTTACACCGATTTATTAGTTCAACTTACAAACTTTACATACCGATTTACAACATCTTCCACAAAGCTCTGCTTACCAGTTACTAGCCAATATCAAAAACAACAATATCAACAATAACATGAATACCATTACCAGTTCAATTGAAATCAATGACAATATATCATTAATGAAATCTCTATGCAAAATGCCAACAAACTCAAAATGCTAACAATCTCCCCCTTTGGCATTGATGGCAATACAAATATCAATGCCTCTAATTGTTGCCGAGATTGGTGAATAGGAATCCTTGTTTACATTACCAAGTATTCACCTTTCTTTGTCTATCTTCAGCCTACCGTTGGTTCACCTAATCAGACACATAATTCTTCTCCCCCTTTGACAACAATGCCAAAGTGAAAGTAAAAAAAAAGTAATTCTTCTCTCACTGTGCATCAACATCATTCTGTAAGTTGATGCTCCCCCTATGGAATACATCCACTTCTTCATCAATCAATTTAAAATTTTGCAAGTGGTTTAGGGACTGATGTAATCAGTATCATGCTCAACTAACTTCATGAAGAGGGACAACCCCCAATTGACTTCTAAGATACTCAAAATTGGTCTTAGGCAGAGGTTTGGTAAAGATGTCTACAAGCTGCTCCTTGGTAGAAACGTGCTGCAAGATAACATCTTTACTTTGAACTTTTTCCCTTAAGAAGTGATATTTCAATTCAATGTGCTTAGTCCTTGCATGCAAACATGATTTTTTGAAATGTTTATTGCACTTGTATTATCACAGCAAATTTTTATTGGTTCTGAGATTTCCATCTTCAAACCTTCCAAAATGTGTCTCATCCACATAGCTTGTGTGCAATTCATATAAGCTTCTACATACTCAGCTTCAACAGTAGATTGTGAAGTACAACTCTGCTTTTTACTACTCCATAAAACTAGCCTTCCTCCTAGAAAGAATGCTCCACCGGTAGTACTCTTCCAGTCATCAATATTTCCTGCCCAATCAACATCTGTGTATGCTTTCAAATCAACATTTTCACCATATGGATACCATAACCCATAGTCAACAGTACCTTTCAGATATCTAAAAATTCTCTTGGTTGCCATCAGATGTGCCTCCTTTGGATTCTTCTGAAATCTAGCAACAATACCAACTGCATGGGCAATATCTGGTTGATTGTGAACAACATAGTGTAATTTTCCAATCATTGACCTATATTACTTTTCATCTACAAACTTAGATGCATCTTCCTTGGACAATTTACAACCTATAACCATTGGGGTTCCAATTGGTTTACAGTCACTCATACTGAAGGTCTTGAAAACCTCTTTCACATACTTGGACTGAGTAATGAAAATACCATTCTTGATCTGTTGTATTTGTAAGCCTATGAATTTTTTTATTTCCCCTACTAATGACATCTCAAATTCATTCTTCATTTCATCTGCAAAACAATTAATCATGTCATCATTACCTCCAAATATAATGTCATCAACAAATACTTCACTGACCAATATTTCATCTCCTTCAGACTTGAGATAAATGTTGTTGTCATCACTGGTTCTAGCAAAGCCTATCTTTATTAGATGAGTATGAAGTCATTCATACCATGCTCTCGATTCTTGCTTTAATCCATACAAAGCTTTATGCAATTTGCATACCATGTCTTCCTTATCTATCAATACATAACCATCAGGCTGCTCTATATAAACCTCTTCTTCCAATATCTCATTCAAGAATGCAGACTTAACATCCATCTGGTATACCTTGAACTTCTTATGAGCTGCAAATGCAAGTAATGTTCTCACACCTTGTAGTCTTGCTACTGGTGAAAAAGTTTCTCCATAATCTTCTCCTTCTTCTTGCGCATAACCTTTTCATAATAATCTTGCCTTGTTGCGAACTACAACACGATCTTCATTTAACTTGTTTCTAAACACCCATTTAGTACCTATAACATTCTTGTTTACCGGTCGGGGTACTAGGGTCCAAGTTTTGTTCTTCTGAATTTGATCCAACTCCTCCTCCATAGCTTTCACCCAATGATCATCACCTAATACCTCCTTAGCACTTCTAGGTTCAAAGGTGGAGATCATGCAAGAGTTCTCTCTTATTCTCCTTCTAGTTAGTACACCTGCATCCTTATCTCTAATTATCTGTTCAAGACTATGATTCAGTCTCACATACCTAGGAATAACATGATCATTCTCTTTAGGTTCAGCTTCTACATTATCATCTTCTTTTGAATTATTTGTTCTAGTTGAGCAAGTACACTAGGATTTGCTTTACTGGTTTCTGATTTAATAGTTTCAGGTTCCAAAAGTAAAATGTGAGGATCTTCATCCTTCTTCTCAGAACTGGTTCCATCTAAAACTTTAGGAAATTCATTTACACGAACATCAACACTCTCAACAATTTTCTATGTCTGGTTGTTGAAGCTTTTATAGGCCTTACTCTTGGTAGAATAGCTAAGAAATATGCCTTCATCACTCTTAGCTTCAAACTTTCTTATGTAATCACCTCTTTTAATAAAACATTTGCTTCCAAATTTCTTAAAATAGCTAACATCAGGTGATCTTCCATACCAGTATTCATATGGGGTCTTGTCCTTACCTCTTTTCACCAAAACTCGGTTCATTGTGTAGAGAGCTGTACATACAGCTTATTTCCAAAATGTTTTTGCTACACCTCATTGTATCAACATAGTACTAGCAACTTCGACCACTGACCAGTTGTTTCTCTCTGCTATACCATTCTGTTGTGGTGTCCTTGGTGCAGAAAGTTGCTGCTTGATACCATTATCATCACAATACTTAGTGAACTCCACAGAAGTGAATTCACTACCTTGATCTGTTCTTAGACATTTTATCTTTTTTCCACTCTCTTTCTCAGCTAAGGCTCTAAATGCCTTGAATTTACCAAACGCTTCATTCTTATCCTTAAAGAATGTGACCCACATCATCCTTGAATAGTCATCAGTGAAGATCATGAAATATCTATCACCTTGAATGCTTCTTGTTCTTATTGGTCCACATATATTTGTATGAACCAAATCTAACAAGTGCTCTATTAAGAAGGACTTTCTCTTAAAAGTTGAAGAATTCATCTTTCCTAGCTGACATTCTTTACAAAGAGCATTAACCGGTTTGTCTAGCTGAGGTAGACCTCTTACTGTCTTAGACTTGCTTACTTTAACAATATTGTCAAAATTTATATGACAAAATTTCCTATGCCAAATCCAACTATCATCTAATTTTGCAATCAAACAGTTGATATCTTTAGGATTGAGATGAAATAGATTACCTCTAGTATGTTTCCCAGTTGTAATCAATTCACCTTTGTTGTCAAAGATTTTGCACATTCCATTTCTAAACTCTAGTGGGTATCCTCTGTCATTAAGTTGTGCCACACTTAAAAGATTGTGCTTTAGGCCTTCAACCCAATAGACATCGTCAACATTTCTCTTCCCATTAAGAGAAATAACTCTCTTACCTTTAACCATACAGGGTGAGTGATTGTCAAATCTGACATCGCCATCAAATTCCTTCAGGGAAAGAAATTTTCTCTGATCACCAGTCATGTGATGTGAACAACCACTATCAATGATCCAATCATCAGAGTTATCCATTCTAGATACTAGTGCCTTCTGATATGATATTTCTTCCTTAATAGCTATGAACACAATATCTTCACTAGCATCATCATCAAATTCTTCATCTGTAATACCACTGTCAATAGCTACAAGACAATCTCTCTTGCCTTTACCCTTATACTTCTTAAATTTGTCTCTCTTGTATTAATTTTTACCATTAGGGCAATTAGCTACTATATGACTAATCTTGTTGCATGCAAAACATTTTAAAGGTAGCTTACCTCTATATTTACCAGTGCCTCTAGGTAGTAGTTTTGACAACAATGCTTCAAGTTCCACTAAGTTGTCTTTATCTTCAACATCTCTGGTGGATCTCAATTCATAGCTGTGGCTGGTATCTCTACTTCTTCTCATATATGGGTTAGAGACATAAGCTCTAAATGCAGATTCTGATTTCTGTACACTACCATCATAGCCATTTAGTTCAAAAGCAGTAAGTTTGCCAATAATAGAGTCAAGAGTTACCTTTTTCTTGTCAATAGATTTCAGCTCCTGAATAACTACAACTTGGATAGCATAGATCGGCAGCAAGGTTCTCTGCACCTTACTGATTACTATGGCATCTTCCACATTCCCTCCTGCACTCTTTATCTCACCAACTATCTCTTTAATCCTTTGACCATACTACTGGATATTCTCACCTTCAAACATTCTCATGTCATCAAACTTTCCTCTTAAACTCTCCTCTTTGGCAATCTTGACATGTTCATCACCACTATAAATCTCTTCAAGTTTCTTCCATATTTCATGTGCAGTTTCAAGACCACAAACATCTACATATTCAACATCAGATAGAGAACTGATAATAGCCTCTAATGCTTGGTGATTTTCTTGTTGTTCTTTCTTTTGATCATCAATCAGGATTCCAGTAGGTGTAATAAACATAGTTTCTATATGATCCCAATACTAACTACCAAGACTCATAATGTAAATATTCATTCTATCATTCCATATTCTATAGTTATCATTGTTGAACTTTGAAACTTCTTTCTTCATCATGATCTACAAGATCTTTCCCTCAAGATGTTAGGCTTTTAGATTAAGAGGACCTGAAATGCTCTGATACCAATTGATGATATGATGAAAGAATAAGTATCCAGTAGAATACTAAGAGGGGGGGGGTTGAATTAGTATATTGAAAAACTGATACAAAGTTCCCAAACTCAAATTCAATCACAAAAAGTAAACATATCCCAGTTAAGATCAATATTCATAAGAATACTTGACATCAATCGGTTTAACTATTATGACAACTTAACAATAAACAACTTTAATCTTGTAAACATCAACAATGCTTAATGATAACTCAACATATTCATCTCTCAATGCTTCTAGTTATCACGTCTTATCAGAATTTAACCAAATAAACAAATAAGATCATAACCACAAAAACATTCACCACTTGATAGAAATGTTTATACGTGGAAAACCCAAATAGGTAAAAACCATGGTGAGATGAGACTCACAAGGATAGTTATTTGAACTCTTCTAAAGTTCACGCTATTAGGAGCTAAGCCTGTTAAAGCTTTGCAATAAGTCCTGTTAAGAACTAATTCTGGTTAGGAATCACCTAGTTAAGGGATTTACAAATATGCCTTGATGAAAAGAACAATACCCTATTAGGAGTAACCTCGCTGGAGGATTTAAGAATCCAAGCTAATGGACCACCTTGTTAGAGGATTTAATGAGTAACTAAGCTTCAGTCTGCCTTCACTCAAAGTGTAGATCCATTCACTAGTTAGGCAACTACATACTCAACAGGTTTCTATCAATCTTTCCAACAAAATTTACAAACAACTTCATTGACCTTAAATACAAATCAATTAGGTCAGTAACACAACAAAAACCTAATTTTCATCATCGAGATTACAAACAAGTCAATACAATCTTGACCGTTAGAAATCATGACAATCTCTTTACATTCTTAAAGAAAATTCCAACCACTCCATGATCACCACTTCATTGGACTTTGTAACTCATCACATGTTGTGCATTAGATGCAATCCACTTTGCTCCTTGCCTAAACAAAAACAAACACGCCAAAACAATTTGAACTTATCCTCATACAATGATCACATGTGTCTCCATCATTACCACTCATCAGATAATAAACCAACAAACTTGATCGGTTAGGGTTTAACAACTGATAGGGTTTACCGGTTACATTACATATAAAGGTTTAACCCTTTACACCGGTTTACCGGTTCAACTTACAAACTTTACATACTGGTTTACAACATCTTCCACAAAGCTCTTCTTACCAATTACTAGCCAATATCAAAAACAACAATATCAGCAATAACATGAATACCATTACCAGTTCAATTGACATCAATGATAACATATCATTAATGCAATCTCTATGCAAAATGCCAACAAACTCAAAATGCCAACATATTATGTACATTCAGATATTCTACAGTTGCTTCCTCTAAAGTTCTTTTCCCATTCTCATCAAAATTATCATACCACTCTGATAGTGGCTTCAAGTTACCATTCTTAATGACTTCATTTACAATTTTATTTAAAGACATGGGAGGCTTAACTTCAAATTTTCCTTCCTTTAAAGCCTCATCAAGTTCAGATGGCTTAGGTTTCTTACCAGATTTCACTCCACCAGATGGTTTCTCTTTTGAAAATTTGGTGGCTTTAGCAATTTTAGCCTTAATCTCCTTGATAACTTCATCTAATTTAGTCTCTTCTTCATCAACAATAATGAATAGTCTAGCTTCCTCTCTCTTTCTCTTTCCTTCACTAGATGGTTTGTCATGAGGCTTAGATGAACTAACAGGTTTCTAAGTACCAAAGGAGGGTGTAGAGAACCTTGATTGTTTTGGCTTAGGGGAAGGGGCTTCTGGTTTATTCTCCTTCTCCACAGTATGCTCTTCAGAGAGAATATTATCCTCTCTATCTTTCTGAACCACTTCCTTTGATATCCCCATGTTCTTTGCAAGAGCCTCTACCTCCTTCCTCACCTTCTTTTGGATCATCGACTTCTTGAACTATTGATGTAGTTTTAAGCTCTTTTCCTTATATATTTCGAGCCTCTTCTCACTAGGGTCCACTATTTTACTCAACAAATGTTGTGCATACAGTTCCAAAATTTATTCTTCAACCTCATAACCAATAGGAATAATCCATACCATTTGGAGCTCTACTGCTTCCATCAAACATTGATCGGTATTTCTCTACAATGTTCTTAGGGATTATTTCTCTCCCATGCATCTCCTTTTGGAAGTTCTTGAAATAACCCCATAAATTCTTGTTTCAGACCTTAGAGTCACTGGAGTTGTATAGATATTCCTAGATTTGAACTCCTACATGTCTATCAAATGCCCACTACACTTGCCCAGCTCCCGAAACCTCACTCATGAAGTAAAAGAGTATGCATAGAATCAAGGTTCTATATTTGAACAAATGCTTCTTATTTTCTTTAATCTTCTTCAAGCTCTTATTAGTCTCACTCTAGAGAAACTCACAAAGATCATATTTCTTGTTTTTTCTCATCATTTCATAGGCAACGCATATAATAGTATCAGAGACATAGTTTTCTCTGTTGGAATAATAGATCTTATAGCCAATTACCATCGATGCAAACTTGATGTCATACTCCAAGATGTTAATTGTCATTGTCCATTTATCAAATTTCGATCCGGTTGCACTAGTCACAATATCATTCTTTACCACCTTCAAAGATGGAATCTCATTGGATGCACACAATCCTATCACAGCTTGAATAATTGTCTTGGTGATCTTGTGTGGCTTGTCCAGCCATATAGATTCATCGTGAATTATTCTTAATATGAATCAGATCCATTCATGTTCATAAAACAACAAAAATCTAATGAATTGCGCAAAACCCTTGTCTTCCAATCCTTGAAATTTTGGTTTCAATATCAAACTCTTATCTGATAGCTAATTATTGTACAGATTCAACATTTGATTACTTCCCAATTCTTCATTAGGACAATGTGTGTATACCCTAATGTATTCAATATGCAAAACTCCATAGGGCACTGATGAAAACAAACTCTTAGGGTCATCATCCATCGAAATGAATAGATGATTATTGAAAATTGGTCATGTATGCTTAGTAATATCAAAAAGAGGGGTAGCAACACCAGATGCAATCATTTCTAAAATCACAATTTTCAAACTTGAAAAGTTCAACCGATAAATATCTTTCAACCAGATGCAAGATCACATGACAATTCTTCTTTTCACTCTGAAACTCTAGAAATTATGCTTCACTGTGCTCTTCTACTCTCTCGCTTCAAATGAAAAGTGAGAAATGAAAGGTTAATTTTATTTTTATCCTCTGCATACATAAATTATAGGTATAATAAATGCTCTTAACCCTAACTCTTCTAGATACCTTGCATATAGATAGATCTCCAAGAAATCTTCTGTAGATCATCAAACACTTTTAAAAAATCTTCCACCAAATCAGTGATCATCAAATAAATATTTGCAACCTACCGGAACCAGGTACAAATCTCCAACAAGAGGTTTGTAAGCTTATCATGAAAACCTTCCCCTAAGGCCGAATGTCTTAGTTTAGTTACTAGATGAGGTTCTAGCATCAGATTTAGGTGCAGACCTACTTCCTGCCTCTAAATCACTCTTCTTAACCCAAGTTTTCTTCATCTAATCTCTGGTCTCTTCAAACTTTTCTTTTCCTTTCTCATCTAGCTTCACATTCTTATTATTATCTTTTGGACCTCTCTTTTTCACATTTTTGCTTCTGCAATACTTAGCTATGTGACCATATTTGTTGCAAGCATATAAAATAACATTTCCTTGCATAGGTTTGAAATTTATCTAATTTTCTCTTGATCCACACTGATTAGAAACATGTCCAAACATACCACATGCATAACATCTAACATTTCTCCTATTTTTAAAGTTATTCATCATACTTCTGCATTCATTTGACTTGTGACCATGACTGTTGCATTTAAAACATTTGTCGATAAAAGATGGACCATTATTGATCATCCTATTTTTGCATTGACTAACCATATGACAAATTTATTGCAAACAAAATAGTTACCATTGAACTATTAATGTGAGGATTTGGTTAACACTGAGAGGGGGGGTGAATCAGTGATAACAGTAAACTAAAAAATTTCACCAAACTGAACAATAATTCACAAAATAGTTCATAACCAGTATTGGTAGCTGATCAAAATAGTCTCAAAACAGATTTACCAAACTAATATTGGTAACAACTAATGTGTTCATCAATAAGTAAAGACATCAAATATATAACTCATTAATCCATCCACAACATGAACACAAGGATTTTTCATGTGGAAACCCAAATGGGATAAACCATGGTGGGAATTGGTACCCACAAAATATTTGCACTATTTCGGAATGCACCTTGTTAGGAACCTAGCCCAGTTAGGAGCTCTACAACAATGCCCGATTAAGAGAAGACCATGTTAGGAGCCACTCCGTAAAGGTATTTTACACCTTATCTCTGTTAGGAGCTTTACCCTATTAGGAGTAACCTCATTGGAGGATTTAAACTCAAGTTGTTGAGCTACCCGGTTAAAGGATTTATACAAACAGGCCTGCTAGAACCTACCCGGTTAAGGGATTTTAATGTCGCTGCAACTGTTAGGAAACAATAGATAAATGATCTAGACTCAACACTTCATAGCTTTCTATAACATATCCTTTTTAGCTCCAATCTACTTCTCTCATGTAGACATCTCAATCTAGCTCGACACACACACACTTCTCTGATTAGTGACACACTTAACCTTCTCAACCTCGACCTAAATATATTTTACAATTAGGTTGGTTACAAAAACCTAACCTATAATGAATCTACATCATAGATCATATCAAATCATTACATATCATCATACAGATCATTACAACAAATTACAAGACAATTACAACCATTGAATGATCATAACTCATCACCACACATTGATCCGATAAGCTATCAAAACCTTATCACATTTTGCTAAGCACTTCATTGATTTCCAAGAAATTTGATCCTTGAATGTGTTAAAACAACATATTATCTTTTCACGTGGATTCTAACATGTCATCATCAACTTATGAACACAAAAAGAATTACTGCCAAACCATAAATCATCACCTGTCAACGATCTTGTTACCGATTCTCAAACCCTAGTTGTTTATACAATAGTCAATTACAAACATGACTTCCAGTTCTCCAAACATGATGTAGTTCAATTCATAGACTTCTTATGATGTCATAAGAACACATTCCAAACCACAACTCTTGACTCGACATGGATCTCTACTGCAATCATCTCCTTCTCTGTTCTTGCTTACCGGTTCACTTCTACTTAGTAGTTTTGCTATACAACTCAATCTAATTCAATCTATTACTGGTTAGACTTGACCAGTAGACTTAGATGACATACCAAGCATAAACAAACATGGAAAAATATGGTTGCCATCAATTACAACACAAATAACTGATCATCATATTATAATTATATCATCACCAATAGTCCTTTACCGGTACACCATCATCTCCATCAGTTATGCCAACAATATCCCCCTTTGGCATTGATGGAAACACCAAAAACTACAACAAAAAAATCTAATCATGAAACTTATTATATCACTATCTGGTCATCAATTCTTCTCCTTTTCTCTTCATTTCTCTTCTCCCATGACTATTACATTTCTTCTCTCCCTTTGATAGAAATGCCAAAGGTGCAAAGGCATCTTTTGTCATCATCTCAGTCGCTTCCCCTGAGGAGTAGCCCACTTCACATCAATCCACAGTGAAAGATATTCAAGAATTCCATTGGATTGATGCTTCATGAGCATCCTAATTGATCTTGGGTAGGGGTATAACCCCTAAATTACCTCTGAGATATTCAAAGGTAGCCTTAGGAAATGGCTTAGTGAATATATTTGTGAGCTGCTCTTTACTAGATACATGCTCTAATCTCACTTTCTTTTCCTATAATCTTTCTCTCATAAAGTGATAATTCAATTCAATATGTTTAGTCCTTGCATGCAGTATCAGGTTCCTGGATATGTTTATAGCACTAGTGTTAACATAATTTATAATCATCGACTTTGTCATATCTTGCTTGAAACCTTCCAAGATATGTCTCATCCATATAGATTGTGTACAATTCATTGATGCAGCCATGTATTCAGCTTCAGTTGTAGACTGAGATATACAAGTTTGTTTCTTACTGGTCCAAGATACTAGTTTGCCACCTAGAAAGAATGCACCACTAGTTGTGCTCTTTCGTTCATCTACATTCCCTGCCCAATCAGCTTAAGTGAATACCTACAAAGAAAAATTGCCTTTGTATGGATACCATAATCCATAATCAACTGTCCCTCTAAGATATCTGAATATCCTTTTCACTGCTCTCATATGTGTCTCCTTAGGGCTCTTCTGAAATCTTTCTACTAAACCAACTGCATGGGCAATATTCGGTCTACTATGAACAACATAGTGTAATTTTCCAATCATGGACTTGTATTCCTTCTCATCCACAGAGAGTGAATCACCCTCTTTCGACAATCTGCAACCGGTAACCATAGGGGCTCCAACTAGTTTAGAGTATTCCATTCCAAAGGTCTTTAACATTTCATTCACATACTTGGACTGACATATAAAAAAACCACCTTTCAGCTGTTGGACCTAGAATCCAATAATTTTTTTTATCTCACCTATAAGAGACATCTCAAATTTTTTCTTCATCTCATCTACAAAAGTCATACTCATATCATCATTTCCACCAAATATAATGTCATCAACAAATACTTCTGCAATCAAAATCTTGTCTCCTTCAGTCTTCAAATAAATATTGTTGTCCTCACTGGTTCTCTGGAATCCTATCTTAATAAGACATGCATGAATTCTTTCAAACCATTCCCTTGGTGCTTGCTTCAATCCATATAATTCCTTGTGTAGTTTTCACACCATATCCTTATCTTCTGTCAATGCAAACCCATCTGATTGTTCAATGTACACCTCTTCTTCAATAATACTATTAAAAAATGTTGACTTAACATCCATTTGATAGACTTTAAAGCCTTGAAATGTTGTAAATGCAAGTAGCATTCTAACTCCTTCAATCCTAGCAACCGGTGCAAAGGTCTCTCCATAATCTTCACCTTCTTCTGATGCATAACCTTTGCATACTAGTCTTGCTTTGTTTCTAACAACTTCTCCATCTTCATTCAACTTGTTTCTAAATACCCACTTTGTACCAATCACATTTTTATCATTAGGTCTAGGAACAAGTGACCAAGTGTTGTTTTTCTCAATTTGTTCAAGTTATTCATTCATTGCATTTAACCAGTCATCATCCTTAAGAATTTCTCTAACTCTCTTCAGTTCAACTGTAGAAATTGAACAAGAGCTTTCTTTGATTTTTCTTCTATTCTGCACTCCAACATTCTTGTCACCTATGATCTGGTCTTCAGAATGATTTAACCTTACATATCTAGGAATTACCTATTCTAGTTCAACAACCTCTTCTTGTTATTTATCTTCTTCATCTACCAGTTGCATTTCTTTATCTGCATTTTTTTGCTTAACATCTTTATGTACATCCGGTTCAATAAACACATGTTTTTGTTCATCTTCAGCTGGATTAGATTTGTTGGTATCATCAATTTTATCAGGAAATTCATCTATTTTTATATTCACTCTCTCCACAATCTTCTTTGTCCTTTTGTTGTAACACTTGAAAGCTTTACTTTTAGTGGAGTAGCTAAGAAATATTCCTTCATCACTTTTAGTATCAAATTTACCAGTATAATCATCTCTTTTTATAAAACATTTGCTGCCAAAAACTTTGAAGTAACTAACACTAGGAGTTCTGCCATACCATAACTCATAAGGCATTTTATCATTACCTTTCTTCACCAGTACCTGATTCAATGTGTAAACAACAATACTAACTCCTCTCCAAAAAATCTTAGGTACATTTCCCTATATCAGCATAGTCCTAACTGCTTCAACAATGGTCCGGTTTCTCCTTTCTGAAATTCCATTTTGTTGTGGTGTCCTTGGATCAGATCATTGCCTCTTAATTCCATTTTCATCACAATATCTCACAAACTCATCAGATGTAAACTCTCCACCCCGGTTAGATATCAGGCACTTAAGATTCTTATCGGTTTCATTTTTTACTAAGGCTTTGAATGCCTTGAACTTGTTGAAAGCATCATACTTTTCCTTCAAAAAAGTAACCCACGTCATTTTAGAAAAATCATCAGTAAATATCATGAAATACTTGTCACCATAAAAATCTTCTAGTCCTCATAGGACCACATAGGTCAATGTGCACCAAATCTAGAATATCCTCAAAAGAAAAACATTTTCTTTTAAAAGAAGATGTAGTCATCTTACCCAACTAACATTCTTTACACAACACATTGTTTCATTTAACAAGTTGAGGCATACCTCTCACCATACTAGATTTGCTGACCATAATCACATTATCAAAGTTCACATGACAAAACCTTTTATGCCATAACCAGTCATCTTCAACCTTAGCAACCAAACAACTATTCACATTAGAATTCAGATGGAATAAGTTATCTTTACTTTTCTTACCAATAGCAATCAGTTCTCCTTTGCATCCTAAGATCCTGCAAACTCCACTCTTAAACTCAAGATGATAACCTTTGTCATTCAACTGACCCACACTCAACAAGTTATGTTTTAAACCTTCAACCCAAAATACATCATCAACATTACTTGTACCAATCAAAGAGATATAACCTTTACCTTACAAGGTGAATTGTTTCCAAATCTTACTACACCACCATCAAATTATTTAAGAGAAATAAACTTATTCTTATCACCACTCATGGTGTGAGCAACCACTATCAATAATCCATTCATCATTGTAGTCAATGTGATATACTAAATCCTTCTTATAAAATAGATCTTCCTTAACAACAACAAAGACAATCTCCTCATCGTCTTCATCCTCATATTCCTCATCAGTAGCACCTTCATCAACTGCAACATAACATTGTTTCTTTGCTTTTCCCTTATATTTTCTAAACTTTTCCTTTTGATCACTATTAGGATAGTGTGCAACAATGTGTCCTATCTTGTTAAAACAAAAACAATTGAGAGACAACTTACCTTTGTACTTACAAGTGCCTATAGGAAGTTTTTTAGCTAATAGAGCTTCAAACCCCATCAGATTACCTTCATCATCCATATCAGCTTTACTACCATCAAGATGACTTGACCCGCATTCATGATTTTGACAAACATCTTTCCCTTTTCTCATTGGTACACTAGATACAAATGCTTTAAAAACATATTCTATCTTAGGTACACTATTATAAAAAATATTTAACTCAAAAGAAGTGAGCTTACCAATCAAAGAATCAACAGTAACCTTATCCTTAGTAACTGACCTCAACTCTTGAGTAGCAGACCATCTGATTGCATAGGCAGGATAATAGGGTTCTAAGTATCTTACTCACAATAGTGTCTTCTTCTATAGTACCACCAGCTCTCTTGATTCCACCGAAAACTTCTTTAATCCTTTGTCCATACTGAGTAATATTTTCACCTTCCAACATTCTCATATCATCAAACTTTCCTCTAAGACTCTCTTCGTTAGCCTTTTGAACATGCTTATCACCACCATCGATTAATTCTAACTTCTCCCAAACTTCAAAAGCAGTCTCTAAACCATGGACATCAATATATTCGGTATCAACCAATGTACTTACTATGGCTTCTAGTGCTTGAATATTTTCTTGTTGCTCCTTCAACTGATCTACAATCAAAGCACCGATAGGAGGTACATACTGAGTAATAGCATGCTTCCAAAACTGAGCACCCATACCTTTGATATATATCTTCATTCTATCACTCCATATCTGGTAGTTGTCCTTAGTGAATTTGGGACCCTCCTTCTTCATCATCTCCCTCGGATCTTTTCCTCAAGCGGTTAAGCTTCTGCACAAAGAGGACCTAATGCTCTAATACCAATTGATAATGTGAGGATTTGGTTAACATTGAGAGGGGGGGGTGAATTAGTGATAATAGTAAACTTCAATTTTTCACCAATCTGAACAATACTTCACAAAAAAGTTCATAACCAGTACTAGTAGCTTATCAAAACGGTCTCAAAAAATATTTACCAAACTAATACCGGTAACAACTAGAGTGTTCATCAATAAGTAAAGACATCAAATGCATAACTCATCAATCCATCCACAACATGAACACAAGGAATTTTCACGTAGAAACCCAAATGGAAAAAACCATAGTGGGAATTGGTACCCAATAAATATTTGCACTCTTTCGGAATTCACCCTGTTAGGAGCCTAGCTCAGTTAGGAGCTTTACAATAATGCCCGATTAAGAGCAGACCTTGTTAGGAGTCATCCTATCAAGGGATTTTACACCTTATCTCTGTTAGGAGCTTTACCCTATTAAGAGTAACCTCGCTGAAGGATTTAAAATCAAGTTGTTGAGCTACTCGATTAAGGAATTTATACAATCAGGCCTGTTAGGACCTACCCAGTTAAGGGATTTTAATGTTGTTGCAACTATTAGGAAACAAAGGATAAATGATCTGGACTCAACACATAGCTTGCTATAACAAATCTTTGTCAACTCCAATCTTCTTCTCTCATGTAGACATCTCAATCTGGTTCAGCACACACACACTTCTCTGATTACCGACACACTTAACCTTCTCAACCTCGACCTAAATACCTTTTACAATTAGGTTGGATACAAAACCCTAAACTACAATGAATCTACATCATAGATCATATCATATCATTATAAATCATTATAGATCATCATACAGATCATTACAACAAATTACAAGACAATTACAACTATTGAATGATCATAACTCATCACCACATGTTGATCCGATAAGCTGTCAAACCCTTATCACATTTTGCTAAGCACTTTGCTGCTTTCCAAGAAATTTGATCCTTGAATGTGCCAAAAGAACATCTTATATTTTCACATGTATTCTGACACGTCATCAACTTATGAGCACTAAAAGAATCACCACCAAACTATAAATCATCACCAGTCAATGATCTTGTTACCAGTTCTCAAACCCTAGCCATTTATACAACAATCAATTACAAACATGACTTCAGTTCTCCAAACATGATGCGGTTCAAGTTATAGACTTCATATGATGTCATAAGAACACATTCCAAACCGCAACTCCTAACTCAACATGGATCTCTACCACAATCATCTCCTCTATTCCTGCTTACCGGTTCACTACTACTTAGTAGTTTTTCTATCCAACTCAATCTAATTCAATCTATTACCGGTTAGACTTAACCAGTAGACTTAGATGACATACCAAGCATAAACAAACATGGACAAATATGGTTGCCATCAATGAAAACACAAATAATTGATCATCGTATCATAATTATATCATCACCAACCATCCTTTACCGATACACCATCATGTCCATCAGTTATGCCAACATGCCATCATGAACTTATGAGCATTAGGCTACCTTACCAGAGGCCTTCTTGAATTTTTCTTCTGCTGAGCTGATTTAGAGCTTTAACCTTTCTCAAATCCAAGACCTTGAGTATCATTTGGATTCTTGTGACTTGTAAGCATCTCATCAAGCTTGGTTGAGCTAATCCAAAACTTCTTATACTCATTCACAAATTCAAGATCATATTTGAGGAAATGGATCTTCTTTCCAAGATCTCCCTTGGTTTCATGCAATTCTTGCTTTAGTTGATCATTCTCATTCTCAAGTCTGCAACATTCTTCAACTTTGTCTTCCAAGGACTGAGAAAGTTTCTCCTCATTCTTCTTCCTTTCATTAATCTCCTTTGTCAATATCATCACAATGGCTTCCATCTTATTCTTCTATATTGTATTAGCTCTAGCAAGTCTCTCACACTCTTTTGTCTTTTCCTTTAGGGCTTCTTCATCAATGCTTTGACTTTCTTTCTCCTTCAACTTATCAACAAGTTCCTTTCTCTTTTCCCTTGACTTGTTAAAATGATCTTCCAATGATTTAATGAAGTTCTCAGCATCCCTAAGGCTTTCTTTCACTTGTTGTACCTTAGCTTGTGATTGATCAAGATCTTCAAGTGCAACAAAAAGCTATTGTCTAAGACTACCAGAATCCATTGATTCACTTTCCTAGATTCTCCTTAATCTATTACGCTTCTTTCGAGGAAATAGGATTTGATACCAATTGTTGGAATCAATGAACATTGAGAGGGGGCTTGAGAGGGGGGGTGAATCAATGAAACACAAAGCAGATAAGCACAACACCCTAACACCAGTATTTTTATGTGAAAACCCAGTTAAGGGAAAAACCATGGTGAGATTGAAACCCACAATATTAATATACCTTTTTAGAAGTATGATAACATTACATGAGGGGAATGCACAGGTATTCAGGAACACTGCCTAGAGCTCACTACTCAAATTACAATAAGTGATACAACCCCAAAAGGCTCACTGCCTTACAAAAGATTACATATAATAATTAGAATGTTTGAAGTGATAAACAACATCTATAACTGCCAAAAATAGTTCTGATTAAGCACAAAATACTCTACTTTGCAACACTACTCTATTCTGATATTCTATTGTATTCCAAAGAATAAATTCTTCAATAATGCACATCAAACTATGCACAATCACTCATACACACTTCACACATAATCATCGATCTCAAACATGATCAAACCAACCACTCTTATATATCCGCAACATCAAATTACATCTTTTACATGTTATCCCAAAAATGTATAACATGCAAATGAAACATGTTATGCAATTTAGCTCAATCCAATCCAAAAAAAATCATGCCACTTCCCACATGTCAGCTTATTATCCTTGAACACACAAATAATCACCAAAATTACTTTGCACGATCCACACAATGAATATCCACACGATACTACTGATAAGAATTATTCTAATTGAAAACTTGTCTACCGGATCTCCCATCTTACTCAACACTCAACACCAAAATCCATAAACCTGGAATAAGGTATATTACACGTCCATAATGCTTCTCACAGATCCACACCACCAAATAATCAAAAGTAATGATTTTTAAACTCAAGCATTGTACACTCTATCATATGTAATGTTCTTCTTATCGGACCTCATTGAACTTCAATCAATCTTCTGATATGAATGAATCATGAATTGTGGATGGAATATTTGACTCAAGTTGCCATCAATGACAACATCTAAACACTAATGTAGTGTCTCTTGCCAATAGAATGAAGACATCAATTAAGAGAGAGAGTGTGTGATGTACGAAAGATAGTTGGCAATGAAAGAAGCATTGTATGTGAGAGTTGCAGACAACAAAGGTAATTAGTGGCATAGTAGTGCAGTAGTCATTCACTATAATTGTTGCAAAACAGTGGTGCAAAGATCTCTAACTGGATCTTTTGTAAAATTTGAAAATTTTAATTCGAGCTTAAACTTGGAACTAATATCATGCATTTGGAGATGCAAACCTTTTTAGTTCACCCTTTTTAGTTGCAGTGAGCATTATGAAAGTTAGCCATTTCTTTTGTATTTGCAGTGAGCAATCTGATAGTGAGCCATTTTTGTAATCTAGTAATGAGCCACTTGACAGTGAGCCATCTATTTGTAAACACAAATATAACTAGTTATACTTTCCTAAGAGTTAACACTCTCCATGGTTTTTCCCATTTGGGTTTTCCATGTACAAATTCTGATGTTTATCTTTTGGTTGTGTTCTTGTTGTTTATTTTACATTAATTGTTTACTTCAGCCAAGTCTATTTGATATTTTTGAGGACAACTTCAATTGGTAAAAAATTTATTGTTATAAAATAAATAAGAATACTGATTCACCCCCCTTCTTAGTATTCCGATGCTTTCAACCTTATCAAAAATTGGTATTAGAGCTTTGGTCCCTTGCTTGGAAAGCTTAACCGCTTGAGGGAGATCTGTGCTGGTTGAAGCATGACACCTATATACTTGAATGAAGATTTGAAGATAGCTCTTGAAGATTTGGAAAGCATCGAATGAGAGAATGAAGAATTGAAGGAGAATTTGAAGATATCAAATGAATGTTTATAGAAGTTGAGAGAGAAAATCTAAAAATTCAAGTTGAGACATAAGGAGGTTAACAGCCAGTTGAATCAAGTGAATGAGACCATCAAAGACCTGATGCAGAAGATAGAGGAAAATGACAAGATAGAGAAGTTCCTAAAAGAGACATTAAAGATGAAAAGCTTGAATAAGAAGTGAAGATTATGAAGACAGAGAACAAGATCCTTGACAACAACATGCTCCTGGAAGATTTCATCAGCATGCAACAAGTTAAGTTAGACAAAACTAGACTTGGTTTCCAAATCAATGTGCGCTCATATCAGAATGTTAAAGAAGAAAATAAGGAATTCAAAGCTGATACAAAGAAGTCAAAAGATGAGAAGAAATCCTAGAATTGAAGAAATCAAATGCAAGAAGACCACTGATCCGATATCCCAATGCACAAATGTACCCATCTTTTAATGGATATTGTTTTAAATGTAATAAATATGTACACAAAGTAGTGAACTGTAGAAGCATTCAATGTTATGGTTGCAAGATGTTTGGACATAAAGCAAGCCTTTGTAGGAATCATGTTGTGAATTAAAATTACAACCCACTTGTTGCAAACAAGAAGAGTTATAACTTTCAAGGAAACTGTTACAATTGCAATAACTATGGACACAAGATCAGTCAATGTAGATACAAATCTCACCTTGTAAGATTTGAAAAGAAAATTGCTAGTTGTTTCAAGTACAATTAGCCTAGACATTATGCTAACCAATGTAGGAAAGGAAATGATGAAAAATCTGTTGAAAAGAGTGCAATGAAGAATGATGAATTTAAGAAGAAATAAAACTTGGTTTGGAGAAAGAAGAATGAGAATAAAGGAAGTGAGCTTGAAGTACCAGAATCCAGTATAGGCACCCCTTCCTCCAGAAATTAAGTTTAGAGCTTCGGGTCAGGGGGAGTTTTGACCTAAAAGAAAAAACTTCTAGCCTCCGCATTTGAATGGATCATGTTACTAATCTGACATGACAATCCTTGAGTGGTATCTGATAATCAGAGAAATCATGATGACATCATCAAAAAGATAGTTTTTGGCCGCAAAAACCTAATGAAGCATCTTTAGTAAGATAAGTATCAGTTCTTGAGTTCATATCAGTTACATTTTCTTGAGATCATTGCGAATAGTAGAGCAGTAGTAAAGTGAGCAGTATGAGAAATCATGGAAGGAAAAATGATCATCAGAGAATATAGTAGCTAAGAATTTTAGATTGTGGAAAAAGTGCTCCTAGTTGAGTTTAGCCCGAAGAAGATCGTAGTTGTTGAAGCGGGTTTGAAGGATGATGAATTGCAGAGGGTTAAATAATTTGAAGGCAAAGGTCTGAATCGGTAGACTACATTCCCTTGGTTTGACAATGTAGAGGTAATCAAAGTAATTCTTAGCCGTATGCGAGATAGTTGCATCGTGTTGGATAAACCCTATCCAATTACAAAGAAAATCATTTATGGTCACCGACTTGTGCAACAATGGAGAAGTTCTGGAAAAGAAATCAATTTTGAATCGGGAAGCAGAATCCCTAACCAACATAAAGGGTGATCACCAAGATCTAATCATCAATATGATCATCAACTCTGTAGTGACGTATGTTGCCTATGGCATCTCTTACAAAGTCTATTTTAGAAATAGGGAAGGACCCACCTTGACGGTTGCAGTGTATATGGCATATATGCTTGTGATAGAGAAAAAATCATTTGAATTGTGTGAATTATTGAAAGAATTATTGTTAGAAAATACCAAGATGACAAAAGAGAAAAATTATGCTTTCTGGTATGAGTCATTGCTTGTGAGTTTAGTCATGTACTATTTAAAATCCCTTCCGACAAAATATAATGTCATTTGAGAATCTAGTGTGTTGATTGCAAGACAAATATTCAAGTATCTGAATAGTTTGGATAAAAAAGAGAAAATTTGCAATAATTATTTTAAATCATTTGTGGATATGTGGAGAATTGGCCCAGTTTCTATTTCTTTCTCTTTCGGTTTTGGAGATTCATCTTCTGGAAAGAAGAAAAGGAGACGGTCTATTCCTGTTGGTGTTTCATAACTAAAGAGAATCAAGGTAGAAAATGTTGTGATAATTGAGGATCTAGAATCCCTTGCAGCTAGAGGAGTTTTAGAAGTGAATGAGAAGGAAGTTGGAGACTCAGATGGTGAGTCTAATATATTAAAGTTGGTTGTCAGTGTAGATGGAAATCAAAAGATTTGTGTGAAATGGCTAACCTCAGGCGAGTCAAACAAAATTGAGAGAATTTTGATGAAGCATATGATCTGGAACAACATTTATCTAGAAGATATCAATAATTTGCTTCTGAAATCTTTGACTGAGATCCTAAAAGAAAGAATGTCTAAGTAGTCAATTGAAGAAAAAGGCCTAGATATGCAAATTCTATTGAATGAATGTACCATTTCTCAAAAGAATTCATCAATATACATAGAAGAATTAAAATATGTATCTGTAGTGCTAGCAAAATCTATAGATATTGTATCTCTTGGCCGACAACAACTGTGAAGCACAAAGGTAAAATTGATGCTATTGAAACCAAATTGACAAGTCTAGGTAAATATTTTGATTTTGTGAATGATAAGGATGGTGAGCAGAGGAAAAGAGTTAATTCTCTTCAAGATGAGCTTCTTTTGTTGCAAAGGCAGAAAGAAGACTTTGTGAGCATGTTTTGGAAAGTTAGGGAAATCATTGAATCTAAGCTAGAACACTTTTCACGTTTGCTTGAGAATGCAATAGAGTATAAGAAGAATCTAACTGCTTCGAACAACCTTTAAAATTCTATCAATTTACTGGTTGAGTGAAAAATCCCTTCACTAAGTATCAAATTGGCTATTTGTTCTTGGGAAGTTCTTTTGGAACTAAAGGAAAAATACAAGCTTATATTTCCGAAGAAGAACAACTGAAAGTTTTTGTGTAAGATTCACATTGTATATATTTGTTCATTCCTTTTTCATTAGAGGCATCCTTTGTCCTTGATGTCAAAAAGTGGAGAAAGGAATATGAGTTCAAGGAATGTGGTTTTGAGGAATTTCATGAGTAAGGGGGAATTGTCGCATTCATCTTATGAATATGTTTTGCCATCAATGACAAAGGGGGAGATTGTTAGACTTGTGAGAATAATGTTGTCATTGATGTCAAACCCATCATCCACTTCTATGCCGGATAATGTATGGAGGCCTAGAAATCAGTCCAGACATCATGGATGTTATATGGATATAGTTATGCAAGGATTGTATGCAGTTAGTATGTATGTGTAGTTCAAGTGTAGCGGTTTTTAGTTAGAAGTTATTATGCAACATGGACAACTTTGGATGATGACCTTTTGAGGTCCCATTGAGTTCTCATTCACCCTAGTATCTGCAGTGAGCCACCTATTTGTAAACACGACTATAACTAGTTATACTTTCTTGAGAGTTAACACTCTCCACTTTCCCATTTAGGTTTTCCACATACAAATTCTAGTGTTTGTCTTGTGGTTGTTTTCTTCTTGTTTATTTTGAATTAACTATTTACTTCAGTCAAGTCTGTTTGATATTTTTGAGGACAACTTCAATTGGTAAAAAATATTATTTTAAAATAAGGGAAAATACTGATTCACCCCCCTCTCAATATTTTGATGTTTTCAACCTATTCAATGTTAGGATTCCCAAAGATACTAAGAGGGGGGGTGAATCAGTATCTAACCGGTAAAAGAATTTACTTGAATTATAACATGAAAAGCACTTCAAAACTATGTATCGGTAAACTAAAAATAATGCAGTAAAGAAGAACAACAACCACAACATAAGAGACACACCATAACACAATATTTTAATGAGGAAACCCAATGTGGGAAAAACCTCAGTTGAATTTGTGACCCACAATATTCACTTACTGGCCAATAAGGGAATATTACTATTTACAATAGGGGCCTGCACATGCAGGAAGGCCAAGTGCCTAGAGCTCACTGCTCAGTTACAAAATAAGTCACATTGGCTCACAAAATTGGATTATACAAATCCAATTTCTTGTACTACTTCAGATTAGCATCTACTATGCCAGATTCAGTCTTGGTTTAAGCTCTGCAATATACATAAACCCTTATCCCAATAATTCGCACATTAGTTTTGCTATTATCCTTTTTATATCTCGCACTACAAAATGATCTACAATGATCTCATACTTATATGAGTCATGTTACAATCTGCCAAGTCAACTTACAAAAGATTTTACAATTAATTATAAAATATATATACACAAAATTCATGTCGGCCAGGGTGCCAGTTATCTTCCTTTTGGTGCTGGTGATTTGTATGCCAATGTAGAGTCTTCTAGTGTCATATGATTGTAAGGTTGCCATCAATGACAATACCTTAAATCACCTACAATTTCTCATTGCAGTGTGTATTTGCCAACAATCTCCCCCTTTGGCATTAATGGCAACACTCATGAGAAAAATCAAAAAGTGTCCAAAAAAATGATGTCCAAAAAGAATCTCCCAAAATATCTTACCAAAATTGTGTTGTAAAAAATGTATGTTCCCCCTCAGCTGATGATGTCTTGTTCTGATCATTTTTCTCATCTCACTACTCCCCCTTTGACATCAATGACAAAGGTTGTCATTCACTGTTAGTGGAGTGTGTTTCCTACCTGGATCCTTGTATCAAGTGGGTTACAATCTGAAAGAGTTCAGCTATTACCAAATTTAGACTCTTAGTGAAATTTTCACTGTCTTTCAGTGCAGCCTCTGTCCTTTGAATAGTACTAGTGAGGTGATGCATTTGTTCCTTCGGTGTCTTTAGTCCTTGAACAAGTGCCTCAGAGATCTCTTTTCTCAAAGAGATGAGGTAGTCCAATTTGGGGTTGAGTTTGCATTTAAGTTCTTTTGCCTTCCCTTTTATTTTATCTTTCTCTTTTTCAAATTTCTCAAGTTTTTCTTCAAGACTGTATATCTTTTTCTCTGTAACTGATAATGGTTCAGATGAACCGATGAGGTTATCAGCTATATTGTCGATCTCCTTTTGTATCTTACTTATTTCCTTGTCTATATATGCTGTCAGAACATTTGTCTTGCATGTATCTCTGTAGAGTTCCTTAAACTCCATTACTGTTTTGTTTAGTGTCAATAAAAGGGTGCCAATGTGTCCCATGCACTTCTTTATTGTTTCGTCAAAGAATTTCTCTTTCTCTTTATTCATTTTCTCCTTAAATGTGTCCTCATTTATTTGGTCAACTGTCAAAATGTTGTCGGTGATGTATTTAGACAATGTGTCTAGTTGACCTAAAGAATATTTATTATCCACAATGCACTTGGGTGCTATCAATTTAAGATTGGGAATTGTATCATCAATAGCCTTATAGGCTTGTGCATTACACTCTGTGATTTTCTTTATTGAGTCTAGTAAGACCTCTGTCACATTTGTAGGCCGGAATTCTACTATAGAAGTACCAGATGTCTGTCCAATTGTTTTTATAATTTCCATGCTACTGGTTTTAGTAATAACCCTGCTTTCCTCTCTCTCAAGAGGATCTGTTTGGGTATGCATTTCTATTAGCAAAGGTTTAGGCTTTTTAGTTTTTGCTAGTGGCACTGTCTTAGTTTGAACCTGTTTCTATTTCGGTGCCTCAAAGGATTTCTCTAAGCTCTCAACTGCCGGTTTCTCAGATGGAGTCTCTGAATGTACTTTCAATTTTTGTGTATTTTCCTCTCCACTTTCCATTGCTCGTTTCTCTGATTTTTTCTCAGTAGAGTCCTTTGTCAGTTTCTCTGTCTCTATGCTAACATTGATTTCCACATCTGCAGCTGGTGGCTCAGTAGCCACATCTTTCTTCTTATCCTCATTGGTTTCTTTATCTACCACAATATTCACCTCTTGTGTATCAATATTCATGGTATACAAAATTTTAGACTCAGGATTTGTATCCTCTAGAGGAGTTTCCATATTATCAGTAGTAGGTTGAGTGTCAACTGATTGTACTGGTGTAGTATCAAAAAGAGGTGGGGGTAAGTTATCTGTTATTTTCAGGTTAGGAGGTCCACCTTCCTTACCTTTCCCTTTTTCCTTGTCCTTTTGATATACTTTTATTGTCTTGGGTCTTTTGAGTTCTTCTTGTTTTTTTTTTTCAACAAAGAATATGTCCCATTTGTCTGCAATCTCTTCTAAAATTTCATTCATTCTTTCTCCCTGCCATCAGTGCTACATGTCAATGACCAGTTGAGAATACAATCCGATTGGCCTCACTGATTAATTGATCAATTTCTTCTGGTGAGCTCACTGGGTGAACTACAAGTAATTTCTCAATTTTTATTTTCTCATCCAGCTCAACAATAGCTACCCTTCTAGCTTCAAGTCTTATGTAGAGATCAGTGGGTATCTCATCAACAATTTCCATAAAAAATTTCTTGTAAATATCCAAGTGTAAGATTACACTATTTTCTATGCTCTCTTTGTCATCAATGGAAAGTGTATTATATAGTTTGCTAATGTTTTTCAACTTTCCATCCTCTGTTATTTCACTAAGGAGCTTATCCAGTGGAGCAATGTCTTGTTTTACATTTTTCTTCTTAGGAGTCAACTTCTTTAATGGAGGCCTCATTGCTTGTTGCTTTTGTCTTGTTCTCCTGGGTGTAGGTGAGGGTGCTAGTGAGGGTTTTCTTTTCCTTTCTACCCTTTTGAATACCGTCAGTATATCACTCTTAGAATAAGTTCCAACCGATGAAAGATGAGCTTCCAGTTGAAGTCCTTCTAGCTCACTTTCCTTGATACTAGTTTGTTTCAAAACATCTTCCTTAATTGCCTTTGCCTGTCTGGTTCCCTTCTTCACTGTTTGTTCAACTTTCTTAACCCTTTTCCTTAACAAAATTCCACTTTCAATTGTTTCTACATTTCCAAAGAGTTTCTCAGTGGGTTCCTTTGGTGCTTCAAGGAGGGCTTTTGCATAAGTTTCTATGATGTTATCATCTGTTTCATAGCCCATTTCAGTTACCCAGATAGTCCTAGGGACAACTGCCTCCATCTAGATTTCATCTTTCTTAACTACAAAACATATTTCCTTTTGATATTTATCCACATTTTCTCGTGATAGTCTTGTTCTAGTCTTCATTCAAGCTTTTAGTGTCTGAAAATGTTCATTTATGTTTTTCTCCCTGTTATTTCCCATGTTGTTTAATGTGTCCAAAAGTTGCTTTCCTACCGATATGTCAAAACCAAAATCTCTCCTACTAATACTGGGTACTTGTTTAGTAATGTACAACATTAAACATACAAGCAAATTTCCAAATCTAAAGGTTCCTTTCTTATCTCCCTTTATCTTCTTCAGATTGTCAATCAATTCATCTTTGAGCCATTCACACACATCTATTCTAGCATTGTTGTTAACCATATCATATGCACTTTTGATACATAGGCTTGATACTGAGTTTAACCTATTTGCATTTGTAGCCTTGTAACCTAAAATAATACTAACAAATCTGACATTGATATCCTTCACATCATTTACCCTTAGAGACCTTTTGTCAAATGTTACGCTGGTTAGGTCCATTACTGTGTCATTAGAGACCTTTCTAGTTCTGTCAGGCCTGCTATCGGTGGACGGTAATCCTATTACTGCCTTTACTGCTTCTTTGGTGATCTTATGGATTGAATCCAGCCAAAATAATTCCCCATGAACTCTGCTTAGCACAATCCTTATAATATCCTTGGGAAAATCCAAGACAGTAAGGATTTCAGTAAAACCTAGTTTCCACTATCTTATGTTCAAGTTTGATATTTCTAGATTCATCACAAATCATAGTCCGATACATGTTCTTGATTTCATCATCTCCTAATTCCTCTATATGACAATGTATGTATATCCTAGGGTCTTTAGCATATACTACTCCCTTAGGTATTTGAGAAAATGCACCTATAGTATCATCTTTCTTCACAATTTTGGCAACAAGCTTAAATACGGGTCTAGGGTGCTTGATAACTTCAATCATCGTAGGGTTTGCAATAAATTCAAGTGTGGATGAGGAAGCCATAGTTCTAAATACCTCAATCTACCTTAGGGATGAGTGCTTGGATGAACTGCTTCACTTTTTCTCTAAGGATTCCTTCGCTTGGGAATTTTCGTGCTCTCGAAGATTTGAATGCTTGATGAATGAAAAAGGAGCCAAAACACTTGCTTTATAATGTTAGTTTCTCCAACTACCATATTTAATGCTTTCCGGTTAAGACACAACTTAACTTATCTTTCGGTAAAGAAGTAATTCAACTTCTCACCATCAACTGAGGGTATAATAGCATGTTTTTCAATTTGTTGCAAAACCCCAAAGGATTTTCCTTCAGTTAGATGAAGAGTCTCCTGCTGGTGGAGTGATACTCTGTTCTGTCGGTGGAGGAGTATTCCCATCAACATTCTGATTTGACTTTCTATTCCATTGCTTTGAGAATTCTTGCTTTACCTCTTCAACTTTTTCTTTACCTTTCAAGCTAGGACCTTTTTTATTTGTCGGTGATGCCTTACTTCTACAAAATTTTGCAATATGTCCAATTCTGTTGCATGCATAACAAGTCACATTGTTTTTTTGAATAGCTTTCCCATATCCTATACAAGTATGTGTTCTGCATTGATTAGATAAGTGTCCAAATCTTCCACAAACATAACATCTTACATTCATTCTACAATTTTCTGAATTATGACCAATTTTGTTGCATTTAGAACATTGACCGGTGGGTGTATTAGTGTTCTAATAATTTCTAGATCTACACTAATTTTCTCTATGACCATACTTGTTATAGTTAAAGCATTTCCCATTGAATCTGTAAGCATTAGGTTGTCTTACCAGTTTACTATGATCATGATTGTTTGCAGTACCAGAGCTTTCACCAATTTCAAAGCCAAGGCCATTTGTATCACCATTAGGTTTTTGATTCTTCAGCATGTCAATAAGTTCTTCTGAACTTTTCTTGAATTTCTCCTTGTGTTGATTTGCAGCAACCAATTCACTCTCCAAGATTCCTTTCTGTCTCATAAGTTCATTTGTGTCATTTTGTGTATGCATCAAATCTGTCTTCAACATATCATTTTCATGACTAAGTCTTGTGTTTTCATTTCCAGCATCATTTAGTCTTCTAACCAAATCATCTTCATTCTTCTTTCTATCTTCAATTTCTTTACAAAATCTCATAGTCATATCTTGCATGTCATTCTTCATTTTATTGTTATCTTGTCTCAACTTGTTTACCAATTCATTAAGAGTTTCCTTTTCATCTTCATCTTTCTACATCTTTTCACAAAGTTCTCTTCTTTTGTTTCTTGCTATAGTGAAATTTTCTTGAAGTCCTCGAATAATATCCTGTGCAGCCTTCACATCATCCTCAAGTTTGATATTCTTTACTTTTTCTGCATCATAGTCTAAAAGAGCTATTTCCAATTGCTTTCTTAAGTTTTCCATCTCTACCGGTGTCAAGATCTTCTTCAAGCTGTTAGGCTTTTGAAAATAGAGGACAATGCTCTGATACCAATTGTTAGGATTCCAAAAGATACTGAAGGGGGGGGGGTGAATCAATATCTAACCGGTAAAAGAATTTACTTGAATTATAACATGAAAAGAACTTCAAAACTATGTACCGGTAAACTAAAAATAATGCAGTAAAGAAGAACAAAAACCACAACATAAGAGACACACCATAACACACTATTTTAATGAGGAAACCCGGTGTGGGAAAAACCTCGGTGGGATTTGTGACCCACAATATTCGCTTACTAGCCAATAAGGGAATATTACTGTTTACAATAGGGGCCTGCACATGGAAGAAGGCCAAGTGCCTAGAGCTCACCGCTTAGTTACAAAAGAAGTCACACTGACTTACAAAATTGGATTATACAAATCCAATGTCTTGTATTACTTCAGATCAACATCTACTATGCTAGATTCAGTACCAGTTTAAGCTCTACAATATACGTAAACCCTTATCCCAATAATTCACACATTAGGTCTGCTATTATTCTTTTTATATCTCGCACTACAAAATGATCTACAATGATCTCATACTTATACGAGTCATGTTACAATCCGCCAAGTCGACTTACAAAAGATTTTACAATTAATTATAAAATATATATACACAAAATTCATGTCGGCCAGGGTGTCGGTTATCTTCCTTTTGGTGTTAGTGTAGAGTCTGTCGATGCTAGTGCCTGTGTCTAACTGCCGGTGTCATATGATTGTAAGGTTGCCATCAATGACAATACCTTAAATCACCTACAATTTCTCATTGGAGTGTGTATTTGCCAACATTCAACACCCACATCCTCATAAGTTATGTGACATCTAACCACTACATCCTTGAAATCCTAATTGTGTTCCTCGATAGTTTTAGGTCCAGTGAATTCATATTTGATTTCTTGGATAGATCATAAATTCCTCTAGAAATATTTCCTAAGGCTCAATGATCTTGACTAAGATACACCATTGGGGGAAGTTGTAGTGGTTTTTCTTGTTGCACTTGACTAGCCAAATGTATAGTAATTGTTTGATTCATTGATTGAATAATAGATGTTGAACTTGAGGATGATGTTTGTTGTTATTTACATTTATTACCTCTTGGTTGAATAACATGTCCTAACTAAAAAAAATTCTCCCTTATCAAACATTAGTCTTAGGACTCTCTTGAATCTTTAGGGTGGAAAAGATTTGCATGAGTTCTAGTTTGCTTGGAAGGCCCTCCTTCTGATGCCATTTTTTTTTATGGCCTAAAAGACATGGGAATCACAATTTGAATGTTTCCACTCAACCCCTCCTAAAAGAGCTAGAAATAGTGATATCTCAAACCTCCCAAGGTCTCTTTGGTTGGGTCATGAAGATGTTAGATAGCTTAGTGGTAATTTGTGTCATGTTTAATGAGGGTCATGCTAGTTACCAAATCAAACTTGAAGCATATGATTACTAATCTATTCCTAGACTAGCTAGATTTTAGGAAAGTTAAAAAGATTAGATAGGGGTTGCAAGAGAACAAAAAATTAGTATTATCCTTAAAACCAAAAATGTCAACAAAATCCAAAAAATGTTAATGTCGTCAACTAATTAACATGCCAATTATCAATTTAACATGTACATGAAGCTAAACTTAGAGATATAAATTATAACACACATTTAATATCAATCACCATATACATACACAAATTAATATAAAAAGTAAATATGCTTAAAAATGAATTTTAAATTTTTGTTTGCATTTAGGAAGTTAAATTAGAAAAGAGAAATACTAAATATTCATGATAAACATCCATTTATATTGTAAACACTAGGCACTTCACTTCTATTAAAATTCAGAAAATATATCAGCAAAAATCATTGATATTAGTTTACAATTCTTTCAAAATATGCCTCAAACTAACTTCTTGAATGCATGAAAATACTTAGAAAGCAATTACCAGTGACGACCTCAAATTATACCTTGATTTTTCAACCCTCATTAATATTTTCTTATTTATATTTATAAAGAAACCAACTCAAAATTAGGGATAAAATTCCACCTAAATTCAAAAGCTATGGGTGCAAGACAACATGCAAGTTGCTGCCCCAAATTGTAGACACGTTTAGCAATGTTCCAAAACTCTGAAAAAATCCACTCCATGAATGGACGCAAAAGGAACATAATAAAAGGATGGAATTTTATATGCCTTTGTATTGTCTACTAATTTAAAAATGGAAGGAAGAAACTTGCATTGGAATGAACTTTGTCATGACTAAAAAGGGTGTGCAAACCATAAATAGAAGGAAGAAGTCACACTTGTAATGAAAAAGTTGCTCTTGTGCATCATGTAAAATAGCTTATGTTTCCTTGCCATAACTATTGGCAATATAGCATTATAACAGACAATGAAAGATTGTTGGCATTTCATAAGGATATTGAGAAGGTTGTTGATGATTATGGATATAACTGATTAAGGATGTTTACTGTCTTGATATTATTATTTTGTCATTGATGTCAAGAAATTGATTTTCTAATTCAGTAAGATGTTTCCATATCTTGAGAAGTATGATTTGAAGAATAGAAAAATGTCGGTAAAAGACACAGAAAGAATATGATGAATAAGGGGATGAATAAGGTATTCAATGGGCAACTATTACTGAGTCAGACAATGATGATATCATGATGTTTAGATTGTTTTAACATCATACATATGTTGTAAATTGTAAAGGTTAATACTATACTATGTTATCAAGCAAATAACCTAGTTGGTAAACCCTAAGGTTACCGCTATCGGTTAATGAAGGCGGAATGTCTACCGAGTGAAGTTTAGTATTTACCAAGTTGTTATTGAGTTGTAACCGAGCTATAACAGAATGCATTAAATGTTTACATGCATTATTTAATGAAGGAAGCTGATGAGCTGGAATTGATTAAATGATTGGTATGTCATAAATATAATTTGTTAATGAATCTATGGCAAAGGAAAGTCGGCATGAAGATCTATAGCACAGATTGAACTGCAATATCCTGGCACAAGTTCCTAGGTGGGGTAAAACATTTTCAGATCGAAAGATGCATTGAACCTGGACAAGTTTGAAGATTTGATGGCTATGATTGATCATGGGAAATGTGATCAAGGAGATTAAGCGGTTAGCTAATTGTTTATAAATAGAAAACTGTTGATAAACAATGTATGCGGGCAAGTGTATGCACAGGGATGCTACATAGTGATTACCGAGTACAGAAGCTTGAAGACCTGTTTGAATAACAGAGTATAGAAACCTAGTAGATGGACAAGATTAGTTCTATATCTAGATTGTATTGAATAAATAAGAATCCGCTTTAGCATTTTAGATGTGAAGTTGCAGATAGATTTTTATTACTGTTGTTTTGTGAAAGTGATAGAAAATCTCTTAACTGAGTGGACTTAACAGTATTATTTGTAAAACCCTCTAGCAAGGTGACATTCTGATTGAGTGTTTGAAATCCTTTAACAAGGTCACTTCTAACAAGGTGAAGATCCTAATAGATCTGAGGGAAATCCCTTAACCGGGTCACTTCTAGCAATGTGTTTGTAATCTTTAACAAGATTTTCTTTTAACCGAGCATACTCTAGAAGAGTATATTTCTTAGTGGGTCCAAAATCCCACTGTGGTTTTTCCCTATTTGGGTTTCCACGTTAAATCTGGTGTTATGAGGTTTATGATGTTTATATGCTTTTGAGTTTGCATGTTTACCAGTTTTGGTTATATTACTAAAGTATGTGTTATCAAGGTTGAATATGATGTTTTTATGGAAGATTAAGTTTGTATGATTCACCCCCCCCCCTCTCATCTTGTTGGCTAATGGATCTGTACTTATATTAAGTATCAAAACTATCAATTGGTATCAAAGATTTGGACTCCAGAAGAAAAGTTTAAAGGCACTTGAGTTAAAGATCCAAAGATGTATAAGAGGGATGCACCGAAGCTGAAGAAGTCAAGTTTGTCTAGATGGCAAAAAAGGATGAAGCTGCATCTATCAGGAGTTGGAGAATATGTTGTATACTATCTGGAGAATGATTTTTTTACACCGAGCACCTATCCATTGACTATGGAAGAGATAAAGTCAAAGCAAGAACATATTCAAGCAATGATTGAAATAACATCTGCATTGACCGATTCAGAGTTTAATGATCTAGAAGGTTGCAATGATGCAAAGGCAATGTGGGATAAGCTCATATCAGTGTATGAAGGAGATGAACATGTTCAAAGAGCAAAAGTAGATAGTCTAAGAGGAAAAATTGAATCTATGAGGATGAACGAAGGTGAGAACATAACTCAGTACAGTACAAGACTAAAGGAGATTGTCAATCAAATCAAAGGAGCAAGTGGAACTATTGAAGAAAAGGATATAACAAGTAAGTTGTTAAGAACCCTTCTACAAGCTTATGCAATCCGAGTCTCTACAATCAATGAATTGAGGTCTATACCTAATATGCTAGTTTCTTTAGATGCTACTATTGGTAAGCTACATGCATTTGAATTAAGTAACTTTGATAATAGTGGATCTTCGGTAAATAAAGTTGAATCTACATTTAGTTCTTTTCATATTGATGAATCTAATGATTTAAATGAAAGAAAGTATAAATACTCTAAAGGAGATCACAGTGGAGCAAGTGAAAGATTTCGTAAGAACATGGAAGAAGTACACAAACTGTATGAGGAAATCAGAAAGCAAGAAGAGTTTGAAGCACTATTAGCCAGAAGGTTACCGAGAGGCAAAGGTAAGTATAAAGGAAAACTATCTTTGAAATGTTTCAATTGTGATAAGATAGGACATATAGCTTCTAACTATCCTGACAAAGATTCTACTGAAAAGAGAGATTACCGAGATGATAGACAAAAAGATAATCATTACAAAGGACACTGAGACTTTAGAAGAAGAGATAGAAAGACATGTTTAATAGCTGATGAGGAATCCAAAGATGATAAATCAGATGAAACTGATATAGAGGGAGTAGTTTATGTGGCTATCAAAGATGGATCAGATGAAGAAAGGTATGAAGAAAAAGCCCTAATATCTCACATAAACACTAATGATTCTTGGATCATAGATAGTGGATGCTCACATCATATGACATGAGATAAACACAAGTTTGTTATATTAGAAGATTATGATGGAGGCTATGTTAGATTTTGTAATGATGCACCATGTTCGATGAAAGGTAAAGGATCTATAACACTTCTTGACAATGCAAGATGCAATGATGTTTATTGGGTTGAAGGTTTGAAATACAATTTGTTGAGTGTAGCACAGCTAAACGACACAGGTTACCGAATAGAATTTCAGAAAGGAATTGTCAAAGTTCATGACAAGAATGGAAAGTTAGTTGCTACCGGGACATAAACAAAAGGTAACACATTTCACCTTGACTCAACTCGTAACAAGTGTTTGTATGCAAAGATAGATGATACTTGGTTATGGAATAAAAGTTTTTGTCATGTAAATATTGATAATCTGATCAAAATAAACAAGAAGCACCGAGTAAGAGGTCTACCGAGTCTTGAAAAACCTGAGAATGCTATGTGCTGAGGATGCCAGATGGGTAAGATGACAAGATCAATCTTTACAAGTAAGTCTTACACTATTCAAGGATGATGTCAGTAATGTTTTTAAAAGATAAATCAGAAGCTTTTCAAATGTTTAAATGGTACAAGGCAAGAGTTGAAAATGAAACAGGAAGACAACTAAAATGTCTTAGATCAGATAGAGGAGGAGAGTTCACATTTGATGAATTCAACTTATTCTGCAATGATCATGGTATTAAAAGACAAGTCTTTGCACCGAGAACTCCATAGCAGAATGGAATAGCTGAGAGAAGAAACAAATCTATTATGGATTGTGCTAGAACATTGATGATTGAAAAGAAAGTGCCACAAACATTTTGGAGAGAAGCAATAAGCACAGCAGTTTACACCCTGAACCGAGTACAATTGAAGAAAGGTACTTTGAAGACACCATATGAAATCTAGTATGATAAGAAACCTAATGTAAGCTATTTTAAAATCTTTGGAAGTAGATGCTATGTTCACAAAGATGATAGAAATGGAAAGTTTGATCAGAAGAGTGAAGAAGGGACATTTCTAGGTTATTCTTCTAGAAGCAAAGAATTTAAATGTCTGATCAAATCATCTAACAAAATAGTAGAAAGTTTAAATGTGAAAATTGATGAATTTGCAGAAAGAAATGATGAAGGAAATTTCAAGGAACCAGAAGACTATGATGAATTTGTCTATGTTCAACCGAGAAGACCGTTGAAAAAAATGAAGAGAATATCCAGTTACCGAGTGATGAAGAAGATCATACAGAGCCTACCGAACCTATATTAGCCAAGTATGTCAGAAGACATCATGCACCAAGTCAGATTATAGGAGATAAGGATGATCCAGTGATGACAAGGAACAAACTGAGATAGAACACATGTTTGATATCTGAATTTGAACCAAGAATAGTGAAAGAGGCATTTAACAGTGAAGATTGGATAAATTCTATGATAGAAGAGATTGATCAAATCAAGAAGAATGACACATGGACACTAATCCCAAGACCAAAGGACAAAAATGTAATCGGTACAAAGTGGATTTTCAGAAACAAGCTAAATGAAAAAGGAGAGGTCATTTGAAACAAAGCAAGACTAGTTTGCAAAGGTTATGCTCAAGAAGAAGGAATTGATTATGGTGAAACTTTTGCACCTGTTGCTAGACTTGAAGGAGTAAGAACATTGATGGCATATGCTACTTTCAAAAATTTCAAGGTATATCAAATGGATGTCAAATTTGCATTTCTGAATGGAATATTAGAAGAAGAAGTTTTTATTGAACAACCTAAAGGATTTGTTGAAGACAAGAATAAAGATCAGGTATGTAAATTGAACAAAGCTTTATATGGTTTGAAACAAGCACCTAGAGTATGGTATGAAAGATTGCACTCTTATTTGATTAATATTGGTTTTATAAGGACAAGTGAGAACAACAATATGTACATGAAGAATGATGAAAATGGAATACTGATCTCAGCCATATTTGTTGATGATATTATATTTTGTGGCAATGACTCTCTATGCAAGAACTTTGGAAATGAAATGAGCAAAGAATTTGAGATGTCATTAATCAGTGAGATAAAGTATTTTATAGGTCTATAGATACTGCAAATGAAAAATGAGATTTTCATTACTCAATCCAAGTACATAAAGGAAATCTTGAAGAAATTTGGAATGGAGGATTCATAACCAGTAAGTACTCCTATGACTACCAACTATAAATTATCAAAGAATGATGAATCTCCATCTATTGATGAGACACTTTACTGATCCATGATTCTAAAACTTCAATATGTTGTTCACAGCAGACCAGACATAGCACATGCAGTAGGTATAGTTGCAAGATTCTCTGCAGATCCTAAGGAAACACACATGACGACTATCAAAAGAATCTTTAGATACTTGAAAGGCACTGAGGATTATGGCTTAGTATATCAGAAAGGAAATGATTTTGATTTAAAAGTTTATACTGATGCTGATTGGGCAGGCAACATTGATGACAAAAAAAGCACAAGTGGAGGAGCTTTCTTTTTAGGAGAAAGACTAGTGAGTTGGCTTAGCAAGAAACAAGGATGTGCTTCACAGTCAACAATAGAAGTTGAATACGTTGCTACAACATTGAATTGTACCAACATTGTATGGATCAAACAACTGTTGGAAGGTATAAATGAGAAAGTTACCGAGCCAGTAACTATATTATGTGACAATACTAGTGCCATTAATATTTCAAAGAATCCTGTTATGCACTCTAAGACAAAGCACATGTCTATTAAATATCATTATCTTAGAGAAGAAGCTCAAGAGAAGAAAGTGGTGTTGGAGTATGTTAGCACAAAGGAACAAATAGCAGATATCTTCACCAAGCCACTACCAAGGGACACTTTTGAATATCTCATAAGTAAGTTAGGGGTCCTACCCCTATCTTCTACTCACTGACCGAGTTCGGTGAAAGCATCAATCTAATGACTCTATCAAATATCTTTTAGGAGTTGATGCTGCATTATACACATTAGGATGTTTTCTAAAGGTGTACAAGAAATATTACGGGAAACAATACAGGGAACAAGAATTGAAGACAAAATTCTTTGACCAAGACTGAATTGACACAACAACAAGAAATCACTTCATACAGGAAGAAATTATGTTTTAGTTCTTTACTTTTTGGCATTGTTGTCAAAGGGGGAGAAGACTAATAAAAAGGGGAGAAGACTAATGTATGGGGGAGAAAGTCTAATGACAGCAAGAGAGCATTTCAGCATTTCAGAATCACAACAATCCGAATCTTTTAAGGTCAAATCAATTGGTTTTGCCATCAATGCCAAAGGGGGAGATTGTTGGCATTTCATAAGGATATTGAGAAGGTTGTTGATGATTATGGATATAACCGATTAAGGATGTTTACTGTCTTGATATTATTATTTTGTCATTGATGTCAAGAAATTTATTTTCTAATTCAGTAAGATGTTGCCATATCTTGAGAAGTATGATTTGAAGAATAGAAAGATGTCAGTAAAAGACACAGAAAGAATATGATGAATAATGGGATGAATAAGGTATTCAATGGGCAACTATTACCGAGTCAGACAATGATAAGATCATGATGTTTAGATTGTTTTAACATCATACATATGTTGTAAATTATAAAGGTTAATACTATACTATGTTATCAAGCAAAGAACCTAGTCGGTAAACCCTAAGGAACCTAGTCGGTAAACCCTAAGGTTATCGCTATTAGTTAATGAAGGTGGAATGTCTACCGAGTGAAGTTTAGTATTTACCGAGTTGTAACTGAGCTATAATAGAATGCATTAAATGTTTACATGCATTATTTAATGAAGGAAGCTGATGAGCTGGAACTAATTAAATGATTGGTATGCCATAAATATAGTTTTTTAATGAATCTATGGCAAAGGAAAGTCGGCATGAAGATCTACAGTGTAGATTGAACCGCAATACCCTAGCACAAGTTCCAAGAAATGTATGCAAGTTCCTAGGCGGGGTAAAACATTTTCAGATCGAAAGATGCATTGAACCTGGACAAGTTTGAAGATCTGATGGCTATGATTGATCATGGGAAATATGATCAAGGAGATTAAGAGGTTAGCTAATTGTTTATAAATAGGAAACTATTGATAAACAATGTATGTAGGCAAGTGTATGCATAGGGATGCTAATGCTACATGGTGATTACCAAGCACAGAAGCTTGAAAACCTGTTTGAATAATAGAGTATAAAAGCCCAGCAGATGGACAAGATTAGTTCTATGTCTAGATTGTATTGAACAAATAAGGATCTGCTTTAGCATTTTAGATGTGAAGTTGCAGATAGATTTTTATTACTGTTATTTTGTGAAAGTGACAGAAAATCTCTTAACCGAGTGGACTTAATAGTCTTATTTGTAAAACCCTCTAGCAAGGTGACATTCTGATTGAGTGTTTGAAATCCTTTAACAAGGTCACTTCTAACAAGGTGAAGATCCTAACAGATCTGAGGGAAATCCCTTAACCCGGTCACATCTAGCAATGTGTTTGTAATCTTTAACAGGATTTGCTTTTAACCGAGCATACTCTAGAAGAGTATATTTCTTAGTGGGTCCGAAATCCCATAGTGGTTTTTCCCTATTTGGGTTTCTACGTTAAATCTGGTGTTATGAGGTTTATGATGTTTATATGCTTTTGAGTTTGCATGTTTAATAGTTTTGGTTATATTATTGAAGTATGTGTTACTGAGGTTGAATCTGATGTTTTTATGGAAGATTAAGTTTGTATGATTCACCCCCCCCCCCCCCTCTCATCTTGTTGGCTAATGGATCTGTACTTATATTAAGTATTAGAACTATCAATAACTGGAGATCAAATTGGAACTCATACCTTTGTGCCTAAGGAAATTAGTACTATGCTTTGGAAAATATCCATTACCAATTTGGAAAGAGGGCCAGAGATAAAAATAGAACATATTGAACTACACCTTCAGAAGGAAATTTTGGTTCCATGCCACCAAGGAAATTTAGACTTTAGACTTTCCTTTTGAGAAGGAAACTTGCTAATTAGATTAAGAAGTTCATATTTAAAAAAAATTATTGCTCTAAAGATAGTAAGTTGCCAAATTTGAATAGGAAGACTTTCATTAAGCACACTAGGATGAGGAAAGTTGTCAAAAGACACCACACCTCTACAAGATGACTTGTTTTAACTCCACTTTCAAGCTCCCAACTACCAAACAATGTGAATTAAAGAATATTCCCTAAAAAGAAGTAAATAATATTCCAAAAACTGAATTTGAATTTATTGTTGCCCTTTTTTCTTCTTGTATTCTCTATAACTCACTAGGAAATAGCTCAATGGTTTCTCTTCAAGGCCATCTACTCAATTTATTATGAATTTATCCATTCTTAGAGCCTCTTTTAATTTATCAATGGTCTCTTGAAGGTTTTCTATTGTTTTCGCTACCTGATCTAATGCTAGAATTATTTCAAGGCATTCATTTAAAACTTGCTAGTCAAATTTCTTATTAGGGCTGAACCTTTCACTTACAAATTTATCCCATTGAGATAGGATTACATCCCTTGTGTTCAAAATTTCTCTACAAACAAATTAATACCAATATTATTTGTTATAAAATTCTCAAAATTTGTATAATCCTAATACAATAGTAGGTGCTCTTTTAATACTACATTTTTCTATTTCTCCATAACATTGCTTTTGAACTCCATGCTATCAATGCTCTTCTGAATGAATTTAAAACTTTTGTCAAATTTGGGTTTATATTTATCCCATTGCCTATCTATTATGGACATTTCCACCTTTATCATATTAGCTTCTTCATACACATCATAAAACTTAATAAAAAATAATCTTAAGTTTCTTAGCTGTTGATTGGCCCATGAATCCATCATTGCCACATTGTCTCTCATGGCATACAAGGAGTCGATTTATTTCTTTTGAAACAAGGTGGATACATCTAACACCACATCTTGGGAGGACAAGGGAGTAAACAAGATATTGATGAATTGCTTCATCTAGGTCAAGTGGGCTTTTAACTTATATTTAGTCTATTGATCATTCTACATCATAGACCTCAGTATCCCTGTAGCATCATCAAATGAAAAAATCTTCCCAATTATAGTATGTGTTCCCAAGATGAATTTTGTTACTTTATAGTATGAGGGAGTAAGATCTCTATAATCATTGTTGACCATCAGGATAGCTACACTAGTCATTCTTTCTCCTCTATCATTCTTAGTGGTGGTGTACAAAGTTCTTGCCCTTTTAGATTTCTCGATGTATCCACCTCCACTTTCATATCTTGAAATATTACCTTCTTAACAATAAAATTATTTCTCTTCTCAAGGTTCATTTTTAACCATGATGGATTTTTAAAAGGAGCTCCAAGGTCTAAAAGAGGTTCTTTTGACCAAGCCATTGATTTACACTTTTCTAAACTTCCTAGTTGTTTCTTTCACCTTCTAGATTCCACATTCTTTGTTGGAGGTGGAGTGGATGCTTGTTGTTTGAAAGAATGAATTTTATGCATTTTAGCTATTTATTCACTTTTCCTTCTCTCTCGCTCCTCTATAGACCTTATTAAGTCATACTGGTCCTCCTCTATTAGCTCCATTCTAGAGGAATCTTGGCCTTAAGCCACATTTTGTTGTTCTTCACCTTGATCTATCTCTCCTTCCACTTCTCTCTATATTTCTTCTTCTTTATCTACCTTAACAACTTTGTTAGTTTCCTTCTCATGTGTCACAACCCTCCTTTATCACTTTTGATTTGATACAATTTCTATTATATCTTTTTTGGTTGAGCTATTGAAAATGTTTGAATAAATATTATAAAAGGATAAATAATGGACCCACATACACACTTGGAGAATATAATTAAAAAGGCATTATTTATTTTTATTTTTATTTTTTTTCCCAATTATGGCACATGTTGTAGGAGGAATTAGAAGCTTCTTAAGGAATCTTCATTCTTTAATTCCCTTGCATGTAACTCCCCCACTAGGATATTAATCAATTTTGCATGGGTCCAATATTGGAAAAAGAATCTCATTCTTAATTAATTTCTCTAAATAGTGGAATTAAGGGGTTTTTCCTATATATTGTATGCAAGTTTTCAAAAGAGGGAGTCGGTTATTCTTTGAAGAAAGTTTTCTCAAATAGTTTGTTTTTAGTAGTCATGTTTTTCATTTGGAGAATAGTAAAGTTTGTTTTTTTGAAGAAATTTTTCCAAGATTGCAAAGAAGGATCAAGGAAGGCTAGGCATAAGAGAGGATTCAACATCAAAGGCTTCTTCAGGTTCCCTCCCTTTTTGCATTTGCTAATTCCTTATGTAAATTTTTATATTTTCAAAGGAAATATCTCCTCTTAGATTCATTAGTTGAATATAACTCTTTGAAGGAAATCATTTCTTAATTGTTAGATAGATTAATTTGAAAAGGAAAATCTATTTTTTTTCAAAAAAAAATGCACTGATAAACGTTTCTTTTCTTTTTAAAATGCAAATGCAGATTTCTCTCTTATTTGATAATCTATTCATAGAAAGAAATCAGATTCTACTTTTTTTGTTTTTTTTTTGAAATCTAGAGAAAATCTTAAATCTGAAAAAAAATAAAAATAAATAAATCATGCTTTCTTTTATCTCTGTAAATAATTTCTTTCTCTATGCATATAATCATTGTATTAAGAAATCTCGCTATGTAATATAATATTTCAAATAGGAATTCTTCTCAGATTTATTGTATAAAATCCCCGTGGAAAATATTATTTTTCTTTCAGAAAACCCTCTCTCTATGAATATTAATTTCCTGAGAATCTCTCAAAGAAAGTTTTGTTTATCTCAACATAAGGGCAAAATTGTTGGATATGATCACTGTGAAATCAAATTTAAACATTTACCTACCTCTGTGATAATTTAGTTATCTATCATGTTGCTGAAACAAATCTCTCTATTTCATTTCATTCCTATGATTAAATTCTTATTCTTATTTTTATAATAACATATATATATATATATATATATATATATGTTATTATCCCTCTTATATTATTAAATTTATACAAAAAATGATAATAAATAAATAAGATGAAGCAAGTTGTAAAAAAATCTTTCAGCACGAAATAATTATAGGGCAACGTGCAGGGGGAGGCGGAGTTAATGTAACCACCGGGGAAGTGGTACCCTCCACTACCCCTACAGTCACTATTATGACAGTGGCTGCAGGGGGAGTGGAGGGACCCATGGTGCCCCCTCATCTCTACGGGCCTGCACCGGCAGGTCCACAGGGGTGATGGGACCCGTGGCGCCCACTCCCCATTGACTTTTAAAACAATGTTTCATACCCTCTTTTTTTATTATTTAGATTTTTTTATATATATAATTTGCAATTTATAAATTGTTAATATTTTCTTTAGTTTAAATTTTAAGTTAGTAAATTAAACTTAGAAAAAATTATAAATAATTGGGATCATTGTGTAGTAAATTTGTAATTGTAAATTTGGAATCTCTCAATCCATCTAAGATTTATTGGGTTACTTGGTTGGTAATTTTAGGTTCAATAAAAACAATTAAGTCATATTATTATGATTTGATCCAAAATTGCCAAATGTCTAAACTAATTGCTCATTTTGAACTAGTGACTCTATAATTAATTATTCTCGTGATAGAAATAAACATTGCTTAATCTTACATATAAATGACACTATTCTTGCATCATGCGAATTACTTATATATTAATTTCAGTTCATTGATGAGCAAGTTACATTTTCGTCATCTTCATGTGAGTTACACGTTTAATTATCAATATGCGAGTTTCATAATTACCATTATTGTGCAGGTTATATTTCCAATTTTGAATATTAAATAATTTAGTTTTCAAAGTGGTTCATGGATTTCATAGAAGCAGTTATTCCAATTATTTAAACTTTGCAATGTCTAATTAGGCATGTTCATTTCATAATTGTTCAATCATTATGCTAATTAAAAGTTTTCATAGCTTCTTAGTTAGAAAACTAAACAAAGGAAGTTAGAAAACCAAAACCTAGCAGCATTCGGTATTTACAGTACCTCTGGGTCATGCTTAAGGGTAATGTCATTGTGTTGAACTACTGTACTTAATGCTTAATAAAGTTGCATCAATGACGTCTGTGGCATTGTCCCTATAAATCGTCGGGAAGTAATAAGGGACACTTGGAAGTTAAAATCCAAGGGGTGGGTAATCCCCCTTGGATCGATAATCTAATAAGATAATCCTTAAATGATTTTACATTCGCTGAGTTAAACCTTAGTAAACCCCCTTTAAGGTTGATTGAGTGAAATGCTTTTATGGAATTGATTTAATCTCAAAGAGTTGTTGTCGATTGACAATTGGGTCAAGGGTGACGCTTATGATAGGTATTAGGATCTAGTTGTTTTAGGCCACAAGCAATAGGCCACCTTGAGCCTTTGCTTAAGTGCTACCACTGTGGGTAGCAACCGCAGAGAAACTATCTAGGACATTGACCCTAGAAAGGGTTGTGTACCCACCAAATAGTTTACATTAAACCATAGATTAGAAAATAGAACTACATACTCTACACCTTAATCCCATGCCGAAACGGGTATGTAGGTAGTCTAGGGATGGAGTTGTCCCTAGTACTCAAGCGTTCATGGATGGGGTCTAGGTTTTGGTAAGAAGAAGGATTGAGGAGAATCCTAACTTGAAAAATAAGTGAAATAAAAGAAAAAGTAAAAGTAATTCAATGCATACTTGGAAGGAATTCCATATGGATTCGCTTGACTTCCTGAGGCTTTAAACTAAATTTTGAGGTGGAATTTAAGATTGCACTATGTTACTTGATTTCTCCTAAGTATGACGACCTCGATGCACTCCTATTAGGGGAGTGTAGTACTTAGTGAGTGACTCAGGACCCAAATGGTCCTGATGAATCTAAGTCTCTGGCCAGAGCACCTCCTATCCCAATTGGATAGATGCCTACCCCGTATGGGTAGATGCCTATCCTGCACTGGATAGATGAAACCTTCTGTTTCGTATGGACAGATGCCTAACCTATATGGTTAGATGCTCATCCTGGATGGATGAATGCCTAATCCAAATGGATGGATGCCCAGAGTATGTGATTGAATCAAACACAAATGATTAAATTAAACAAAAAAAAAGTGGTCAAATTTTGTTGGGTTAAGTAAAGTGGGTGATTACATGTGGTATCAGAACAAAGGTTCAAATCTAGGCCTTGTGCTCACTTGAATTCATGCAACTAAGGTAATGTCTTGCAATGGTAGAGATTAAATTATAAAATCTTAAATCAAGAACTAACTACATAATTTAATTTTCAGGTAAAAACTCTAGATGGCTAGAGGAAGAGGAAGAGGAAGGGGAAATGGAAGACGTGCTACCACTAGGAGACAAAGAGAAGTTAACCATGAGAAAAATCATGAAGAAAACCATGAGGAAGACCATGAGGGGGATCAACATAACCCACAGAATAACGAAGATGGGGTCGAGGCTATAATCAACCTGCTAACCGAACAAAGGGATAAAATCAACTTCTTGGAGCAATCAATGCAGGATCTTAGGGCAAGGCAAAATGACATTGAAAATCGAAGTGGAACTGAAAATGGGAACCCTGGTAGCAATTAGGGGAATATGATGGGCAATAAAAAAGAAAATAACATATTGGAACTCTCTAAGGATTTGAAGAAAATCACCCCCCCTAAGTTCGATGGGAGGCAAATTGGTGAAGGAGCTGAAAATTGGTTAAATGAAATGGAAAAGTATTTTGAACTAAGAGATTTTAGTGAAACAACCAAGGCCTTATGGGGTTCCTATCAACTCACAGGGGAGGCAGCTAGTTGGTGGACCAACACCAAGGAGCAAAATGGGTGTAGTAGGGATATGATCACATGGGATCAATTTGTTCACCACTTCCGTAAAAGGTGTCTCCCTCAAATGTTCTTTGATGAGAAGGTGACAGAGTTCCATAATCTACAACAAGGACCCCTATCAGTCCAACAATATTGGGATAAGTTCACCAAATTGCTTAAGTACGTACCTATGTACCAGAAAGATGAAGAAGGTCAAGCGAGGAAGTTCATTTTGGGACTAAATACCATCATATGGGCAGAGGTTGACATGCATGGACCCAAAAACATGAACGATGTACTTGAAAAGTCCCTAAGGCAAGAGAGGAAGATTCAAACCTTAACAGCAGCAGGGAAGAACTATAATGGGAACCACTCTTTTAAAAGGAAGCGGGAATTCAAGGAGAACACTAACTTCAACAAAAGTCAAAGGAATAATTCTTCCGAAAGAAGGCCACCCCCTAATCAATATCAGGGGAATGGAAATAATAATAATAACAAGGGCAATAATAACAGGGGCAATTATAATAGGAATGACTAGTAGACCAGGATAACTTATCCACCCAAGGCCAATGAAACAAGGAATGATCCCCCTAGGAATCAAGGCAGGAGGGGTCCTCCAGGTGGATGTTTTATGTGTGGGGGAAACCATTTTGCTAGAGAATGTCCCAGGATGCAAGGTTAGATTAGGGACAATCAACCACAACAAGGGCCCCAACAAAGGATTCATGTAGTAGTTAGGAACCAAAGAGCAAGATTCCAGAATGTTCCCGTGGAAACTACAGGTACACTATTTGAACAACCAATTTCAATTCTAATTGACACTGGGTCATCTAAATGTTTCATCTCACCTGAATTAGTAAACAAATATGCATTAAAAGGTAATCAAATGGAGTCATCATGGATGGTTCAATATGGGGATAAGGCAACTAGGGAAGTAACTAAGAGTTTGCTGAGGGCAAGGGTACAATTTCCTGAGTTTGAAACAAGGGTAGATCTCTATGTGGCCCCCCTAGGGTTATATGATGTAATTATTGAATGAGTTGGTTAATAGATCATCAAGCTAATGTAGATTTCTATAACAAAGTTGTTAAATGTTTGGATGATGGGGGAAAAGGGTCAAAATCCAAGGAAAGTTTAACCCCATTAATATAGAAACCATATCAGCCATGCAATTAAAGAAGGAAAGAAGAAGAGGAGGCCTAATCTATATGGTTGAAATATATGAAGGGGAAGAAGAAAATACCCCAACCTTTGAAAATGCCCCTTTCTTACGAGAATTCAAGGATGTATTTCTAGATGAATTACTCGGCTTACCCCCTAAAAGGAAGTTTGACTTTTCTATCGACTTACTACCTGGAGTTGAACCAATATCAAGGGCACCTTACTGAATGAACACAACTGAATTACAAGAGCTCAAAATTCAATTAGAGGAACTCTTAGCTAAGGGATTAATAAGGCCAAGTGTATCACCATGGGGAGCACCAGTCTTCTTCATTAAGAAGAAGGATGGAACCTTCAGACTATGCATTGACTATAGGATGTTGAAAAAGTTCAGAATAAAGAATAGGTATCCCTTACCTCGAATAGAGGATCTTTTTGACCAAATAAAAGGAGCAGCAGTTTTCTCAAAGATAGACCTCCGATCAGGATATCATCAATTCATAATTAAGGAGGAGGACATTTTGAAGATAGCTTTCAGGACTAGACATGGGCATTATGAATTCATAGTGGTCCCTTTTGGTCTAACCAATGCCCCAACTGCATTTATGAACCTAATGAATAGTGCACTCCATGACTACTTGGACAAATTTGTTTTGGTATTTCTGGATGACATCTTGATTTACTCTAGGAATGAGGAGGAACATTTAGTACACCTACAAATGGTTTTGCAAAGGTTGAGGGAACATAAGTTATATGGGAAACTGTCAAAATGTGTCTTCTTCGAGGAAAAGATTCACTACCTTGGGCATATAATATCAAAGGAAGGAATAGAAGTTGATCCAGATAAGATAAAGGCAATAGTAGAATGGCCAATCCTTAAAAACATTTCAAAGGTAAGAAGCTTTATAGGACTAGCAGGGTACTATAGGAGGTTTGTGGAAGGATTCTCTAAGATAGCAAACCCCATCACCTCATTGCAAAGGAAGGGTAAAAAGTTTGTGTGGACAGAGAAAATTGATAAGGCATTTCAAATTTTAAAGGGGAAACTAACTTCAGCACCCATTCTAAAAGTACCAGATCTGAATGGGCACTTCACAGTCGTAACTGACGCTTCTATTGAAGGTTTAGGAGGAGTACTTGTCCAAGATGAAGGTGTAGTAGCTTACAAATCCAGGAAGCTAAATACTCATGAAGTTAATTATGCACCCCACGACTTAGAGTTAGCAGCGATTGTGCATGCCCTACAGAAATGGAGACACTTCTTACTAGGGAAGCCCTTTGAGTTAAAGTAAGATAATCAAGGACTAAAGTACATCTTTACCCAACCCCACTTAAATGCTAGACAAAGAAGGTGGTTAGAGTTTCTAAGTGAAAATGATTTTGAAATTGAATATATTAAGGGGAAGGAAAATAGGGTGGTAGACACTTGATGACTATAGAAACATTCAAAACTTCTTTCAAAAGGCAAGTAATGGATGAGCAGGGACATGACGCATGGTATGAGCAAGTCAAATTGACTTTAGAATACAATCCAACTGATCCTAAGGTTGAAGGGTATACATTAGATGAAGATGGGTTGCTCAGATACAATAATAGAATCTGTGTTCCTAGTTCAGGGGACTTAAGGAAGGTAGTCTTGTTAGAGGCTCATAATGCCCCTTACTCAAGGCACCCGAGAGTTAACAAACTTTATGCAGATCTAAAGAAGTTATACTTTTGGCAAGGGATGAAGAATGACATAGTCAAATATGTGGCTAAATGTTTGGAGTGTCAAAGAGTAAAGGTGGAGCATAGACATCCAGCTGGATTATTACAGTTACATGATGTACCTCAACACAAGTGGCAAGTTATTAGCATGGATTTTGTGCAAGGGTTGCCCATGTCACCTTCTAGGCATGATACAATAATGGTGGTAATTGACAAGCTCACTAAGGTGGCACACTTTATACCAGGAAATGTGATGGATGACGCACCTACCTTAGCAAGGCGCTTTGTTAAGGAAATATTTAGGTTGCATGGAATGCCAGAGAAAATCATATTAGATAGAGATGCTAGATTCACTTCAAGGTTTTGGACAACTCTTCAATCAACTCTAGGAACTCAGCTAAATTTTAGCACTGCATACCATCCTGAAACTGACAGTCAAACAAAGAGGACAAATCAGATTTTGGAAGACCTACTTCGCATGTACTACATGGACCAATAGAAGAAATGGGAAGATTACCTACCTTTGGTAGAGTTTGCTTACAATAATACATATCAAACATCTTTGGGAATGACACCTTTCGAAGCATTGTATGGTAGGCCATGTCGAACACCTTTGAGTTGGGATAGTCTTGAAGATAGGGTAATTGTTGGACTAGACTAGATATGTTGAAGGAAATGGAAAGGAAAACTAACATATTTAGACAAAGATTGAAGGAAGCCTCAGATAGGCAGAAAAGTTATGCAGACAAGAATAGGACACCAAGGGAGTTTGGGGTGGGAGAGAAAGTCTTCCTAAAGGTTAGGCCACACAAGAGTTCCATAAGGTTTGGGAAGAAGACTAAGTTTGCACATCATTATGTTGGACCTTTTGAGATATTGGAAAGGATTAATCCAGTTGCATACCAGTTGGCCTTACCTCCCCAGTTGAGCCAAATCCATGATGTCTTCCATGTATCTCTTCTTAAAAAGTATGTACCCAATGAGAATCATATTTTGAATTGGGATACTTTACAGGTCCAGGAAATGGGAGGAATACTGATAGAGCCATTCAGAATCTTGGAGAGGCACCAGTGCCAATTGCACAACAGAGAGGCTAATCAATGCAAAGTATAATGGAATCAGTATGATGAAAAGAATGCCACATGCGAAGATACTAGGGAAATGAAACATTTGTTTCCTTTTTGTTTTAAACTAATCATGAACTATAGACTTTGTTGGATACATTCAATAAGTGCATCGGGACGATACACAATTTAAGGGGGGGAGGATGTCACAACCCTCCTTTATCACTTTTGATTTGGTACAATTTCTATTATATCTTTTTTGGTTGATCTATTGAAAATGGTTGAATAAATATTATAAAAGGATAAATAATGGATCCACATACACACTTGGAGAATATAATTCAAAAGACATTATTTATTTTTATTTTTATTTTTTTTCCCAATTATGGCACATGTTGTAGGAGTAATTAGATGCTTCTAGAGGAATCTTCATTCTTTAATTCCCTTGCATGTAACTCCCCCACTAGGATATTAATCAATTTTGCATGGGTCCAATATTGGAAAAAAAATCTCATTCTTAATTAATTTCTCTAGATAGTGGAATTAAGGGGTTTTTCCTATATATTGTATGCAAGTTTTCAAAAGAGGGAGTTGGTTATTCTTTGAAGAAATTTTTCTCAAATAGTTTGTTTTTAGTAGTCATATTTTTCATTTGGAGAATAGTTCAGTTTGTTTTTTTGAAGAAATTTTTCCAAGATTGCAAGGAAGGATCAAGGAAGGTTGGGCTTGAAGATTGGAGAGGATTCAACATCAAAGGCTTCTTCAGGTTCCCTCCCTTTTTGCATTTGCTAATTCCTTATGTAAATTTTTATATTTTCAAAGGAAATATCTCCTCTTAGATTCATTAGTTGAATATAACTTTCTAAAGGAAATCATTTCTTAATTGTTAGATAGATTAATTTGAAAAGGAAAATCTATTTTTTTTTAAAAAAAAATGCACTGATAAAAGTTTCTTTTCTTTTTAAAATGCAAATGCAGATTTCTCTCTTATTTGATAATCTGTTCAAAGAAAGATATTAGATTCTACTTTTTCTGGTTTTTTTTTTAATCTAGAGAAAATCTTAAATCTGAAATAAAATAAAAATAAATCATGCTTTCTTTTATCTTTGTAAATAATTTCTTTCTCTATGCATATAATCATTGTATTAAGAAATCTCGCTATGTAATATAATATTTCAAATAGGAATTCTCCTCAAATTTACTGTATAAAATCCCTGTGGAAAATGTTATTTTTCTTTCAGAAAAACCTCTCTTTGTGAATATTAATTTCCTGAGAGTCTCTCAAAGAAAGTTTTGTTTATCTCAACATACGGGCAAAATTGTTGGATATGATCACTGTGAAATCAAATTTAAACATTTACCTGCCTCTGTGATAATTTAGTTATCTGTTATGTTGCTGAAACAAATCTCTCTATTTCATTTCATTTCATTCCTGTGATTAAATTCTTATTCTTATTTTTATAATAACAATTATATATATATATATATATATATATATATATATATATATATATATATATATATATATATATATATATATATATATATATATATATATATATATATATATATATATATATATATATCCCTCTTATATTATTAAATAAACTGGAATAAAAACCACATATATATATATATTATTAAATTTATACAAAAAAATTATAATAAATAAATAAGATGAAGCAAGTTATAATAAAATATTTCTGCACAAAATAATTATCGGGCAACATGCAGGGGGAGGCAGAGTTAATGTAATTGCCGTGGAAGTGGTACCCTCCACTACCCCTACGGTCACTGTTACGGTAGTGGCCGCAGGGGGAGTGGAGGGGCCCACGGTGCCCCCTCATCTCTGCGGGCTTGCACGTGTAGGTCTGCAGGGGTGATGGGACCCGCGGCCCCCACTCCCCATTGACTTTTAAAACAAAGTTTTGTACCCTCTTTTTTTATTATTTAGATTTTTTTATATATATAATTTGCAATTTAGAAATTGTTAATATGTTCTTTAGTTTAAATTTTAAGTTAGTAAATTAAACTTAAAAAAATTTATAAATAATTGGGATCATTGTGTAGTAAATTTGTAATTGTAAATTAAAGTATATAATTGGAATCTCTCAATCCATCTAAGATTTATTGGGTTACTTGGTTGGTAATTTTAGGTTCATTAAAAACAATTAAGTCATATTATTATGATTTGATCCAAAATTGCCAAATGTCTAAACTATTTGCTCATTTTGAACTAGTGACTCTATAATTAATTATTCTCATGATAGAAATAAACATTGCTTAATCTTGCATATAAATGACACTATTCTTGCATCATGCGAATTACTTATATATTAATTGCAGTTCATTGATGAGCAAGTTACATTTTCATCATCTTCATGTGAGTTACACATTTAATTATCAATATGCAAGTTTCATAATTACCATTATTGTGCAAGTTATATTTCCAGTTTTGAATATTAAATAATTTAGTTTTCAAAGTGGTTCATGAATTCCATAGAAGCAGTTATTCCAATTATTTAAACTTTGCAATGTCTAATTAGGCACGTTCATTTCATAATTGTTCAAGCATGATGCTAATTAAAAGTTTTCATAGCTTCTTCGTTAGAAAACTAAACAAAGGAAGTCAGAAAACCAAAACCTACCAGTGTTCGGTATTTACAGTGCCTTTGGGTCACACTTACAAGTAGTGTCGTCGTGTTGAACTACTGCACTTAACGCCTAATAAAGCTACATCAATGACGTTTGTGGCATTGTCCCTATAAATCATCGAGGAGTAATAAGGGACACTTGGAAGTTAAAATCCAAGGGGCGGGTAATCTCCCTTGGATTAATAATCTAATAAGATAATCCTTAAATGATTTTACATCCGCTGAGTTAAACCTTAGTAAACCCCCTTTAAGGTTGATCGAGTGAAATGCTTTTATGGAATTGATTTAATCTCGAAGAGTTGTTGTCGATTGAAAATTGGGTCAAGGGTGATGCTTATGATAGGTATTAGGATCTAGTTGTTTTAGGCCACAAGTAATAGGCCACCTTGAGCCTTTGCTTAAGTGCTACCACCGTGGGTAACAATCGCAGAGAAACTATCTAGGACATTAACCCTAGAAAGGGTTGTGTACCCACCAAACAGTTTACATTAAACCATAGATTAGAAAATAGAACTACATACTCTACACCTTGATCCCATGCCAAAATGGGTATGTAGGCAGTCTAGGGATGGAGTTGTCCCTAGTACTCAAGCATTCGTGGATGGGGTCTAGGTTTTTGTAAGAAGAAGGATTGAGGAGAATCCTAACTCGAAAAATAAGTGAAATAAAAGAAAAAGTAATTCAATGCATACTCGGAAGGAATTCCGTATGGATTCGCTTGACTTCCTGAGGTGGAATTCAAGCTTGCACTATGTTATTTGATTTCTCCTAAGGCTGACAACCTTGGTGCACTCCTATTAAGGGAGTGTATTACTTAGTGAGTGACTCAGGACTCGAATGGTCCCGATGAGTCTAAGTCTTTGGCCAGAGCACCTCCTATCCCAATTGGATAAATGTCTACCCCTTATGGGTAGATACCTATCTCACATTGGATAGATGAAACCTTCTATTCTGTATAGACACATGCCTAACCCATATGGTTAGATGCTCATCCCAGATGGATGAATGCCTAATCCAAATGGATGGATGCCCAGAGTATGCGATTGAATCAAACACAAATGATTAAATTAAACAAAAAAAAAGTGGTCAAATTTTGTTGGGTTAAGTAAAGTGGGTTATTACATCATATGCCTCTTTATTAGGTTGATTGGCAAACATTTCTACTTGTTTGTCTTTCTCCTATGCCTTGTTGACTTATCATGTGATTCTTCTTGTTTTTCCTTCATATCTTTTGTAACAGGGACCTCCTTCCATGTTCCTCGAGGCTCTTCATCCTGTACATTCTCATGAGGAATTTGTTCATTTTTAGCCTTTATTTGCACATGAATCTATTGTATTTCCCTCAACGAATGTCCTCATAGGTCTCTATTTCCTTTGAGTCCTCATATCCTTTAGGTATCTCCATAATTTCGTTTAGAGGCTCAAAAAAAAAATTTGTGTCAGAGGAAGTTGCGGTTTCCTTTTGGGAGATGGCCTCTACTCTAGTTGAGTCTTATGTGGAGATGGAGTAGGAGTTGTGGTATATTCTTGGGCTTCTTGCTGCTCCACTTCTCTAGGATTTGTTCCTACAGTTGTTCTTACCAGTGTGATGGAATCCTTTGGCACTACTAAGAGTTTAGTGGTAATATGTACATCAAATTCCTTTGTTAGGAATTATGACTCCATTAGTTTATTCTATAGTTTTTGCATCAACTTTGTATCTTTTAAAGGATCTATTTATTCTTCACATTCTTTAGTTTCCTATTAAGGCCTCTTCTCTCTCTTTTCTTCTTTTGGTATTCTTTGGTGCTCTTGGAAGATGGATGCCCTTTCCCATTTTTATTTAATATTATTTTAGTATGGTCTCCAAGAAGCCTAAATTTAATCCAATTTATGCTTCGTTGGATAACCTTATCAGTTACTACTTCATTGTCCATATTCTCCTCTTCAATCCACCCAACTAGAGTAAGGGCCTTTATGCTACCTTTTATTCTTCATATGTGGGATCTAGGATCCCTCCATCATAAGATAATTTCTTTAGGAGATATTCCTTTATCTTGAAGGATTTCATATTAGTTGTTGTTAGTGTACAATACCTTGTTTTCCTATCTTCAAATTGGTCATGCAAGTTGACCTAGAAGTTCTCCAATGTTGGCTCATAATTAGGGAAAGTATCAGACATGAGTACCTTTTAACTTTCCAATAGGATTATAATTTTTTCCAAGCTTTTACATCTTTATATTCATAGCTTGAAGCTCATATATTATTATTCTTGATACTTGTACATTTTAACATTCATGAAACCCTAGTTTAAATGGATATTTGACTCTTTGATTATGCTTGGAAATAAGAAGGAAATGCACCTCTGATACCTATCTTATCAACCTAGTTAGGATGACCATATCACTGCAACACCTTGGAAGAAGGAATGGTGTTGGATCAAATCCACTCAATATTATATGTGGACCTAGGATTGTGGATAAACCAAGATTCCCATGTGGCAATAAGTTTCATTGCTAAAAAAAAAATAGTCTATAACTCATTCCCCTATTAACTAGTTGATCACTGTGTAGATAAATGAACCATTGACCCTTTTAAAGTGGTGGTTAATATCCTTTAGGGGCAATTGGGTGAATAAATTCCATACTTTTTTTAGGGATAGACCCCCTCCTCTTCTCCCTTTTGTCCCAAGGCTCAAAAACTTACCATTTATGGTGGCTAGCCAGACTATATAAGAAGTCATGAAAAACTTCTTTGTCTCTTGTACTTTGCACAACTGCTCATGTATGTAGTCTGACACAAGTTGAACCCAATCAAAATGAAAATTTCCTTTATAAATATATAAACTTAATAGTACATCCAAGTATAGTATGTCATGGATTCTTCTTTGCCAAAATATCTACTAATCATAATGATCAAGTCAACAATTTGCGGCTTAAAATTTGACTTGTGAATCTTATATTGCACCTTTGGAACTGATTTCTTCTCTTTTTTCATCCAATGTTTATTCAAGTTCCTTTTATGTTTGTCTACATCTTTCTCATATTGAACTTGGGCTTCAATTTTTGGATTTTGAAGCACCATGTCATAGTAAGGTAGGTCAAATGTTAGTGCCACCATATTAGGGGTGAGGTCCACAAAGACACTTCCTTTGGAGTCAACACATTGATTGGTAACCTAATTATAATTTTGAGCTATCATCATTATTATCTCAATACTTTGTGTTTATTGTGGGAACAAGTTCACATTTACTAAAGAAAATTTATCTATCCTCTTGTATTTTCCATTAGTGTCAACATGAAAAACATCGATTTCTATTACATTCATATCAATTTGTCTTATCTCTATGTACGTGACCATTGTTACTTGAGATCCATACTTGGATAAGGTTGGAACACCTTGATATAGATAATTCATTGTTAAAGATTATTTTTTAATTTTGAGAGAAGCTTTTCATTTCCTCTAGCTAGCTTATAGGCCTACTTCAACCTCTCATGCTTCCTCTTGAGACATTTGAATACCAATCAAGTTAGAAAATATAATTATAAGCTAAAAAAAATTAGTCAAATCTATTTGTTTTATCAAATTCTATCATGCTTGGTTGTTTTAAGGTTTTCAAGTTTTGAGAGTACAAGAGGTTCACAGATCAAGACTTCAAGTGGACTTTTAGGGTTCATTCCATAGATTTTTTTGGGACACAAAAGAACATTTGAATAGTCTATCACTATAGTTTGGGACCCTAGGAACCAAATATCTAGGAGTTACAATATTTTAAATTAATGTTTGAATCCCTTCAAGACCCAAAGTACCATAGGTATGCATTTAAAATGCTAAGTCAAGAGCCCTGAGAAATGAGTTTTCAAGTGGAGGAAGATCTTGTTACAAGTGTGGTTGTCATTGCACCAAAATATCACCCTGTTAATGATCGATACAACCACCAGACTTATAGAATCCAAATGAATTGGTTAAGCCATGTCAAAAGCCCGAGTGTTGCATTGCACAACACAAGGAGACCAAGGGCACACACCTTGCAACAATCCCCCCAAGCACAAGCAAGGGGTTTGAACCTGTGACCAAGAAAATCATCAAGAACTCACACAATAATCAGTGTGGACCACCAAAACAAATAGGACATGATTAGGAAACACCAACAAGCATGTTAGAACCATCTGCAATAGCTGCACCAACACCACTTATGCAAATATCCATCGACCGATACACTAACGTTCAAGAACACTTGACAAAAGCAACTCGAATAAGAAAGATAGCTTTTAGAACACCAGATCACAAAACATTTGAAATGAAGATACACACAAGAATCCCAAACACTCTCCCAAATCCACAACACAAGATATGATCATACCGGAGCACAATAGATCAAACACTAGAACACTGCAACACTGAACACACAAAACCAATCTCCATACCAGAATCCATAACTCGACCAAATCATCACAAAGCACTAGAAGTGGATCTTCAAGAGTCTCAATGTCCAAATGATAAGGACTTGAAGTCACTTTAGGTTCTAAAATCTCAAAGAATTAATTTAAAATGATTAAATATAGGTTTGAGAACTACAAAATTTGAATTTTCATGGTTTGGAGGATAAAGTCCAAAAGTTCACCTAATAATTAAAGTCTTGAAGAGTATACTTTATACCTTATTGATTGTAGGATTTAGGTCTTCAAGGGTTTATAAGGTTCAAATGATCTAGTACTTACATCCTGGCGAGACCCAAAGGCACAAAGTGGGTTCTTCATGGTTTAGTTAGCTATGGGTTTTGGACTTTCAAAAGTTTTAAGGTCTTAAGGTCTCATTATATATGTCTTCTAATCCCTTAAAGACCTTAAATCTCTTAGAGGATAAAACTCAAATTTCATCTAAGTATCGATTAAGGGTCTTAATTCCTTTAGGGATTTGAGATCCTGAATCATTTTGAATTTTTTGGCCCAACCATCCCTTTGGGACATGAAGTCATTGTGTATTTTCAAAGGTTCTAACACTTAGTTGACTTTAGGGCTTAGTTTGAGTTCTAAAGGTAGTCCCCAAAGGTTTGTGAGGTCTGAACTTCCATATATGGGATCTTTAGGGGAAAAAACTAGTTGAAAGGGTCAAACCATGCAAAGGCACAATTTTAATGTGAATTTAGGGCATAGTTTGAATCATGGATGTGATATGTTGGAACTCTGATGGGCTAATTTGTATATTGAGTGATTTGGAGCTGAATATTCAAGCTACAAGATCAAAATTGAAGTCTAAGGATTTGAATCCAACTAGGTTTTTTTTTTCCAACCTACGAGTGGGAAAGTCAAACTAAACACTAGAAAGTAGGAAATCGCCAAAGGGAAAAATAGAAAAACAACAAAGAATGGAAGGGATAAACAAAAAACAAAGAAAGAAAACATGGAAAGTAAGAAAGAAGAACTTACTTTCTTTTGAGAGCACCAAGCATTGAAGGATGATGTGAAGAACACACACAATAAGCATGAAAACTATGAGAAGCTTGTGCACACAAGATCTTGATCTCAAATCACTCAGGAATACAAAATCTCTATTTTATAGGTCACTTTAGGCCTCTTAGAATGTCTTTTGAACATAAGGTAATTAAAAATGAGCTCTAAAAAGTTCTTTTGCAAAAGGTATACTACCATTAATGTGGTAGTTAAGTCATATATCCACAAAACCCCTAAAAACCTAAAGTCACACAACACAATCCAAAGAGGTTGGGAGTGGGAAACTAGAACATCTAGAGAGACAAGGACAAGGTCCCAAAGTCCTTGTGAGTTCTAAAATAAAAAATGATACATAAACAAAATGATGGATAGTAGGAAAGGGGACTTTGAAAGGAAGAAGGACATTACAATGAAGTCCTAAGGTCCCTATAAGATCCAGATTCTTGAAAACACAACAAAACCTGAAAGAAAAAGGAAAAGGTGAAACCAATAAATCAAGATCAGAAAGGAGCTTAGGAAAACATCCTAATATCCTTGTAGGACCCAAAGTCCCAAAGGTGCAAAAAAGAAAAAAACAAGGAAAAACAAAGGAAAAGGCTGAAAAAGAAAGGGGAAAAGGGAGAAAAGTGGAAGGTGAAGGACAAGAAATAAAAGAGGGGGACTCCATTTTGACTTGAAAAATGTGAGGGTATATATGCAAGGCATAACAAGGGTGCCACACCTTAGAGGTCTAATAATTTTTGTAAAAGATTGTTGTACATTATAAATGGAATTTATTAATCAATTTGTATACTCATGAATTTAATGACCATTGTAACATTATAAATGTATAATTAATTAAAATTTATACTCATGAATTCAATTTTACTCCCACTTGATGGTAATTCAAAATTAACAACCTTCTATGATGAGTCTTGGACCTATCTCCTTGGATGTTTCTAGCTTGTGACTTGATATGACAGATATTGGTGATTGTGTTGTGTTGGGTAGGTTGGTTTTGGCTTCATGAAACCTTTCCCTATGTCTGACATGGACTTGTCCTATTTATTTTACACCGAGGGTTTCATCTATTATTGTTTGTGTTTTTCTCTTTTACATGTGTTTTCCCTATTTCTCTCATGCCTAAGGTTTCATTTGTAGTTGAGGGTGTTGAGGTTGATGGCCAACTTATCATTAATGCTATCAGTATTGTGTCTAATCCTTGTGGTCATCAAATATTTCCTAATGTTTTTGGTGCATGTGTTGGCCCTATTATTGCTTTTCCTTTGAAGGGGAAATTATTTCCCATCCTTTGACCTAAATCTTCCCCAATCATTTTTTGTGAATAATATGTGGTGACAAATGAGAACTTCTACCAACATATAGGTTTCTTATGCAGATTCTTAAATCTTTCTCCTTCTCTTCTTGACTTTCACAACTCAATGCTCAATTATTAGAGGTCTCTTGTAATGGGTAAGATTGATCTTTTTTCCTATGCTAAAGATTTTTTATTGCCTCATTTTCCTCTTCTAAGTAAAAAATATTGGTGTTGCAAGATGTGGGCTTCAGGGGGAACTCTCTCTATTAATCCTTAGTTATCTTCCTTTAACTTTGTCATTAAACCACTCAATGTGTGTCCTATGATGGTTATTTTTTTAAACCTCCCTCTTTATTTTTGGGAGGTTACATGTTATGAGGTCATTAGCAACTCTATTGTTTTCCTCTTTAAAGTTGATGATTTCACTTCTTACATGGGGAGCCTTACTTTTTTCACACATTCTTGTGGATATTAATATATCCAATCCTATTCATGGGGATGTGGTTTTGATGGATGGGGATAGCCCTTGTACTTAAGCACTTTATTATAAGGGCCTCCTCTTTAGATATAATGGACACTTCTCCATTAATCACCTAGTTATAAACTGCCCCCACTCAATTGTAAGGGATCTACTATATTGTAGAAAGATGATAAAAAATCAATTAACTATTCATGCTCTTGATTGTCCATCAAATGAATCCTCCAAGATGATGACATATCTTTGGCTTCTATTGTGGCCCCCTTAAAGCTTATTGAGGTTCCTCTAGCCTTATCCCTACATCTTGAATTTCCTTTGGCTCCAAACCAACTTAAAATTTCTCATGTGGTGGATAGCCACCTTTCACCTTCTCATTTTTGGCTCCCCCCTCTTATGTTTATAGGCTCTTCATGAGGGAATCCCTCCTCACTTCCCCTTTCTTTGAGAATTTAGATGCAATGTCTCTTGAACTATTGTTAGAAGTAATAAATGTCTTCCTAAATCATTACCCAAGCTCATTCTCAATATTTGGGTGAGATTCCTTGTAATGCCCGCTAAAATACCTTGGAGAAATTAACCATAATCTACTAACAAATGGGGATTTTTTTTCTTTTAAGATAGTCTTTACTTCTACATTATCTCTAACACTCATTAATGCATCGTTACTTCCAACAAACATTAATGCATCATTGAATTTTTACATGAATACATAAATCAACATGAACATAACCACAATGTCATATTATGCAAGCTGAATAACTATTTAGCCATTACATATCTCTAATAAACTCATGCAAAACATATCCATCCCCTAGGGTATCTCAATGTCACTACTTGACATAATTCTAGCATATCACATAGCCATCTAGAACATCATATACTATTATCCACCTAAACATTTACTTCCCATACAACTATGATAAATCATTAACTCATATGTATAACTCTATCACATTACATTCTCTTTAGGTTTATTATAAAATACCAACCAAATGTTCCTAATACCCATCTTTATTCTTTAAACACTTCACACACCATGAATCTAAATACATTTATCCTTCTCCTACATATGAAATTAAATTATATATTTAGGCACAATCATTACTCAACTCATCAAGAATACTATCCATATTCATATGCAAGATTATAACAACAAGCACTTATCTACTTCCAAATAGGATTCCAAGCTACCAAATGATATTCAACGGTATTATGTTCCATATAATTCCAAAACTACTCATTATTTTTTGTTAAGGATATAGCTTCATTCGGATTGAAGCAAGTAATATATAATGAGATTGAATGAAGGGTCAAGTCCCCGTATGTGGGCATGACTCTTCATCCTTTTATTTATAGGCATCAAAACTTGCTGTAAAAAACCAATAACCATGGCAGTTTCACAAACCAGCAAGTTGTCGATATTATCATAGAAGATTAATAGTTAGAGTTATATATATATATATATATATATATATATATACACACACACACACACACACACACACATCGGAGGTAAAACATATTCATTGCAGTGATCTTATTAAAGTCTATCCTCACTACATATTACTAGACTATTGTATTCTCTATCTCTGATCTAAATTCCTTAACATGGTATTAGAACCACATTGGTAGATAAATAATAAAATAATGACACCTCTTTTCTAAAAAAAAATTAGACTTGCACTTAGAATCAAAGGAAAAATAATCATGGTGAACAGTGTTAGAGTGGAGGATAGACTCAAAGGCGCATCCAACTTCATCTCATGGAGAATACGAATAACAACAATTCTTCAAGAAATAGAACTAGATGCATACATAGAAGAAGATACTAAGATGCCCGAAGATGAGCCAAAGAAAACAACCTAGAAAAGACACAACAACAAGGATAATAAAATCATAATTGATGCCGTTAAATATCACATTCTCCCAACCATCTCAAAAATAACTACAGTTTATGATATGTTCAAGACCATTCAAAACTCATATGAAATAAATATTGCAAGAAGATTGCTCACTTTAAAACATCAATTAATGCATATCTACATGAACAAAGGAGAAACAATCACATCCTATTTCATGAGGATTTTAGAATTAAAAGACCAATTGTCAACTATTGGGAATAATATAGATGATATGGAGCTATCTCTAATAGCACTTAAGGGATTACCATCTAGTTGGGAATCCTTTATTCAAGGCATTAGTGCTCATCCACCACTACCAAAATTCAATCAACTCAAGAATGATTGTACTCAAGAAGAATCTCGACTAATCACAAGAGGATTGGGTCCAAACAAAGGGGGAGAAATTCAAGCACTACATGCTAACACAAGCAACAAAGGGAAGAAAAGGAAGTTCAAAAGGAAGAGAGGAAATAATCACAAAATCAAAGACTTCTCCAAGATTCAATGCTACAAGTGTGATAAATTTGGACACATTCACAGGTTCTACCCATAAAGAAAGAAAGCTCAAACAACCATAGCTAAAGTCAAGGAAGAAGAGAATCCTCTATTTTTTTAGCCTTATCAAGCGAACTAAACTTAAACAAACATATGTGGATAATCGATAGTGGAGCATCTTGACACAACCAATTTTAGAGATCAATTTGAAACCTTTAAAGGCCGCTCAACTAAAGAAGTTACAATAGGAGACAATTCTACCTATCCAGTGAAAGGAATTGGGACTTGCTCAATTCAATTAAGAACAAGAGTTACATTACAATTGAAATATGTTCTCTTTGTACCAGGTATCAAAAGGAATTTGGTCTCTATTTCAGGACTAGCTGATCAAGGATATCGTGTCACCTTCCATGAAGATAAAGTTCTACTCTGGCCTAAAAACTCTAACATAAAGAACGCTATTCCTATAGGATCTAGAGATGGTAGTTTATACAAATTATGCAATACTCAAAAACAAGCACTAAATCATGAAGTATCAAACTCTAATGAAATTTGGCATAGAAGATTAGGACATCTTCAATTTAGTGTCCTACCTTCTATAGGAAAAATTACCACAGGATTACCCAATCTAAAATCTGATCATGTTGGAACTTGTAAAGGATGTGCTCTAGGGAAGAACTGAAAAGGGTCCTTTCCCTCAAGTGAACACAAATCAAAAGTTGTACTAGAACTTATCCACATTGATTTGTGTGGTCCAATGTCATTTCCATCACAAGGGGGATTCTTGTATTACTTGATATTTGTTGATGATTACTCTAGGAAAACTTGGATCTATTTCATAAAACTCAAAGAATCAAATGAAGTGTTATTGAAATTTAAAGAATTTAAGGCCCTAGTGGAAAATCAAACTGAGAAGAAAATAAAGACTCTAAGATCAGATAATGGGGGTGAATATATCTTTGAAAATTTTAAAGAATTTTTCATTTATGTTGGGATTAAGAGGGAGTGTACTATACCTTATAATCCTCAACAAAATGGAGTTGTAGAAAGAAAAAATAGAACCATCATCGAAGCTGCTAAAGCCATGATGCATGATCAAAATCTACATATCTCATTTTGGGTTGAAGCCTCAAATACAGTTGTGTACATTTAAAATAAATGCCCTCATTCAATTCTAGAGAATATAACACCTGAAGAAGCCTTTACAGGAAATAAACCAGATTTAAGCCATCTAAGAATCTTTGGCTGCCACATGTATATTCACATTCCTAAAGAAAATAGAACCAAACTAGAACCCTCCAGGAAGAAAGGCATATTTGTTGGCTACAGTGAAACCACTAAAGGATACCAAGTCTATATTCTAGGAAGAAGGTCTATTGAAATCCATAGAGATGTCAAATTTGAAGAAGATGTTGCTTATAAACTATCTCTAAGTGCAGAAGATGATCTAACCACAAAATCAGATGAAAATCCTACAATTGAAAATCAAAGGGAGAATAGCATAGAAAATCATGAACTTCAATCACCTAATTTTGAGAATGCTGAAAAATCCTAAAAACAAGAAAAGAACACTATGGGCGAGAAAGATGATTGAAGAAAATAATATGGAACCCGATGAAATCTTCAAAGAGAATAAGAAAACAAGAAGTCAATCATGCTATGTTGCACTCATGACCGAACTTACAAAATCTGAACCATCAAATGTTAAAGAGGCTTTAATATGTCAAGCTTGGAAAGATGCAATGGTTGAGGAATACTAATCTATCTTAAAAAATGATGTCTGGCACATTGTACCTAGACCAAAAGACAAATCAGTTGTCTCATCAAAGTGGTTATTCAAAATCAAATATGCACTAGATGGTAGTATTGAAAAACACAAAGCCAGATTTGTTGCCAAGGGGTTCTCTCAAAAGGCTAGAATTGATTACGAAGAGACATTTGCTCCAGTTGTCCGATATACTTCTGTAAGAACCATCATTACCATTACTTCTTCCAAAGGGTGGAAGATACACCAAATGGACATGAAGACCATATTTTTGAATGGTGTTATTGAGGAAGAAGTATATATAAAACAACCTAAAGGCTTTGCTACACATGATAGAAATCTCTATGTGTGTAGACTAAAAAAAGCTCTCTACAGCCTTCAGCAAGCTCCTAGGGCATGGTATAGAAGGATAGATAGTTATCTCTCCAAACTAGGATATTCCAAAAATTAAGCAGACTCTAACATATACTTCAAAATATCGGATGGCGACATGTTAATACTTGTTCTCTATGTTGATGACTTGTTGATAACAAGAGAAGATCACCTCATTGCAAAATGCAAATAAGATCTTGTGGCTAAACTTGATATAAAGGATCTAGGTCTACTGCACTATTTTTTGGGCCTATAAGTATGGAAAAAAGAGAATTATATTTTCCTAAATCAAGGAAAATACACCACTAATATCCTGACCAGATTTTGTATGATAGATTGTAAGCCTTTATCCATTCCAATGGAAAGAAATCTTCATAAGCTCAAAAGTGAAGCAGCAGATTCAGAACCTACAGATCCTACATACTATAGACAAATTATTGGATCTCTTATGTACCTGGTGAACACTCACCTCAATATTTGTTATGCTACCAATGTGTTAAGTCATTTCATGTGCGAACCTAAGAAGATTCACCTAATGGCTGTGAAGCATATTATGAGATACTTGCATGGCACTATTGCACTTGGCTTGAAGTATAAAAATGTTGAGATACAACTCCAAGGGTATTCCGATTCCGACTGGGAAAGAAGTTCCATTGATCATAAAAGTATAATGGGGCATTTCTTTAGTCTTGAACCAAACGAAGGGAAGCTATGGGCTATGCCTATGCAGGTGGTTCCTTTGGTCAACAGTTGCTCAGAGTTCCACTGAATCCGAATATATGGCGGCCTCCATGGGAGCACGTGAGGTAGTATAGTTAAGGAAATTGCTAGTTGGGCTATTTGGGAAGCCTCTAAACCCCACTGTGATTCATTGTGATAATCAAAGTTGCATCAAACTTTCTGTAAATCCAGTTTTTCATAATCGATCCAAGGATATAGAAATCCCATACCATTACATAAGAGATATGGTAGACAGAGATGTCATCAAATTGACCTACATCAATACTAAAGAGAAAAGTGTCGACATATTCACCAAACCTCTTGCAAAGTTGAAAGTGGAGTACTTTAGAGGTAAACTTTGTATGACTAAATTATAATGGAAATTTCTGATATTAATCTTAATCATATGTAATTGATATATTCATGAATATCTTGAAAGCAATATTGCATGTATGTGTTATGTCATGGAAGGTGACAATCTTTCATGTGATGTAAGTGTAAGATCTCTATTGTAAGGTGATGACTTTCACAATAGCCTGATCTATTATCAAGATTGACTACATTAAGTTATTGTCCCGGAATGTGCTGGAAATCTTGATACTAAATTTTCTATGATAAGTTATTGAATTGTTATCATTAAATGATTGTTCCGAAATATGTCAAAAATTATGATAACAATCATATCATGATTGACTACATTAATTTTTTGTCTCACAATGTGTCAGATATCATGATACTAAAATTATTTCACCTATGATAATGACAATGTTACAATTGTTGCTAGAATCAAGGTTGTAATCTGACAAGACTTCAAGTAGTTGTTGTCCCAGAGTGTTGGATATCAGATAATCCATATCTCTCTGAGATATGAAATATTTCACTAGTAAGTGTTACTGGGTGAATGATCATGTCAAGTGAATGTGTATATCTAGAATGTTGTTCCTTAAAACTTAATTGTGAAATTCAATCCTCTTTTGCTAAGAGGGAGTGTTAAGGATATAGCTTCATTCAGATTGAAGCAAGTAATATATAATGACATTGAACGAAGGGTCATGTCCCCATAGGGTCATGATTCTATGTGGCATGAGCCACGTAGAAGTCATGCCCCTATGTGGACATGACTCTTCATCCTTTTATTTATAGGCATTGACACTTGTTGTGAACCAAAAAACCAATAACTGTGGTAATTTCACGAACCAGCAAGTTGTCGATATTATCATAGAATATTAATAATTAGAGTTATATATATATATATACACATCGGAGGTAAAACATATTCATTGCATTGATCTTATTGAAGTCTATCCTCACTACATATTACCAGGCTATTGTATTTTCTATCTCTGATCTAAATTCCTTAACAATTTCCATATCCCAAGATAACTAACATTGAAGATTAACATCTATCAAATCAAGGCTTGCATGATTGTTAACATATTCACTACCATCCACAAGATATACATTAGACATTGCATTCATATCTCTCAATCATTCTATTCCTTCCTAATCAAGAATAACATAAACAATTGAATATCCATTTACAACAATCCCATACAATACATTTCATTCTAAAATCATCCTACTAAAAGTCTTATTATACATGTTCTCAATATGCTGAATACTCAGTCTCCTTTACATTTGCATCTTTCATACCACACGATATCAATTATAATTACATATATTATGTTCCAAATAATCCACATAATGAAGATCCAAGAATCCAATCCACGCATGCTAGCATCCAAGAAGAATATCCCAATGGAAGAAGGCATCGAACCACCTAACCATGAGGAACCAATAAGGAACCACCCCCATTGATAAGAGATGGCATAAGGTTCCAACTCATACTCAATACCTAAGCTAACACCTATCAACCATAGGATACAACACAACTTCACAAGACACCAACATAAATATACAACATCCAATTACAACACAAGGCTGAATCAAAGAAACCAAACCTCCAGAGGCATAATAAATAAATCAAGGCAAATGGATAATGGAAAAATGTGGGGTAGAGTGTCATCATATGCTAACCTCATGTGGCATTTGTCTCCACATTGGATTCACTCAAGGGAGATCAGGTTACTGCTCCAACAGTCTTCCCAATCTAAGATCTCAAATCCATCTCCCTGGGTTTGTCCAATTGGGGCATACAATCATCACATTCTTAATCTTGATTAGGTGAATTCCTAATTACCCAACCCCACTAATCAATTATTATTATTATTATTATTATTATTATTATTATTATTATTATTATTATTATTATTATTATTATTATTATTATTATTATTGTTATCACTTGAAATTTCATCATAAACTCTTCATGTGGTTCCATAGGTCTAGAACCCCTTCCTAGAGATCTCATACTCATGACCTTGGTCCTACACATGCAAGAGCCCACTCTCCCTACCATGGACCATAACCATAGGGTAAAACATAACTGGATACATCATAACAACAACATAAAGCTCATCATGGAATGCATTAAGAAGTCACTACAAAATTGATACAACTGAATCACAAAGATAGCCTTAAACATACAACTAGAGCCACTTAACAAGGATAAAGCCATAAGCTCATAATGCCAAAAAGCAACACTAAAAATTCCTCAAGAATGTAAAATACACATAAATAAGGGATATACATGTATCCAGTAACATAGAATGATCCTCCATAGTGAGGCACAACATATCCTCTTGTTAGAGTTGTAATTAACCTTCCTCAACAGCAAGGTATTCTCCTTCTTGCTGGAGTTATAATAACATATACTCACAATCATCAATGGTAAGGCAATATCCCTCTTACTGAAGCCCAAAAAAACAATGAAACAATTCAAATCTAAGCAATATACAAAACCAATAACCTCAAGGACATCACGACATGCCTCTGGTAAAAAAAAGACAAAATCATAAAAATTGATCATAACTGACAAATTGTCAAAAACCCACCTAAAAGAAAGAATCGTGCATTTGACCAATCTTTTAGCGCATATGACAAATCTTTTAATACATTTGCTAAATCTTTTAGAGCATTTGTTAAATCTTTTAGAGCATCTGTTAATTCTTTTAGAGCATCAGTTAATTCTTTCATAGCATTTGTTAATTCTTTTAGAGCATTTGTTAATTCTTTCATAGCATTTGTTAATTTTTATCACACATTTGTTAAACAGAATAGCGCATTTGTTTGCTTTCATGACAAACATAAAAATCAACCCAATTTCCCATAAAAATGAAAACTAAATAAAATACATTTATCCCAAGGTCTCATATGCACATTTATATTTATCAACTATATGATCATTTCTCAAAATTGCTCCCACAGACATGAAGAAAACAATGTTTTAAATTGAAAACAATAGAAGGAAATAGATCTTCGACCTGGTAAAATTGAAGTTATGGAAAATAAATCTAGAGAGCGTAATCAAACCAAAGTCCAACCAAATCAAATCAAACTTTTCCAAATCTTCAACCATACAGAATTTTCTCCAAAAAGCCAACAAGATCCCAAACGCAATCCAAATCTAAAACCAAAGCAAAATCCTTCAAGCAATTTCTCAAAAAACTCCTAGAAAAACCAACCTCTGTGAATGCACAGGAAGTCCAAAATATACAAAAATTAAACTCAAAACTTTATTAAAAGACGACCAATCAAAAAATCCCCAAAATAATATGTAGACACCTAAAAATGTCTCATTGATCATGTACTAATTATTCCTCTAATTGATTAAATAATTCTATAATTATTAATTAAGTTAATTAATCTAATTCTTCTAATTTCATATTTCCTTATCATCTTACTAATTATTCTATTTCTTATTCTTTCATCATTTAATCATTTTAATCATTTTCTAAATGTTAATTAAATATTTATTATTTAATTAATTCTGATTAATTCCCCAATTTAAATAATCTTTATTATTTAAATAAATTAATTCTCAATTTCTATCTCTAATCATCTAATCATTCAACCATCTTCTAAATATTAATTAAATATTTATTATTTAATTAATTGTGATTTAATTCCCTTAATTTAAATAATCTTTATTATTTAATTAAATTTCATTTCTACATAATTAAACAGTTTCTTTAAATTATTTAATTAACTAATTAATTCTTCCATTTCCAAATCCCCAAATTCTAATTTCATTTAATTTCATATTCTTCTAATTTCGTCTAAATTCAAATACATGTGCATGATTTCAAAAATCAAATTGAAAATCAAAGTCAAGTTCTAAATATATTCAAATACTAAATTGAATTTAAATAAATTCAATTATTTGAATAAATATCATGCAAAGATTTAATTAAAAATCTAAGTCTAAATGCAAGGACATGCTAAATTAATTAATTCAATCAATTAATTAATTAAATCATTTATCTCTCCAATCTCTATTTCCATTTTCTAGTTAGCTTTTTCTAAAATAAGATTTCTTTGTCATCTTCTTTATTTCCTCCAATCATTCTTTTTCTTCTTTTAGTTAGCTTTTTCTCAATCAGTTGACTCAATTAATCTATTCAATCTATTTTGTTTCACCTCCAAGTCAACAATTCAACTATCAATCAGCATGTGAGCTCACCTAAGTTCCACCTCTTGATCATTTTGTTCCATCTTTCAATCAATCTCATCCAAAAATCTATAAATTGAGCATTCAATCTCCATTTTCAATAATCACAAACTTTGAATCTGTGTGTCACTTGCAGGTTGTCAGCGCAATATCTGAGAGCCATCATACCACAGAGAAGAGAAGAGCAATGGAAGCTATATGCGATCTTGGAATAGGGAGTTTCATTGAATGATTTTAATTCTTATTTGTTTGATATTGCATTATTTCATTGTCTGTTTGTTAGAATTCTTTGATTAGATAGGGATTCATGATTTCCCTTTGTTTCTAATTGAATACTTTTTTTTAAGATTAATTTTACTTACGACATTTTGGTTAACCTGACGTGAAATATAGCTAATTTACCTTCTCTACTCTCTGTGTAATTTTTGCAGGTCATATGGATGTTTGCATTTTTTTTTATAGATTTTGCACAAATTTCGAGAACAAATTTTTCATCATGAAATTGTGCTTGCATCTTCACACAATCACATAGATAGCACTATGCATTCAACCCCTTGGGTACACGTATTCGATCTGACAGGGTCACGCAATCACCCTTTTCAAATCACGCAATCGCCCTTTCCAGATCACGCATTCACAAGGAAAATTGTTGTTTGATTGTTTTTATTTTTATATCCTTTATGTTCTTTGATCTATTTAATTCTTTCTAAAATTGAGTTAATCTGGAAATAGGTTACTTCTATTGTATGATTTTATTATAACAGTTTATGGCACGAAAGGTACAACTCCGGATTTCAGGTGCAAGAAGGACAAAGGAACAAAGAAGAAAAGCCAAATGCTATTAAAGGGTTCTCCAAGAAGAAAAGAAGATACAAGATTCGAAAGATCAACTAGCCTTTGATAGATATAACAACTTAGTTCTTTCTTATCAAGTTAAATATGATCTAATCAATATTGAATGGATGATGAGAGATTTGGCTAGGGCCTCACAATTGGTTTTGCAGGTTTCTGATTTGGTTTAGATTTTTTTTTTATTTTGTTGTCTGCCTATCTGTCACGCAATCATCTTGTTATTATTATACAATTGGTCTGTTATCATCAAACATTCGAGCTGTCAGAATTACGCATATGCTATGTTGTGTTCACGCATTTGATTTGTCAATGTCACGCAATCTTGCAAGTATTGTCATGCATTCGCTTCTATCAAATTTTGATTTCCTGTCTTCTATTGATTTGATTTTACTACTAATCTCCTATTTGCAGCTTGTGGCAAATTTACAAAAAGGATCAGATTAGTATTAGATCAATTGCATGCATAATCTCACACTTCATCTTTTTGTGCTTAAAATCAACAACAGTTAAAATGGACATGCATGCATAATATCACACTTTGTCTTTCGGTGCTTAAAATAAACAATTGATTAAAATTGACATGCATGCCTTCATATTTCAATTTGGTGTTTAAAATGGACATGCACATGTGTATTCAACACCTCAATTTGGGCTATAAAATGAACGTGAATCAGGCTGCATTAGATTAAATCATATTTGGTTTTCTTAAGATAAATAATTTTTATTGTGTTTGGGGTGGACCTCCTGTTGCATTAACTAACTTTCCACCCGCCTTCAGGGTCTTGGGAGAAAGGAAGGAGGTGACAATGACATCCAATTTTATTTTATTCCATGTAGTGAGGGGTATCTTTGACTAGGGATTTCATCACCCCACAGAGGTACTTCGAATTGGGATGCATTGGGGATATCATCTCTCCCAGCGTACTCTCGAGTGGGTTTTTCGAGCCGCTATATAAATATACTGGTTAGGCGGCTAGAGTGTTGAGTGAATTCGACATATGTGTGGGCCTTCCCTGCACCAATAAGCTCAACTAAAGTCTTAAGTGGCTTTCTCTAAGAATCCATCATTGGATCAGGACCCCTCAAAACCTTATACTATAAACCAATTTGTTTTCCCTAAATCCTACATTCATTGATTCTCGAAGTGCGGATCATACCCCATAGATACCCCTCATGTACCAGACATAATGAGATAGAAATCCCTTGATGATAAGATCTTCGGATCTTCAGGGTAAGAGAGACTGGCATGCTCAAGAAGTGTGTGTCATGGAGTGGAGCCAGTGTTGCCAGACTCTCTATCTATCTATCTTGTTTCGGTATTTTGTTGCAGGGGCCTCATTGAATGGTGTCCACTTTCCAGCCTAAGATTGTATTCTGTGCTTTTTTATGTATCATTGTGTCGGACCAGTATTGAGTTAGTCCTTTGGTCTATTTCAGGCCCTATCCTACATGTCTCTAAATTTTCTGAGATTGTGTGAAAATTGAGTCAGTCAGCTATATCTAGCTCCAAGCAATTGTTCTTAGACTTGGAAAACTACAAAACTTGTCCCACACACAGAGTTACTGAAAACAAGGTCCATTTTCAAAACAAAAACTCAAAGTTTTCCATACTTGTGACCCTAGGAAGTCCTTGCATATTCCCCACTTACATCCTCATTATCATCCTAAGTCCTTGCATAGTCCCCACTTACGTCCTCATTATCATCCTAAGTCCTTGCATAATCTCTATTTTACATCCTTATTATCATCCTCATATACGTCTTCATCTAGACTTCATATACATCTGTCTTAGTTCGTCGTCATTTGCATAATCATCCTAGAAAGTCATACCCCAAACCTCCAAAACACAATCAGAGGATCAATCAAACTCAACCTCAACTCAAACAATTTGGTCAAGTTAAACATTGTCACATTCAAAGAAATGGAGAAAATATCTTACATGTTGTGATCCTAGGTCCAAACCAAACAAGAAAACATCATGGATTGACATTATACATTTCATAGGGAAAGTGGAGGATTCATCCCTTTCATTCCTATTCCATCACCATCTATAGAAACATTAGCTCAACAAATCAAGACTTTGCAACAACAAGTGATAGACATGACTAGTCCTGACAACCATAGGGGTTGGTTAGAAAATATGATGAGAGAAGTGATGACCACGAGGGAATCAGTATCAGACCAACCTTCTTCTTCTGGTGAGACCATTCAAACATGCCAACCTTCATTCCTCAACAAAATCATTCCTACCTCAGATCAACCAACATTAGAGTCATGTAAACCTTCTTTTTCTTTCAACCCACTATATCAATCATACCAATCACATCAACCCAACATTCAAACCTCATTCAAACAAAATCAAACCCCATTCAACCAAAGTCCAAATCAAAATTCATATCAACCCAACATTCAAACCTCGTTCAACCAAAATCAAAACCCTTTCAACCAAAGTCCAAATCAAAATTCATTTAATCAAAATCAAACATCTTTCACCCAAAACCATACTCCTTTCAACCAAAATCAAATCCCTTTCAACCAAAGTCCAAAATCATATCTATCCACCATTTCATCATCCCCTGAAGTCACACAAAACCAATCCATTCTAGCTCTATCTAATAACACAACCTCCCAAGGGCTATCCATCATACAAATCCAATCTAATTCAAGTCATGATTCAAAGGATCACATTCAAAATTCTTCCTCATCAGGCCAATGTGTTGAAAAATTCCAATGGTCTCCCATGCATCTCCAAACTCCTTCCCCGTGTCAAGAGGATGATCCAAAATCAGAAGAAATGAGTCCTAAAACAAATAAAGATCAAGAACAACCACTTCCATCCTACCCAGTTTTTGATCAAGATCCCACCGACCAAGAATCTTATGATGATCCCCTCGCTCTTTTCTATTCCATTTATAATGACACCCTTTCGTCTCAAAAACAAAGTGTCCTTTCAAGTCCCATCCAACATCCACCTCCTAAGAAAGATCAAGACATCCCTTCCATCCTCCCTAAAGATCCCTTTCCAAGACAAGATCAAAGAATACCTTTATCTTCATGTCATAAACAAGATCCTATTATTTCTCCAAATCTCGATCAAGATCCCTCCATCCCTTCATCTCTATGTCATAATCCTCCATGTTCTTCACATTATTCTCTCTCAAACAAACTTACCATTTCTCCTAGTGATCCCAATCCCTCCACACAATTTTTTCATGAACCCCTTATCAATGAAATCACCAATCCAGATCATACTACATAGAAAAACTTGTTAACAGTTGTATGTGAGCTATCATCACATGCCAAAGTGGTGACAAAAACAAGCATAACACCAACTAATGAGATTGACACCTGGTTGACTTCATCATCCTCTTCAAGTGCATCAATAGAAACAAATATAACACCCGCTCATATTTGCCTCATATATCCACACTTGAAAGACTGGGGGCAAGAGGATCTACCACAATTAAATTGCATTAAAAATCATAAGGCTATAGCTGAATTCATAGGTTCTAGAGCTCAATTTCCATTTGATGATCCACAAAATCCAAAAACTAATAAAATAAACATTGGAGATGTTGAACATGTACACTTAGCTAAGTTCTTATATCCTATTGGAAAATACATCTTTATCCGACTCTTCAAACAAAGACCAATGAACTACCTACATGATATTATACCTAAGGGTTGGGTTAGTTTAGGTTTTACTTCCTGCATTGCATATTATTTTATTCAAAGCATTGCATCACATATAGTTTTTTTCTAGGCACAACATATTCAGAAGTCGCATTCGCAAAATTGTTGCATGGCATATATCAGCACCAATAAAACAAGGCAACTGTCCGAGTTTATCATTCGTTTGCATTCAAGAGAAATAAGGGTCATCTCTTTCTTAGATATTCAGACATGAAGTATTTGGGGTTCTAAGGTCATTCATTTTCAACATTACCCTATGACGACGCTTTACTTATGGTTGGGTAGTGATTTCACTATTTGAGACTTGTTAACCCAAAATCTATCAATTGCTATATTTCAAGCATATTAAGAAGATCTCTAATTCATTCTAGACACCTAGTTGATCATATGACTAGTGAAAAATCTAAAATTCTACTTCAGCATCGTTGTAACTGTCACACCCAAGTAGGTTTCATTACTTACAAGTCAAGGCAAGAAAAGAAAAAGAAAAAGAGCTATGCCAAATTCATCTCAAGGCAAAAGAGAAATGATATATAATTGAAATATCATGCATACGAGTGCGACAAAAATCTTGACTATGAGAACATGCAAGTAATTCCATTAGGGCTATGAACGCCTACTGGCAATGGAACAATATTTGAGAAATTACAGTCTATAACCTCGTCGAAGCTCTAAAGGCTTGCTGGTAGCGAGTCTCTATTCAGGATGCTTTTGAAGTTACGATAATCCATGTAGCTAGTCATATAGGATGCTAAGGATCTTTAGTGAACACAAGAGCAGGAAATAACTCATCTGCACACACATGGGTAAAAGAAGATCAAAGTTTCAAGAACCAATGGAGAAGTTTTCCGTGTCTCCATTTGTAAATCCTAGTCACTGAGTGTGTTGAGTTGAATGTTCCAAAGGACCTTAAGAATCGATTGGCCGCTTATCTATGAAATTTTTTGTACCTCCATTTCCATTTGTGTATTACAAATGCTAAAACAAACATAGTCAACCTTGTTCGAATAGGAAATGCACCTTCATCATGCATATTGCATTAGTATAGGTCATGTCAAAAAATTCATTATCTCCACATACATTCTGCAGATCATCATGTCATACAAGTCTGCACACTGGGGGAATAACTGAAAAAAAACCAAAAAATCGTATAGTCCTGAAAAAATAAAAAAAAAATCATGTAAAGTCCTAAAAAAATCCAAAAAATCATATAAATTCCTAAAAAAAAAATCCAAAAAAATCATATAAAGTCTTTAAAAAATCTAAAAACAATGAAAAACTCAATATCCAAAAACAATGAAAAACTCAAAATCCAAAAAACAATGAAAAACTCAATATCCAAAAATAGTGAAAAAATTAAAATCCAAAAATAGTGAAAAACTTAAAATCCAAAAACAGTGAAAAATCAATCCAAAAACATCCATATAATGTCTAGAAAAATCAACCAAAAACATCTGCAAAATGCCCTAAAAAAATCAATCAAAAACATTCAAATATCTATCTACATAATCCAAAAACATCGAAAAAGCTCTTGGAAAAGAACTAAAAATAAAAAAATCAATCAATCAAAAAACTTGCAATAAAATGTCTTGTGAGAAACAAATACCCTAGCAGATATCCAACAAACACTTCGCATGAAGTTAATAAAGGATACGACTATCCAATCAAATATTTACAATCAACTAATCAAACTGTCTTATCAATCGTATCATATCCATATTAAAGTGATCATTATCTTGTCTTAAACAGAAGAGGATACACTCGAAATCAGATAGGTGAGTCTTAAACAGGGTCCACAACTTTCTGAGATTAGGCATTATCAACCATCACATCAAGCAACTGAGAATGAAGGCACAAAGTCAGTATAGCTGCTGAATTTTGTCTGGGTCAGTCTTTATCTTTTATCATTTGGCGACAGATTATGTTCCTATGCTACTCAGGGATGTCCACAAGTGACTAGAGGAGCAATGATGGGCATTATCTTTTTCTTTGTTTGTTGCTTGTCTGCTACGTGTTTGTTTCTTCAATGAGATATCTTTACATCTTGGTTCCTTATACCCTGATGTGCTAAGCTTCATTGTTCAATAATAAGGCTCAGTGATGAATATATATTGCGCAATAAATAATGACACAAGTTCGTGAATCAATCATTCTCATTCTCATCTCATCTGCTTATTGCTAGTTTATTGATTATGTTCTCATCATCACTTTCTAAATCATTTTCTATCATCTAACATTATTCTATTTCATTCTAAGGTTGATTCTCTCATATTCTATCTCACTATCATATTCACATCACCTATCTCTATCTCTATCTCTAATCCACTAACCATTCTTCTATCTTTCATCTCACATTCTTCTTTTTTCGAGAGATCATTCATGTCTTTAGTGCACAAACAATCTCTCGAGGGAGCATATTTACACCCTAAGTATCACTGGGGCATACTGGGGCATAAATTTTTCGTTTTGTTTGAAACAACATCGTTTTGATATTGTCTCAAAGAGGGGCAAATGCATACACCTAAAAATGTCTCATTGATCATGTACTAATTATTCCTCTAATTGATTAAATAATTTTGTAATTATTTAATTAAGTTAATTAATCTTATTCCTCTAATTTCATATTTCCTCATCATCTTACTAATTATTCTATTTCTTATTCTTTCATCATTTAATCATTTTAATCATTTTCTAAATGTTAATTAAATATTTATTATTTAATTAATTCTGATTAATTCCCCAATTTAAATAATCTTTATTATTTAAATAAAATTAATTCTCAATTTCTATCTCTAATCATCTAATCATTCAACCCTCTTCTAAATATTAATTAAATATTTATTATTTAATTAATTGTGATTTAATTCCCTTAATTTAAATAATCTTTATTATTTAATTAAATTCCATTTCTACATAATTAAATAGTTTCTTTAAATTATTTAATTAACTAATTAATTCTTCCATTTCCAAATCCCCAAATTCTAATTTCATTTAATTTCATATTCTTCTAATTTCTTCTAAATTCAAATACATGTGCATGATTTCAAAAATCAAATTGAAAATCAAAGTCAAGTTCTAAATATACTCAAATACTAAATTGAATTTAAATAAATTCAATTATTTGAATAAATATCATGCAAAGATTTAATTGAAAATCTGAGTCTAAATGCAAGCACATGCTAAATTAATTAATTCAATCAATTAATTAATTAAATCATTTATCTCTCCAATCTCTATTTCCATCTTCTAGTTAGCTTTTTTCTAAAATAAGTTTTCTTTGTCATCTTCTTTATTTCCTTCAATCATTCTTTTTCTTCTTTCAGTTAGTTTTTTCTCAATCAGTTGACTCAATTAATCTATTCAAACTATTATGTTTCACCACCAAGTCAGCAGTTCAACTATCAATCAACATGTGAGCTCACTTGAATTCCACATCTTGATCATTTTGTTCCACCTTTCAATCAACTCATCCAAAAATCTATAAATTGAGCATTCAATCTCCATTTTCAATAATCACGAACTTTGAATCTGTGTGTCACTTGCAGGTTGCCAGCGCAATATCTGAGAGCCATCATACCACAGAGAAGAGAAGAGCAATGGAATCTATATGCGATCTTGGAATAGGGAGTTTCATTGAATGATTTTAATTCCTATTTGTTTGATATTGCATTATTTCATTGTTTGTTTGTTATAATTCTTTGATTAGATAGGGATTCGTGATTTCCCTTTGTTTCTAATTGAATACTTGTTTTTAAGATGAATTTTACTTATGACACAATATATTATACCAACCCTCACATAGTTCGAGGGAGATAATAAATAAATATACTATTTACCTACCTCCAACCATTCGACTAATTAGATAAAAGGGTAGGTAGATTTATGATAATTCAAATTAACCTAAGAGGGGTAGAAAAACAATTAATTAAATAATAGTTTGCACACCCCAAGATAAAATATTATTTACAAATGATATTATTATTTATTCTCCCAATAAATAATAAACCACAACATAAATTAAATAAATAACCATGGATAATAATATTTATCCATTAATAAAATATTAATACCTTGTTTAATTAATTAATTAATTAAATAGTAATAATTAAATAAATAAATAATAACAATAGAAAATCCAAAATGGCATCATTAAAATAAATATAAAATCCAACAATTAACAATTAATAAAACACAATTAAAATATAAATAAATAAAAGCTAATTGACAATAAATAAAAATAATAATTAATTTACGTAAGTTGTTTTTAATAATAAATGGTATGGTGATTGAAAAAACAATGGCTCTGCAACTTGGCAGATACGCAAATAACAAAGCAGTCGATGAGAGGAGAACACATGATATGGACGCCACAACATCTGGTAGGGCTCCCTTCTGGTAGGAACAAAACTGGGAATTAGAGAAAAGCAAGAAGACCATCAGGGCAAAAAGGAGATGGGCTGCGATGGTAGACGAAAACTATACATTTCAACACCACAGCAAAAAACGTCTAAACCAAGGCAGGATCCGGGAGTTGGCTGATAAGAATCCATATGCGAGGAATGTTTCGGCACATATCCAATCGAGGACCATGGAAATGGGAAGGAGAGAAGCTAGGGCAGAAATGAAGAAAGGCAGGGCAACAGATCAACCACAAATGTGGGTGATCCCAATCACATCACAAATCCCTAGTTGCACCACCAAGGCAAACAGGATTCCACTAGGTGCTCGAACAAACTCAGGCTCAAGAGATTCCATCCGCAAACCGCAACAGATAGCATGCCCTTCTACCAGTAGAATGGAGGGTTATGGTAGACCCGTGAAAAATGGAGGAAGGGCAATAACTAGCCCTAAATTTGCCAATACGGTCCTGGACATGAAGTGGGACAATATGCCCTACAAAGATGCAAGAAAGAAGGATACCCTAGCGACATCAAATCTCTCTCCAGAGCCCATCAAAATAAAATTCCCTACAGAAGCAAAGGCCCTAAGTGAGTACTACAGAGGGCACTGTCTCTTCGCGAAATGGGGAGGGAACAACCTACCAATCGAAGAAATTGTGGAATGGTGGAAAATAAAATTCCACAGCCAGGTAAGTATAACAACCCTAGTAAACAACTTTATATATATAGAATGCAATGATAAAACTATGAAGGCTAAACTTTTGCATGAAGATTATGTTTTTTATAAAGGCATAAATTTTACTTTCATAGATTGGCAACCGAATTTTGATGTCAAAATCTTTGAATTTGAAATGGAACCAAAATGGATAGAAATCCGTAATGTTCTTGTAGAATTAATGCATGCTAAAATCCTTATAAAAATAGGAGAAAGCCTGGGCAAATTCATAGCAATTGAAAAAAATTGGGTGGATAGCTGAGACACAAAAATCCTAATAGAATTCAACAAAGCTAAGGGAAATCTAAAAAATATAATTTTAGAAACTACCGATGACACATAAACTCTAAATCCGGTATGGTTTAATGGGTCGGTAGTAGAAGATCTAGCCTTCTGTAAGAGGTCAAACCATAATCCTCAGAAGCCACAAGCATCAGCTGTGGAAAAAATTGTAGCACCAAATGGGAAATAAGACATACAATTTAATGTCAACAAGGGTGGCTTTATTATAAACACTAGACAACAATGGATTGAGAATACCCCAACTAATCCTCCTCCCTTGATCTTGGGAAACAGTAATAACAGAACCCTAGAAATTCAGACCCATAATAATGAAGAGCAAATCCAAGATGAATTGAACAAGGTTATAGAAAACCTAATGGGGAAACTAGTTGAGGAATATGTAGATGAAATACTCATCGATACCCCAGCAAAATTGACAAAAAATGATAATATCCCCACTATAGAACAGGTTCAATGCATTCACAGAACACCCTCTCTGATTAGAAACCCTAATGAAGAGGCTCAAGAAGACATAACTACAAACTTCACCAATTTGGAGGAATCCCCTGTGGTGGAAGGGTTGAATGCAAATGAGGAAAGAGATTTCATTATCAAGTAATTAATCAATATGTAGGTAGAAGACAATAACAAAATAGTAGATAATAACCTAACCAATCCAACAAATAGAGATATTATCCAGACAGGAAATGAGAGAACAACTCCTGACTATGGAAAAACCATGAGCAACAAAAGAGGTAGGAAGTCTTTTTTAGACAAAAGAAAGATGGATGGGGATGCAGAGGGGCAGGCCAAAATAACAGCATTATTGGGGCCAGGAAAATCTCCCCTCCCCTTAGCAGAGGTATAAACATACTTACCTAGAATGTTAGGGGCTTGGGAGCCCCTAACAAACAGAGACTGGTTAAGAGAAGTATACTGAAATCTACCATGGATCTAGTTCTAATACAAGAAACAAAACTAAGTAAGAATGAAATAAATAATTTTAGTAGAAAATTTAACCAATGGCAAATGGAATCTGTGGAATCTACAGGGGCATCAAGAGGACTAGGTACATGTGGAGAAAAGTACGGTTGCATTCACATGCCAATCCAAAATGCAAAATTGGATGGCTGGCAGAGTCAGAACCCTTAGTTTTAACCTTGAGTTTGTAATCATTAATGTTTATGGCCCAATCCCAACAAAAAAGAAGAGATTAGTGTGGCAGGAAATTGAACAATTCTTAAGGATGCAGGAGGGAAAACACATTATCATAGGTGGTGATTTGAATACTATCTTATACACATCGGATAAAAGTGGTGGTAAAAAAAACATGAAACAATCACAAAGAGACTTCTTTAACTGGATAAACACCAATAACTTATTCAAAATTGAAACAGAGAATGGCTTTCACACATGTAATAATAGGAGAAAATATTTCACTAACATCACAGAAACATTAGATAGATTCTTCTTTAAGGGAGATCTAACTGAGTTCCACACAGAACTAAAAACTACGGTGCTACCCTAGTCAGGGTCTGATCACTTCCCAGTATGCTTAGAACTTATGGGGGAAACAAAGAAGATGGGATAACACTTCAAGTTTGAGAGAATGTGGTTTACACATGAAGACTTCCTTCCCAACATACAAAAATGGTGGAAGGAAAGCACTGTTGTAGGATCAAAATTGTTTTGTCTGGTATCCAAGATGAAAGAGATTAAGCACAAGTTATTAGATTGGAACAAAGAGAAATTTAAAAACTTCTTTGAGGAAAAGGCGAGAATTGAGAAAGAAATGGAGACAATAAACATTGATGTGATGCAAAATGGGATGACATATGAGACATATGAAGCTGGGAAGAGGCTCCTAAGTGAATATGAAGGCATCTTGGCAAGAGAAGAGATATACTGGAAACATAAATCCCGAGAATCTTGGTTAGAAGATGGAGATCAAAACACCAAATTCTTTCACAACAGTGTTAAAATTAAAAGAGTAGCAAACAAAATAACCCAAATTACCAATAACGACGATCAGATCATAATGGATCAAGACCAGATTGCAAAAGATACAATCATGTATTTTGAAAACATTCTCAACAATTGGGAACATTCAAAACTCACCAACAATAGAATCTTAACAAACAACATACCCAACCTAATAATAGAAGATGACAACAAAATGTTAAAATCCAAAATCACACACGAAGAAGTTAAAACAGCTCTGGATCAATTTCATGGAGACAAAGCCCCTGGTTCGGATGGCTTTCCTACTTTCTTCTTCTAGAAATGTTGGCACATCTTAAGGGATGAGGTAATGAATGCATTGGAATCCACCCGCAATGTGGGAAGATTCCTAAAAGAAATCAACAACACTTTTCTGGCCTTAATCCCAAAGAAGGAGAACCCCTCAAAATGGGATGAGTTCAAACTCATTTTGCTATGCAGCATGATCTACAAGCTACTAGCTAAATTCATGGCCAATAGATTAAAAATATTAATGCCTATCATAATATCAGAATAACAAACAAGATTTGTACCCAATAGATCTATTTTAGATGGGATCATCATTATGCAAGAAGCCATCCACTCCTACCAAATCTAGGGGCAGCCCAATATGCTACTAAAATTATACATCAAAAAGGCTTATGACAAAGTGGATTGGTACTTCCTATGCAGCTGCATGAAGGCCTTTGGTTTTAACAAGAAATGGATAAATTGGATTCACTTATGTATATCAAACCCTAGGTTCTCTATCTTACTAAATGGGAAACTAGAAGGCTTCTTTGAAACCTCCAGAGGACTCAGACAAGGGGATCCTTTATCCCCATTCTTAATCATAATAATGTCTGAAGCCCTGCGAAGGAATTTGGAAGCAGCACAGAGGTCCAACAACTGTCGGGAATTTAGATCATGAGTGGAGTTGACACGTGCACCCATCAATAGTTTGTAGATGATACAATAATTTTGGTAAAAGGACAACTAAAGGAAGCTAAGGAAACTAAAAAAATATTACAGTCCTACGGGCTAACCTCAAAAGAGATGGTAAACAAAGAGAAGTCAGAAATATTCTTCTTCAAAACAGATCCACGGGAAGAACATAGGATAGCTTCATATCTAGGATACAAAAAAGGACATCTACCACTAACATATTTAGGGATACCCCTAGACAAAGGCATTAGATTGAATAAACTCTGGGATCCATTGATTGAAAAAGTAAGAAAGAAGTTGGCATCATGGAAAGCCTTATGGCTGATAGGGGCAGGCATATTAACCCTCATAAAAATAGTATTATTAGCAATGCTTATCTACCTTCTATCTTGTATACCTCTTCCAACAGGAACATATAAAAAGCTAACTCGGACAATGAGAGATTTCTACTAGAATGGTGTAGAAGATAAAAACAAAATGAAACTAGTTTAATGGGAAAAGATATGTTGAGAAAAGAGTGATGGAGGAATGGGAATAAGAAAATTACTATGGCAAAATATGGCCTTAGGGGCAAAATTGGCATGGAAAATATATGCATCCTCAGAAGAAAAATGGGATAGAATCCTTAGGAGCAAATATATGTCACAAAATTAGAGAGAGGATATTTTTAGGGAAGCACATCCTCCCAAGGGATCTAGAATATGGAACTTTATAAGAGAAAGTCAGACACTCATTATGAAGCACCTATCTCGAGATATTCATGATGGCAGAACAACTTTGTTCTGGGAGGATTCCTGGGGTGGTGACCCCTCAATTGACAGTCTAATGGATAAAAACAACATTAAAGATCAAATGAAATCTTTATGGGGGAACTATGTAAGGGATTACATGATGTTGGCACCTGAATCAATAATGGGATGGACATGGAAGAACATGTCCCATTTATTAGTGGACAACAAAGACCAAGTATTGCTGCAAATACTAGAAGGCGGAACAATAATTCTCAGACCTGGGTTGGATGAGATTATATGGTCAAAATCAAAGAATGGATAATATAACTGCAAAGATGGTTTTAAAACCATTTATGAGGAGGAAAACATAATCAAAGACTACTCCCCGAACATAATTTGTTGGGATAAATTTGTACTCCCAAAAGCTGGCTTTTTTGCCTGGGCAGCATTCCAGGGGAAAGTTCTTACCGCAGAACAATTTAAACTCAGAGGGTATTAAGGGCCCTCAATGTGTGTCTTATGCAAGAATGATGAGGAAACGAATGACCACTTATTCACAACCTGTAACTACACACAAAAATGTTGGTATTGGTTGAAGGCACAATTAGGCTAGTCAGGTGCCATCATCCCTAACCTAAAGGATTGGCTTAGAAATTAGCCATTAATAAAAAAGAATAGCATCCTCCATAACCTATGGATTTGTAGTCCAGCAATAGTAATTTGGGAGGTTTGGAAGAAGAGAAATAGGAGAATCTTTCAAGATATTGAAATGAAGACAGAAATGCTGATAGCAAAAATAAAGGCCTCCATCATAGAAACCTCCAACAATAGGAATATGAACATACCACAATATGATAAGACATTTACAAAGTGGGATAACTATATTAGGAAGTAGTGGAAGGGGATCAAGATTCCCCCATTCATTGGGAAAGGGAACAAAGATAAATCTGAGGATAGAAAAGCATGCAAATGGGTTCCCCCAAAGATTGGATGGTGCAAACTCAATTTTGATGGAGCATCTAGAGGCAACCCAGGGGAGGCAGGGGTGGGATGCATAATTCATGCACATGAAGAAATATGTATTGGATCGAGCTCCCAATATTTTGGACATGGTACAAACAATAAGGCAAAAATGTTGAGCCTAATAGAAGGTATAAATCTATGCAAAAAATTAAAGATAACCAAAATAGAAATAGAAGAGGATTCAACTATCATTGTTAATGCAATAAGGACCAGGACAATGACAAATTGCGAGCTCAGAAGCTTATTGGACAAAGCCCTAATGTTATTAGGAAGCTTCTTAGACTACTCAATCAATCACATATACAGGGAAGCAAACACATTGGAAGATAATTTAGCCAATATAGGGGCAGATGGAATTAACAAAACCACATATAGATAGTTAGATTTGGATACCCACACTTAAACAGAAATTGAGAAAGGATCACAGAAACATACACAACAATTAGGCAGAATGGAAGGTATACATAGACTCATGCACAAATAAAGATATATATGTACATATACATGTGTATCTATGCAACAATATATGTACATGTGCATATATATTAACAAAGACATATATGGATGCACAGATGCATATATAGACATATATACAGGTATATGGGGACATAGGTATAGTTATAAGCACATGCAAGCACATATATACTCACCAAAGTAGCCTGAAAATAGAGAACATTCCCTACTATATGCATAAACATAAGCTAGGTATGGTGCCAGGCAGCAAGAGTCTAAGGAAGACAAGAATATGTCAAATTGGCACACAACGTGCACACACAAAGAAACAATCCCACACTCATATAGAGATACTCATAAATATAGAATCATTTTTACTCAGAACAAATAGGCAATACGCGGCCTGAATCCTTAGCAAAATGATGACACTAGGACATAACACCAAGATCCATAAACGTTATGACACAATAAGGTAGAGGTAGCACCATCACAGTCTTGATGGACACAAATATAATAACCTACATACATATAGCAAGAAAATTACATACATGCATATATATGCACAAATAAATAGATATTCAAGTATGTATATAAAATAGTGTTGAAATGTGGCGACTGATCAGCAAAGTACTGTACACTCAGCACGTATCCTCGTCAGGGTCCGGGGCCGGTCCGGGCCTCGGGCAGGGGTTCGGGGACAGCAACCCCTGAGAAAAGCGAGGGTTCGGGGGCAGCAGCCCCTGAGAAATTTTTTTTTGCCATTTTTCGTTGATGAAAACTGACATTGTAATAAAACCCTAAAAAGGCTGACTTTGTTTGTTGCCCTAAAAATGCATGTTATAAGCGGTTGGAATGCTTAAGGCATTGTAAGGTTGATGTATTATTTTTGCTGGATAATAAGAAAGATTGGACGGCTGTGTATGGTGGATGTAACCCATTCTGGGTGAACCACGTTAAATCTCTGTTTATCTGTGTCCTGTTTTATTTCTTTATCTTTTTGTATTTAAATCTGCATATAATTGTTAGTTCATATTTGCTTTGGATTTGCTTGAAACCCTAACAATTGGTATCAGAGCAAGGTTTTTTGTAAATTGGTAGGACTTTCAGATTTGAGTGGGAGCAATGGAGGATTCCAAATTCAAGGTCGAAAAGTTTAATGGCTAGAATTATCAGTTATGAAAAATGCAGATGGAGGATTACCTGTATCAAAAGGATTTTTGGCGGCCATTGGAAGGAAAGGAAAAGAAACTGACCACAATATCAGATGAAGAGTGGGACATTTTAGATAGAAAGGCACTGGGATCCATTCGATTGTGCCTTGCGTTGTCTATAGCATTCAATATAACAGAAGAAAAAATGACTGTAGATTTGATGGCAACATTGGCTAAGCTGTATGAGAAACCCTTGGCTTCGAATAAGGTATTTCTTATGAAGCGTCTGTTTAATTTGAAAATGAGTGAGGGAGGATCTGTAGCAGAGCACTTAAATGAATTTAATACAATTACCAGTCAATTGTCTTCGATAAAAATTACCTTTGTAGAAGAGGTTAGGGCTCTCTTGATTTTATGTTCTTTGCCAGAAAGCTAGAATAGCTTGGTTATGGCTGTAAGTAACTCTGTCTTTGGTATTTGATGATATTGTTGGTGTTATCCTAAGCGAGGAAAAGTGAAGGAAAAGCATAGGTGAGACTTCAACATCATCGGGTAGTGTTTTGAATGTGGAGAACAGAGGAAGATCAAAGGAAAGAGGAAAAGGCCCTGGGAATGAGAAGTCGTGAGGGAAGTCAAAGAAAGGATGCTCTCAATCTAGAGGAAAGAAAGATTGTTGGTACTGCAGAAAGCCTAGTCATCTAAAGAAAGACTGTTGGTCTCGGAAAAACAAAGAAGGAGACAAAAATGAAAATCACAGTAAGGAAGATAATATTGCAAGTAATACTTTACAAGATGCTTTAATCTTATGTTTGGATAATGTTAATGATTCCTGGGTAATAGATTCTGGGGCTTCATTTCATGCCACACCCCATAGAAAATATTTTCTAGATTATGTTCAAGGTATATTTGGGTGATGATGAGCCCTGTCAAATTGTTGGAAAAGGAAAGATAAAGATCAAGTTGCAAAATGGTAATGACTGGTTTCTGCAGAAGGTAAGACATGTTCCTAATTTAAGAAGAAATTTAATTTCTGCAGGGCAACTAGATAGTGAAGGTTGCATAGTTACCTTCTCAGACAATATGTGGAAGGTCACTAAAGGATCATTAGTAGTAGATAAAGGTGCGAAGGTAGGAACATTATATCTATGTACTGGTAACACTTACTCTACCTTAGCTGCTACAGATATAGTTGCTGTAGGGACAACAACAATAAATGTTGCAAGAACAAATTCGATAATGTGGCACCATAGGCTTGGGCACATGAGTGAGAAAGGGATGAAAATCCTTCACTCCAAAAATCTATTGCCAAGACTAAAGAAGATTGATTTAGAGTTTTGTGAAAACTGTGTTTATGGTAAACAGAAAAGAGTCGGATTTCTCAAGGTTGGGAAAGAGAAGAAGAGTGAGAAGTTAGAGCTTGTTCATTCAGATGTATGGGGACCGGCTCAGGTATCATCTCTTGGTGGCTCTTGTTATTATGTTATTTTTATTGATGACTCAACCAGAAAAACATGGGTATATTTCCTAAAACAAAAATCAGATGTTTTTGAAACTTTTAAGAAATGGAAAGCTTTGGTTGAGAATGAGATAGGAAAAAAGTTGAAGTGTCTCAGATCGGATAATGGAGGTGAGTATCGCAGCAAAGCATTTGAAGATTATTGTTCCTTAAATGGGATTCGAAAGCAGAAGACAATTCCAAGAACTCCACAAGAAAATGGTGTGTCAGAGAGAATGAATAGGACCATCATGGAACGTGCGAGGAGCATGAGATTGCATGCTGGATTGCCCTTACATTTTTGGGTAGATGTTGTACATACTGTTGTCTATTTGATAAATAGAGGACCTTCAACCCCTTTGGATGGTGGTATTCCAGAGGAGGCATGGACTGGTAAAAAGGTAAATTATTCTTTTCTAAAAACTTTTGGTTGCGAAGCTTTTGTCCATGTTGATAAAGAAAATAGAATCAAGCTTGATGCTAAATCTCAGAAATGTACCTTCATTGGATATGGGATAGATGAATATGGCTATCGATTATGAGATTTTGAAAATAAGAAAATAATTAGAAGTAGAGATGTTATATTCAATGAGAAGGTTATGTATAAAGAACAGATGCAGGAAAAAAAACATGAACAAGACAAACAAGAATATGTGGTGTTGGATGAGATTCCTGAAAATGAAATGCCATAGGTACCTAATGCTCAGCAACAATAGATTGTCCCACAAACTCCTACAAGTGTTAGACACTCTACGAGGACAACTAGACCCCCTGAAAGATTTTCTCCTTCTTTGTATTCTATTTTATTAACAGATTCTGGTGAACCAAAAGAATATGAAGAAGCAATGTAGGTAGATGTCAAACAACAGTGGGAGCTAGGCATAAAAGAGGAGATGGACTCCTTGATGAAAAATAAGACTTGGGACTTAGTCCCTTTACTTGCAAAAAAAAGGGCCTTGCCTAACAAATGGGTTTATTGGCTGAAGGAGGAGGAAGGAGGTCAAAAAAGATATAAGGCCAGACTTGTGGTAAAAGGTTTTGTACAGAAAAAGGGTATAGATTATGATGAAATATTTTCTCCAGTTGTAAAAATGACTTCAATTAGAACTGTACATAGTCTTGTGGCTGCAGATGATTTACATCTTGAACATATAGATGTCAAAACAGCTTTTCTCCATGGAGATTTGGAGGAGGAAATTTACATGTTGCAACCACAGAGATATGAGGTCAAAGGTAAGGAGAACTTGGTGTGCAGGTTGAAGAAAAGTCTATATGGCCTAAAGCAAGCACCCCGACAATGGTATTTAAAATTTGATAGTTTCATGGCTGAACACGGTTATCATAGATGTCATTCTGATCATTGTGTATATTTTAAGAGATTTGATAATGGCAATTATATTATCTTGTTGCTTTATGTTGATGACACGCTTGTTGCTTGGTCTAACATGCAACATATAAATGATCTTAAATAGAAATTAGCCAGGTCATTTTCTATGAAGGATTTGGGTGCAGCTAAGCAAATTCTCAGTATTAGGATTACATGGGACAGGAAAAATAGAACCTTGAATTTGTCCCAAAGTGAGTATATAAAGAAGGTGTTGAAAAGATTTAACATGCAGGATGCAAAAGCAGTTAGTACACCTTTGGCTAGTCATTTCAAATTGACTAAGGAGATGTGCCCAAAGGCATAGGAAGAGGTTAATAAAATGTCTAACATCTCATATTTATCAGTTGTTGGTAGTCTGATGTATGCAATGGTATGCACAAGACCAGATATTGCACATGTAGTGGGAGTTGTGAGCAGGTTTATGAGTAATCCAGGTATGGAACATTGGAATGCTGTGAAATGGATTCTTTGGTATTTGAAAGGAACTACTACGAAGGCATTATGTTTCAAAGGATCTAATGCTGCTCTAAGTGGATTTGTTGACTCTGATCTGGCAGGTGATATTGATTCATGGAGGAGTACTACAGGGTATGTTTTTACTATAGGGGGAACTACAGTCAGTTGGGTTTCTAGGCTACAAAAGGTTGTTGCACTTTCAATCACTGAAGCTAAGTATGTTGCTGCTACAGAAGCCAGCAAGGAGATGATTTGGTTGCAATGTTTTCTAAAGGAATTGGGTCAGACACAAGAGGATAGCCCATTGTATACTGATAGCCAGAGTGCCATTCATCTTGCAAAGAACTCTATTTTTCATTTAAGGACAAAGCACATTCATCTCAGGTACCACTTCATCCGAACTATTTTGGAGGAGGGTCAGTTACGGCTTGAGAAGATTCACACAAGTGAGAATCCTGTCGATATGTTCACAAAGGCAGTTCCACAGGAGAAGCTGATTTCTTCATCAGTTTTTGTTGGTCTTCTTGATTGATAATTGTGGAATTTATACCAGTCAATTCCTAGTGTTTTATCCAGCGGATGTTGCATGTACGGTGGTGTCATGTAGTATCAGTCTCCAAGTGGAAGATTGTTCGGTGTGGAGCCTGATCAGTCTCCAAGTGGGAGACTGTTGAAATGTGGTGATTGATTAGCAAAGTACTCTACACTCAGCATGTATCCTCACTAGGGTCCAGGGCCAAGCCAGGCCTTGGGCAGGGGTTCGGGGGCAGCAGCCCTCGAGAAAATTTTTTTTGTCATTTTTCGTTGATGAAAATCGACATTGTAATAAAACCCTAAAAAGGTCGACTTTGTTTGTTGCCCTAAAAATGCATGTTATAAGCGATTGGGATGCTTAAGGCATTGTAAGGTTGATGTATTATTTTTGCTGGATAATAAGAAAGATTGGACGGCTGTGTATGGTGGACGTAACCCATTCTGGGTGAACCACGTTAAATCTCTATGTTATCTGTATCTTGTTTTATTTCTTTATCTTTTTGTATTTAAATCTGCATATAATTGTTAGTTCATATTTGCTTCGGATCTGCTTGAAACCCTAACAAATAGATGTGTACAGGCATATATGTGTGTGTGTGTGTGTGCATATAAATGCATAGATGTATACATAGCCACATATATATATACATACACACATATATGTATGTATATATATACACATGTATATATATATATACACATGTATATATATATACATACATGTGTATATATATATATAATGTATATAGATACACATGTATATATACATATATATATATATATATATGTATACATATATGGATATATATATATATACATATATACATATATATGTATATATGTATATATATATATATAGAAGTATGTGGACTTATATCTATGTCTCGATGTAGTATATAAAAATGATGAAAAATAGCCAAAAGGCATCATAATATACTACTTGAGTGTCAAAGCAATCATACACTAGCAAGGCCAGGCGTAAAATGAATCAATAATCATCAACACACAGTCATTTGGGGAAAGGAATATGTCAGATATATCGACAAGCAATCATACAACAGAGTGAATGACAAAGAAGTTAACTTCATGAGACTCAACCGGAGTCACTAATTGTAGCACCGGCTCCACCGGTTGCCATAACTAGTATATATCCACATTAGTACTCAACACTAAACTCTGCCAAAAATGGATTCTAGTATTTGTCTCTGCTCTGAGAAAAGGGAAATGTCCTTCAAAGGAGAAATTTTGAATAAGAGATGGTCGGTCATCCTGAAAATGGAGGTTGATTTGGTTATACATGCGACCAAAAGGATTCTGGGTGACGAGATAATCCATGCATAGCATAGACAGAGAGTCAACAGTAGCATCCCAGTAGGGTTTGCAATGATTTTAGTTACAATGGGTGAAGGGAAAGCAACAACAGTTACATTATGTAGGTTGATTTTCAAAGAGGAATATTTGGATAACCCAGAATTGGTGATAAAATGTGTGGATGAGAATCTGCAAACACCATACTCGGAGGATTACTCGAAAGTGGCAGAAGCCATTGATAAGGGAGAGGTGCTCAACGTAGAATTAAAAAGGCCCATCCTTAGTAACAAGGACCAGAGTCTCTGCAACTAGAGACAAATAGAGATCACTAGAAGCATTGCATTCCTCAAGCAATGGCTAGGAGTGGTCAAAGAACCAAAAGGAGAATGGTGGGTAAGTTACATGGTTGAAGAAGGATGGACACCGTTCTAGGAAGAGAATCCCACTGAAGCATAGGCCTCTGGTATGGAAATTTCAGATGACAGGGAAGAGGATTCAATTTCTGTTACATAATTATTTTTTGATATTATTATTATAATGAATCTTCAGCATAGATAGATAGGAGAGATAGTTATATCAAAACACATAGTGCATTGTTTATTCCTATGACATAATAAGCATGGCAAAGGGTAAGGTATTTACTGTATGACAATATCAAATGTTATTTTAATTATACTTAGATGAGACGGATATCGTGATTACTATGATAAGTTACTAAAGTTCAGACTAAAGAGGTTGTGGTAGCATCAATCCTTTGTTGTCTAGTGCTTTCATTTCTGAGAGGTATTGTAGACTGGGTAATCTTTCAAAGTAGGAACAACAATCTCTAATGTTGACCTAATTCGAAAGAAACCTAGTCTAGAATATCAGCAAGGGAGAGGGCACTGAAATAATATTGGCTTTATTCTTCTTTTGAATCTAACAGTTAATATAGTGGTTTTGCAGAAGAAAGTATTGAAATCTATTTTGTAGGAGCAGGTTTTTTTGTTTTGCAGGATAAGTAAACGGGACTAGGATGACAAAAGGGAACTGGGAAAGTTGGACAGAATACACCATCCCATACCAAGCTCAGTTTCTACATGTGAAGGGATTTTTTTACAAGCCTGATTGTAGAACCTATAAAAGGTCATTTGTAATTTATAGGTTGTTAGTTTAACCAGACCAATGGTCCTGGGAAAGGATGGAGGTTTTCTTCTCTCCGCTCTTTCCTACCGGTGCCCGTACTAAGCAGAGATTGTAACATTTTCTATCAATAAAATACGGCTAAGGCCTTTTTACTGAAAAAAATAAAAATAAATAATAATTAAGCTCTTGAAAAATAATAAATTAAATATTAAATAAATTAAATCAATTAAACAATAAATAAACAATAGATCAAATAAATCAATAAGTCAAATAATTATGAAATCTCAACAATAAATTAAATAATCATTTAAACACTAAATCATAAACTAAAGTAAAATAAGATAAACTTCAGAACCCAATAAATAAATAAATAATCAAATAATATTAATATCTCAATCTAGCCACTTAATAAACTATGCAATAGAATCAATTATTAATTTAATTAAACAATCATACTCACAAGACCACATAACAAGGGTCCTAACAACCATAGTGCACCACAATACGATACTAACATGACTCAACTGATAGGGTGAAAACTTAAGCCTAGAATGTGTGAGGGAAACACATGCCATCTCCAACAACTTGTCATTGGGATAAAGACATGCTCAGACCTGTGAGACCAGGTGGAGTTGATCCCTGGTACCTACAAACCTGCATCCACCACTCAACACAACGTAAACAATACATATACATCATAATAATCAGACAGGTGATAGAAAATTGCAACGTCACATCATGCTTGCTATGAGTAATATGACATCATCTCTACTCACGAATATAGTCACACAATATAACATCAAAGAATCACATAAAATCATGATCATGAAATAGGGTTAGTACCATCATAACATCATAAGTCATATAAATCTCCAAACATGATGATTCATAGCATAAATCCAAATAGTGTAACTAGCATTATAGATACCCTCTAAGATAGCAATAGAGTCATAAGTATTCATCTAAGCATCAACCATATGTCTAAATAAGTCTATCAATATGTAAATCAAAATGCAAGCCTGGGAGGGGCACTACATGCCTACTCATTCTAGGTTTGGTCTTGTATATGTGGGACCTTAGGTATCCCCGCTCATCCATCTGCTTGTTTTAACCTTTCATGGTTTGGTTGCAGTTGTTCCTCTATTTATGTTGTATTGTTAATCTATTTTTTCCAGCCTAAGGCCCATTTTTCCTTGTCTTATGAAAGCTATGTAAAGTATTATGACCTTAGTTTGCTACATTCTTTTTTCTATTGTATATTTTTATTTTGCACAAGGGTTTGAGCCCTTTTAAATTTCTTGCTTACCTTAATAAAATATGTTACAAATGCATTCAATGTGGAGTCAAATTGAAAAGATGTATTTAATAGAGGGGTCATGGTTTAGTAAGCATGTGGCTTCACAAACTCATTATTTTATGCGTAAGAAAGATTGGGAAAATATATTTAGTGTCAAATGAAAAAGTAGAAAAATATATTTAAGTTTTAGCGTTCTTATAAAAAAGCATTTAATGTAGTCACAATAAACAAATACATCTTGTGTGTTTGGATTGGATAAAGCATTTTGGTTGTCTTGGATGTTGTAATGACTCTTAATCCTAGAGTTGAGCTTATTTTCTCACCTTGGACATGGAATTCGGTGCATTGATTATTGGTTCTTGAGTGCATTAATTAAGGGTGGCTAAAAACCCTAATAAGTTTTTCTACTCTTGTTGTTCTTTTTCTCATGAACATAAGACCTATAATGGAGGCTAAAAATCATTTTTGGTTGATCAATATCTTGTGCATACTCATGTGAGTGAAGCTTAGTCTGTGCACATGGAGGATTTAGTTTCATATTGAGGTATTATGAAAAACATGAAATTTGACATATGGATCTCATTTGTTCTTAGATTAGCCTCATAAGGAATGCAACAATCATTGTTCACTATTTTTGAATAAGCTCATATTTTGCATGGTTCCTTACTTGATTGAGATTTGATTTCATGTGAAGGATCAAAACCTAATATTGCATTATAACTATTTTGGGGCTATTGATATCTATAATGTATATTATGCTATTAGTAAAATTGTTATGGAGTACATTAAATTTTTTTTGCAAGTTGGGTTTTTTTCTTGGAAAGATTTTTCTAGAGCATACCCATGTTTCTTTCTCTTGTATGATCATTATATTCATTCATTCTTTATTTAGTTCTTATCATCTCTTTATGACTTGTGACATTTCTCCTAGTGAGGTTAATGGATTTTATTTAACTATTATACTAATGTAATTATAAGCCTAATTAAAAATTACCTAAAGGAAACCTCAAAATAATTGTACTTTTAATGATATTAAATATCATTTGTATAATAAAGTCAAACATACACACTAATACACATCTAAATCCATTACAAGTATAGTTACAATTAAAAACCACATATATCAATTGACAACATAGTATCAAGATTCCATGAATTACAGTATCATCAATAATGTAATACAGTACAAGTATAATAGTGAAAAAACCAAAGTATTTCCACTATACAATAGAAATAATAACTAAGTCACATCTACTATATAGTGTACATTAAAGTGTTTTCTTCGCAATCTCTCAGCTTCCTCATAACATCATGCACTTTCCATCAAAGGAAACCCAATCCTTTCTAATTATTGAAGTGGCTTGGAATTGTCAATTAGATGATCCATAGATGTAAAAAATATTGAGTTTAGTTATGTTCTTCCTTTAGTTTTCTTATTTAGGTTATATTTATAGTCACTTATTACTAAATAATACCTAAATTCATTAAAAAAACACTTTATAACATGTTACAAGACATCACAAGAGACAGCAATTAACAACACATTACACAATGTCACAATGGCCTAGAAAAGTTCAGAATAGTTAACAAAATAACTCAAGTGAACACACAAAACATTCCAACATAGCAAATGACTTAGAAATATATTTCAACTAAGTAATTCATGAAATCGAGGTACACATTAGTTATTAGATTAGTCAAGTCCAGTAACAAAGCATACCAACACAAACCTCACTCAATGGAGGATCAAAGAACCCATGGGGCCTTCATTGGCTAGGCAATATTATATCACGTGCATTCATATTGGGGGCTTTAATATCCAAAAAACAAGGGTGCAATATATTGCCTATCGATGAAAATAAGGGGGTTTTTTATTCCAGCTATGAAAAAATACAATATTTGGTGAAAATAGGGGGGCTTTTAATTCGGGTTGTGTATTGGGAGGGGGTGACAAGAATGCCCTAGTCTTTTGATTATAAGTCAACTTTTACAAGAATTCCCTATAACTATGATTTGAAGTTGGCTTATAATAAAATAATAGTAACAGTAAGTTATAGATATCATGCAGAGTTGTACAGTTGAATCCGGGGATGGGAAATAAAATACAACTTGTGGGAAAAAAATTGGGTTGAATTGTTGGGACCAGGAGGTGTAGGGCGACCCAATCCTTTGAATGTCAGATGTAGAAAAACTGAATATTTTTTTGGATCAAAATGATGCATGAAATCTCTTGTCAAAAGTTCATTAGAAATTCTTGGGACCATGTGGTGTTGGGTGACCCAGTCTTCTACTTTTTGCACCTTCAAAAGTTGAATCTGATTGTCATTGTTTGCTCTGCTGAATTCCCCACTCATGTCTCCTGAGTCAATTTCTTGCACACAGAATGACAAAAAATTATTTATTGATGGGGGTTTGCCTAGGTTAAATCCTAATTTAGGAATTAACCTTGAAATTGATATAATAATTAAAATTAGAAATAGAATTGAATTGAAATAGAATTCTTTCCTTTTGAGGGAAAGGCTAGATCTGAAAATTCTTGAATTTGAACCTGATACATTGATGAAATTTTCTTGAATCCTCATATAAGGGTTTAGGATGTCATTTAGAATGTCTTCATTTAAGTTGATCATGAATGCTTGAAATTGAATTGAACTCTCCTTCAATACTTGATAAATGTTTTATTTCTTATTCACTTAGACTTGAATGCGCTAGAGTGTAATTGATTTCCAAATTGAGAGATCTCAAAAATGAGAGGAAGGGGGGTAGGATTCCTTTTATGCCTAACTACGCCATAATTATTTAAATTTTTAGAGTAGGTCGACACGGAGCCGGATTTATTGCCCATAAGAAATGATTATTGAGGGGTCCAAATTTGGGCCCCTTATAAGATAATTGGGGCATCCTGGGCATCTTGGTCTTGAGATAGGAGGTATGGTGCCCAGGGCATCCTAGTCCTGTCGATTAGGACTCAAACTTGAATCGGAGCTAGAGAAAGAGTTGAAAATACAAATTCCATGATGATATGAGTAGAATCAAAGGGAGTACTAAAGGCCAAAATGCCAATGTAAGGCCTGGGTGAGGAAAAAATTGTAGAGGGATACAATTTATGATGCTACATTTAGCTCCCACTTTAGTGGGAGTATGATCCTATTCCCATACTCGTGGTAAAGTAAAAAGTTGCATTGAAAAAATTTCACCAATATACTAAAGAGACAAGACACACCAAGCCCCCATGGACTGAGGATCTTATCAATCTAATATCAAGATAAAAGGAGTAGCACATGAAGAGGATGGAAAGAACATGACTATGCTTGGCTTAGTAAGGCTTGTGCTTAATGTGATTCATATTAGATTAAAAATTTTGAATCCAAAAAATGAGTGCAAAAGATTACAAAACAAAAGGCTTAGTTTGCAAAGTAACCTAAACATTGAATTGAATTGATTGCAAAATGGGTACTACAACATGTACCAAACATGTCATGGTGTGTGATCAAAAGTGTACAAACTAAGTCCTATGATGCATGCACAAAGTGTAACATTGAGTAAAGTGTATACTCCCATTTTAAAGTGATTGTGTACGCCTTATCGAGAGAGAATATAATTTCAGCTTTGGGTGCCTTCATAGAATATATCACATAAGTCATATTATTAGATGTTGTAGACACCTAAAATTGTCCGGTCTAATTAAATAAATATCTTCATTTATTTAATTATTTAAGCTTAATTATTCTATTAATTAAATAAATCTTTATTTATTTAATTAATTCATTATCCTCTTCTAGCCTTATTTCTCATTTAAATAAATACCTTTATTTATTTAAATTATCCTTTTTCCTAAATTAAATAAATACTCTTATTTATTTAATTGATCCCACTTCTTCTATTAATTAAATAAATCTTCATTTATTTAATTAATTCATTAACCTTTTCTGCCCATGGCACATGTCATTCATCTCTTAATTCATACACTACCTACCCTCTCATTATTTTATTATTTCTTTTACCTACCCTCTAATCATAGCTGACCATTTATCTTTTACACCTCTTAATCTTATCCCTCCATTTCTTATAGTGTCTTCTATATAAGGAGATGCTTCCTTCATTATCAAGCCCGTGGACATATACATTCTTATCAAGCATCCTAGCATTCGATCTTTCATATGCGATCCTACTTGCAACCACATTTCCGTTCTTTGTTGAGCTCTTGTGCACACAAAATCTGAGAACAAATATATCAAGCAAGATCAATGGAGATAGGAAGAATGGAGATCCAAACCTTATTGGACATGTGATGGTATAATCTTTGTGATTCCATTTGATTACATTGTCTTAGGTAATCTTCATATGTTATGGTGGATCTTTTTTGTTGTTAGGCTAGGGTTTTGTGGTTGAATTCGTTTAGTCTTTCAATATTGTTCTTATCCATTTTCATTGTATACATTTTGGCACACCCGGTGGGACTCTTGTCCCTTTTGCATTTAACATCTTTTGTTATAGATTTTGTGCTTTTGAAGTTGCAGATCTGACATTTCCAACAACATTTTGACATTTTCGTGTCTGCGTACCTTTGGGTCGCGTTTTTGATTTTCTGCGGCATTTGTGACATTTTGAATCGTGTATGCACCTTCGGCATTATTTATTTTTATTTTTTTGCAGATTCCAAGAAATGTGTCTGTGTTCCCTATTTATGTCTGTGAGGCCTCCAAACGCGTCTATGTTCAAGAACCACATCTGTGTTCAGGAATCACATCTGTGTCAGATCTAAACTGCGTTTGCATATTTATCTAGCATTTATGTTATTGATAACCGCATCTGTGTTCAGTTTTTGCATGTTGGTTTCTTTGATTTGATTTTTCATCATTTGAATTTCAGATCTGGTTTATATTGAGCTAACATCTTCAGATCTAGCTAACAGAATTGGTGCAGCTTTTCTTGAAAGCAAAATCATTTTGTTGAAGGCCCCTATTTCACAAAATCTTTTGGAACTAAAATTTACCTAACTTGTGTGCTTGTAGGAAGGGGTGATCATCTGAAACAATCCAAACTACTAATAGATCTTTGTTGCAAGACCTTGGTAAGGGTTTTTTATCTTTATTGTGTGTCTTGTTTTCATAGACTAGCAAACACTTCAATTGGTACACTAAAATTGAACCAATGTCTTTTGTGTCTTGGGTAATAGGCTCTTTTTGTTTCATCTTTAGAGGGCTTGTCTTCCCATGTGATCATTAGGACTACTAGTGAGGAGAGAACAACCCAAGTGGTAGCGAGGAAAACCCACCTCTTCCAAACCACTATAAACAACTATATTCATGGTGAAAACTATGGATAACGTATGCTGATTAGTTCATATTGACACTATGTCTCCCCATAAACTTGTTTGATCAAATTTATTTGATCAGTTGTAGGGTGTAACCCCTACCGGCTGGGAGCCTTCTGTATTTATAGAGCTGAAAGTGTTGCATGTATGGCCACATGAGTGGATGCCCTTACTAGCACCTTTTTGTTTTAGAAGCCAAAATCCTTCTAGTTGTTGGGTCAAGAGGTCGGACCTCTGGAGCGACCCACACACATACAGTTCTTAGTAGAGATACAAAGTTCGCCACGGGGAGTTTTCATGGGGACTGATGCTTGGCTGCCCCAAGAAGTGAGTGTCGAGGGTGGAGCCAGTGGGGTCAAGCATCTAACTGTCCGCTCTGAATAGCGTAGCCTTGAGGGAAACCCCATGTGGGATCAACAACTATTGTCCTGGCCAGCCATAAGAATTGTGCTTGTCTTATTTTGAACAATCAAACATTCAAGACCAAACATCAAAACATTGTGTCTTTTGTCTCTTCAAGTGTATGCAAACTAATTTTTACATTAAACAACACACTTTTTTTGAGTCATTTTGAGTCTAAACGCTTACAAACATTGAGTCCTCATCAACACGGTGTCCTCTTATCACGAAAAATAGTCAAAATTTTAGATCTGGTCACAACAAGTCACTTCATAGATTGGAAAAATTGCACAAAGTTTTTAGAAACGCGTCTGTGTCATCTAACTGTGTTTGTGAAGGGTAGGAACACGTCTGTGTTCTCTTGAGCAACATTGCACTTACAAAATCTCAAAAACATGTATGTGTTTGACAGAACCACGTATGTGTCATTTAAGCACGTATGTGAAGTATACAGGCACGTTTGTGTTCAGAATTGAAAAACTTTTATAGTCCAGCAAACAAGAACAGTCATTTTTAGACTTATTGAGCTTCCTAAGCTATCTCTTTAGGTTTTCATCTAGAATTCAACCTATCTTTTAGTCTCACAAAGTCCATCATTGCTTTACACCTTACATTACATTCACATTTGTCTAAACTTGAGTCAAAAGGTCACTTACTTGTCCTCATCATACTTTGTCAACACACTACATAGAACAACATTTTGCTAAGTGGTCCCTCATCAAGGTCAATCACCTTTGGGTCTCATTTGGTCTTACTTAGAGTCAAGGTCAACTTACCTCATCAAGAGAAACTATCATCTCTTTGGAAGTCACACCTACTCTACTACATACATACTTGGTCTTAAACTTTGGACATTGCAAGTACACTTCAGATTCATTTACATTCCATCCAACTCTTGGTCTTTCATATCTTTCCATTTTCATCTAGTCTCACACATCATGGTCAATACCTAGTTCATGGTTGAAACCTGTTCCCAAAAATCTAGGAGAGAAGCTAAAGAGGCTCAAGAGTCTGCAAACATGAGTCCTATGAGTATGACAATGATATCTTTCTCAATTTTGATCATATTACATTACCTGACATGGATGCTTATAGAAACATTCCAAATGTTGAGTACATGGACACTATAAACAACAATGATACACACAATGACAATATGGACAACATTTCAGTACATTCAGTAGAAGTGGAAGACTCCATTATGGATCCCCATTTCAATCAATTGGTTGAGGAAATAATGAGGAGAGATAGACAATACTTCTTACAAGTGATGGCACAAAGTGGAGCCAAGATCCCTCATGATTTTGACATGTCTCAAATAATGGAAAATCGACCTTTGCAACAACCTCACCTCAACATGGATCAAAGGAGGCCTAATAGTGGAGGCAATAGAGGACCACAGCTTGTGCCTGAATCACCATCATCTTTGTTTCAAAAACCTAAGGTCCCATACACACATGGTCAAGCATATGATACTCACCTTCACAGACCATTATGGAAGTCTTATGCAGAAAAATATGCTCAAGCACATACCAATGCTAAGGATCAACCACCAAAGCAATTGGATATTCAAAGGCATGCTCAAAATTTGGACACAAGGAAATTCCATGTCAAATTTGGGGACAACACATTAGAAAAAACTCATGACATGCCTGTAGAGTATGGTATGCATGGACAAAGCAGATATTCCACTCCTCACCATGACTCTATACCAAGTGGTCCTTATACGCAACATCACTATAGACATCCTCCATATGAACATGTGTATGATCAATACCATCCATATATGCAACATGCTCCTCCTCCACCCAGTGGTTCAGGCATGGGATATGGTCTAAGAAGTCAGTCTCCATCTGAATAATTTGGAATAGAAAATCAAGGACTTACAAAAGAAAATGGAGGACATAAATACACCGAAGCCAACATACACAATGAGAGACATATGTCCCTATCCATTTGACAAAAGCATTCCAATGCCTCCATTTCCTACACACTTTGTGACACCTATGTTTGATAAGTACGGAGGCAAAGGAGATCCTAAGGCACATATAAGACAATTTTTCACAGCTTGCATTGAGGTAGCAGCAGAGGAGACATATTTGATGAGATTATTCCCACAGAGCTTAGGTGTTCAAGCTATGGAATGGTTCTCCCAACTCCCACCTATAATTAAGTCATGGGGTGACTTAGCAGAGGCATTTATCCAACATTTCTCATACAACATAGAGACAGACATATCAGTTACTGATTTGTGCCGCACCAAGCAAAAGGATGGAGGAATCTAGCCAGTAGATGCTCTTGTGAAATTCCACAAAAACAAATGGTAGAGATGTTCACCCAGAATGTTAACAAAGACATTGGTTATGACCTAAGAAAAGCCTGTTTGTCCACCTTCAAGGACATTATTGAAAAATACTTAGCAATAGAGAAGGTCCTAATTGAACAAGGAGTCATTAAGATATTCAAAGAAAACAAGGAGGGCTTTAAAGGAAAAGATAAGCCAAGATTTTAGAATAAAAACAAGAACACAGTCAATGATGGTGTTGTGGATGCCAATACAGTACGACCTAAAATCATTTTTTTGTGGATCAAGCTCTACAAACAATCAAGTGAATACTCAAACAACTTCCAAGACACGAAGGAAGTACACCCCATTGGGAGAACCACTAGAATCAGTTTTCAAGAAGCTAGTGGCAAACAAAATAATAACAATTCTAGATTTACCTCCATATGAGCCAAAGGTTAAGCCAAATTGGTGGAATGATGATGAGTATTGTGAATTTCATAAGAGCAAGGTTCATAAGACATGAAATTGTCATCGACTGAAGAACATCATACAAGATCTTATTGATAGAGGTGACATTGAGAATGAGGGACACTCATCCAATCAAGAACATGAGATGTTTAAGGAACCATTCCCAAAACATGACAAGGGAAAAGCTAAAGCCACAGATGACCAAACTAACTATACCAGAGCATCCTATAACTATGATTCAACTATCAATCACATTTCAACGAACAATTATGTCTCTACCATTATCATCAAGGACAAAATGCCTGAGAATTCTACCCATAGACCTAAGATTGTCCTAAAAGGTATTGGATCTTCTTCTGAACCTACCTCTGAATGTAATGTTACAACTCATCGAGGTAAATTCACCTTGCAAGGTTCTCTATCTAAAAACACTTCTTCCTCATCAACCAAACCTGAGTATGACCTTGTAGAACAGTTAGGGAAGATACCCAGACTCATCTCCATCCTTGAGCTCTTACTCATATCCCCCGCACATAAAGCTATTCTTGATAAAATCTTGAGAGACACTGTTGTCCCCACTGATATGAATGTGGACCAGTTTCAAGCCATGGTGGGATACCTTTCCGTTCCACACTCCCTTACATTTATAGAAGCTGATGACACCTCCATGAGCCAACCACATAATGCACCTTTACACATTGAATCCTTCCTAAACAAACAATCAAATAAAACAAGTCCCGATAGATGGAGGAGCAGGTCTAAACATTTGTACATTAAGCACTATTAAGAAATTGGGATATTTTGATAAAGCTATGAATTCTACAAACAAAATTACCATCAAAGCATATGATGATGAAGAACGTTCATCCAAAGGCACAGTCACCTTGCCTCTCAGAGTTGGGTCAGTTACAAAGGATGTGGTTTGTCAAGTCTTAGACCTAGATCTCACATACAATATATTACTAGGATGTCCTTGGATTCATGAAATGAGGGTAGTCCCATCTACATATCACCAATGCATTAAGTTTCCTCACAATGGAGTTGAAATAACAGTTAATGGTGATACTAATCCATTCATATACTGCAATAACTTGAGACCAAAAACTGAGACGATTATTCCAAGTAATAGGGAAGTTGTCCCTTCTTCTGCATACATTGATCCTGAATCATTAAAACCTTCGACATCAAAATAAGGTGAGCTTAAAGGGAAATATTAGGACAAGGGCATGGGTGAATACACTTTGAATCAAACCATGTGCTTACAACAAGTTATGAGTTCACCAAAAGAATATGGACGACCACATCCTTCTAAGCGGATATCCATCATTACACTCAAATTGGATCCTACTATCTTCCAAAAGTGGGGTGAAGTGGAAGAAGAAGACTTATACAAAATGCTTTACAAAGACCTAGAAAATGATACGCAAGATCACATCAACATACCATGTGAAAAGTATGGCAAAGGATTTAAGATCCTACAAAAATTTGGGTATGATGGCAAAAGTCATCTTGGCTTAAGAAAGGAAGGCATCATTGAACCTTTGCAACTAGAATTGACATTCAAAAAGGAACTCTCAAAAGGACTTGGTTTCATGTCTTCCAAGGTAAATACTCAAAAGATAGGAGAAGAATTACAAATTAAAGCTACCAAAATTCAACAAGAGAATCGCTATTCCACAGACTCCAATGAATGGAAATGGGATTCGAACAAATCCTCTAGTGAGTATGAACTCACCGAAACATTCAGAGAACCAGGTGAACCCACAGAAGAAGAGGAATTTTATAGAAAATTCAAAGTTGGTCAAGAAACAACCCATGAGGATCCCACATAGTTCTGGCCTCTAGGTTCTAGGTCAAAATCACAAAGAATGAGAACACCTGTCCCGAAATGCACTACTAGTGATGACAATTTGGATTCGTTCACAATCGAGATGGATGAGGAGAGTGCCAACAATGACCTCGATAACTACCTTGACATACCTAAATATAACTGCATCTTCACCCTTAGCCCTTCTAACTTCAAAGACATCAAAGGCCTTCCCCTTGTTCACCACCAACTTATTGACTGGGACCATGAAGGACCTACACAGTTCGACACATTCCAAAATGATGAATCCTTTATTGACTATCTAGGCATACGAGATGATCTTCCCCCTGGGGACCATAAGGAAGGATACACTATAGAACTCAATAGTGTGGCATATTTTGGTGAGGGTGTCGGGCCTTCCAGTCGTAAAAAATCAAGGGTCTTATGGTGAAAACCACATGGTGGCGTTGTCTGACCCCAAAAAAGTAAAAAGAAAGGACGTATCTAAGGGCAAAAACCTCTCTGAGGCACCTGAGGATGGAAGGCTTGACTTTCTCCCAACATCATATGAAGAAAAATCATCTATGTTGATAGAGGAGACCATCAAAACAAACATTAGTATAGAAGAAACTCCACATAACATATTCCTGGCTCAATCCCTGATAGAGATAGAAAGATCAAAGTTCATAAGTTTCTTCACAGAGCGGCAAATCAATTTTGCATGGTCATATGCTGATATGCCTGGATTGGATCCAGATTTGGTAATGCATCATTTGATAGTTAAACCGGGGGCAAAACCAGCAAAACAAAAATTAAGAAAGATGCATCCACAAGTGGCATTATTAGTCAAAGAAAAGCTTGAAAAATTATTGGATGTCGGATTCATACGCCCAATTGATTATCCTAAATGGATCTCCAACTTAGTGCCTATCAATAAACAAGATTGTAGCATCAGAATATATACAGATTTCAGAGACATCAACAAAGCTTGTCCTAAGGATGATTTTCCATTGCCAAATATTGATTTGATCGTAGATCTCACAGTAGGTCATGCGATGTTATCTTTGATGGATGGATTCTCTAGTTATAATCAAATAAAAATCGCATCCGAGGATCAGCACAAAATAGCATTCACTTGTCCTTGGGGAACTTTCTGTTGGAATGTCATGCCCTTTGGGCTAAAAAATGCAAGTGCTACATATAAAAGAGCCATGACTATTATCTTTCATGATCTCATGCACGTTACTATGGAAGATTATGTTGATGGCCTCTTGGGAAAATCAATAGATAGAGATACACATTTGGACATACTTTCAGTTGTTTTTGATCGGTTGGAAAAATGCAAAGTAAGATTAAACCCCAAGAAATGTGTCTTTGGAGTAACCTCCGGGAAGCTCCTGGGATTCATTGTCTCAAAAAGAGGAATCGAAGCTGATCCAGCAAAAGTCAAGGTGATCCTAGAGATGCAACCACCAAGAAATATTAGTCAAATTTGATCTTTGCAAGGGAGACTCCAGTCCATACGAAGATTCATAGCACAACTTGCAAATAAATGTAATCCTTTTCAGCATTTGCTACACAAAAACATCAAATTCAAATGGGATGATAACTGCCAACAAGCTTTCTAGATACTCAAAGATTATCTTCTGAATCCACCAGTCTTGATGCCACCAATTCAAGATCAACCTCTATTACTATACATATCAGCTACTTCAACAGCACTGGGGGCACTCTTAGCACAACAGGTTGCTAAAGGCAAAGAAAAGGCAGTCCACTACATCAGTCACACATTGGTGGGATATGAGCTAAACTACACACCAATTGAGCGTGCATTTCTCGCAGTGGTCTTTGCTTCACAGAAATTATGACATTACATGCTAACTCATAAAACTAAGTTGGTCACAAGGATCGATCCATTGAAATACCTTCTCAATAAAGCAATGCTTACTGGGCGACTAGCCAAATGGGTGATGCTCCTGAGTGAATTTGACATTGAATATGTGGACAGAAAAGAAAGAAAAGGACAAGCTATCATAGATCAATTAGCAAATACTCCCATGATAGATGATGTTCCTCTAACTTCGGAATTTCCAGATGAATCCATCTTAAAAGTGTCACACACAAAGCCTTGGCAGCTATACTTTGACGACTCATACACACAACATGGTGCAGGAGCTGGCATCCTCTTCATAACTCCTCAAGGGGATTATATACCAAAATCATATCAATTATCATTTCCTTGCACTAATAACATAGCAGAATATGAGGCATTGACAACTGGATTACAGATTGTCATTCAGTGGAAGATCCAGGAACTTCATGTTTTTGGGGACTCTCAACTTGTAATTCATCAAGCAACTGATGACTACCAAACAAAGGATGAGAAATTAATGCCTTACAAAAGAATGGTGGATGACCTAAAACAACATTTCACGAAGATAGACTTTGAGCAGATACCAAGAGAGCATAATCGAGCTGTGGATGCCATGGCTACAATGGCTTCACTAATCGATCTACCACAGAATAAAACCCACTATGAGTTCTTGGTGGATAACCTTTTGGTTCCCTCATATGAGATCACTCCTACTGAGATGATATGTGTCGTCGGTCTAGATTTCCCGTTATATGTTCCATTTTCACATACCCTCATGACAATACCCTTCCTCCTAACTTATCCAATAACCAACATCGCACTTTCATTCGCCAATCTTCTTGATACATCATTTTAGCCGATATCCTATACCGTCGAGGTCTAGATGTTACTCTTCTTAGATGTTTAGAAAGGGACGAAGCTCAGATTGTGTTACGTGAAGTTCATGAAGGGATATGTGGTCCACATTTTAGTGGTCCTACCTTAGCCAAGAAACTCATCAGGATGGGATATTATTGGCCCAATATGGAAAAAGACTCATATCAGTTTGTCAAGAAATGTAAGCAGTGTCAACTTCATGGAGACCTCATTCATGCGCCAACGCAAGAACTTCAACCAATTGCGACTCCTTGGCCCTTTTGTCAGTGGGGACTCGATCTCATAGGCAAGATTCACCCTCCTTCCTCCAATGGTCATAAATTCATCATCACTGCCACAGAGTATTTCACAAAATGGATTGAAGTCGTGCCTCTTACACAAGTCACTGGAAAACAAATTGCTACATTCATTCTCAACTATATCATTTGTCGATACGGTATTCCTGTCTCCATCATCACCGATAATGGGCATCCCTTCAAAAATCATGATGTTCGTGAACTCTGTGATCGCTTCTGTATTACCCAATGTTTCTCCACACATTATTACCCCCAAGGTAACGGTCAAGCTGAGGCATTTATACAACAATCCTTAAAATCCTAAAAAAGACAGTTGACGACACTGGCCGCAATTGGCATATCCAACTTAATCCTGCACTTTGGGCTTACCGCACAAGCATCCACACACCTACAGGAGCTACTTCTTATTCACTTGTCTATGGCACTGAAGCTATCTTTCCTATTGAGGTCAAGTTACCCTCTTTACGAGTCTCTTTGCAAAACATTATCAGTGATGAAGACTATAGGGTCTCTCGCTTACAAGAACTTGAACTATTGGATGAATGAAGAAAAACTTCTTTTAATCACCTCAAGGCTTATCAACAATGAATGAGTCACAGCTACAATTATTTAGGCAAGCCTCACACATTTAAGGTAGGTGACTTGGTTCTCAAAGAAAATCCTAAAAATCAGCAAGACAGAGAGAAGAAGGGAAAATTCGAACCAAACTGGCTTGGTCCTTACATCATCACATTAGCATATGGATCTGGTGCATATCAGTTCTCAACCATAGAGGGTGGACCTTTGGAGGATCCTATCAATAGCATGCACCTTCGCAGGTTTTACACATAGCTCAACCAAGTATCCTAATTCAAAAATACAACTGGGTCACCGATGCTATGTGTAGAGACATTGCTCCTCCCTCCTTCAAGATTCAATCTCATCCTTCACTTTGCACACACTCACAACCCCTTTCCATCCATAATAAATCAGCTCCTATCTTTGGCTAAGGCAAATCCTACGTCTAGTGATGGGTGTGGAACTAAGAGCATCACACGTTTCGAGGAGTACAGTTTCTTCCAGTTTCCTTTAGTCTATCTGCGCACAATCCGCAATAAAGCAACATTTGCATCACCAATCCGCAATAAAGTTCCATCTTCTCCGTAATAAAGTATCAGTTTCATGGATTCAGTCAGTTTCAGATGAGACACACAGCAGCAATGGGCTTCAACAAATCAAATCTTTCAACAGACTCAGACAACATTATGGTTCAGTGCTATCTATCCCTTTTGTGAAAGTAAACATTGTGACCACAATCAAATAGATTTATACAAGTGACAAGAGACACTAAACTTGAGGACTACAGTGGATGTTGGTGTCGATTCTTGGTTTTCTTTTGATTTTAATTTTCTGGTGACATGTCTTTTAGCTTTTCTAGGATGTCTCTGACTAGAGATTCTATCTCCAGGATGTCTTTGACTAGAAAGGCGAGGATGGGGTATCGTCACCTATTTTTCTTTGTTGTCTATGGATTGTCTCTTAGTAATGCTATGACTTGTCCAAGGATATGAGGACACTGAGAGTCTAGTATGAACTGGGGCATTCCTTGTTTGCAACTGTCTTATCTCCATGCAAACAAGTACAATGACTTTCTGGGTCAAACATATACCTCGATTGTCATAACCTACTTGTCATAATGAAGCTCAATGATGATAACACACAAGAAGCTCTTTCACTTTCATATCTTCTATCTTTCATCTCCCTTTCTTGATTGACCTCCATCATCCTTCTTGAGTCCATGTAGCCCGCTATCACATGACTGAGTATAATGACATGCCAAAATAATTTGCATCTCATGTAGTTGCAACTGCATTACCACATATAAGCATTTCATACATACATATAGATATCACAATTGCATCACATCCTGCACACAACACATGTTAGCACATGTTACATTCTCATCATGTAAATAGTTCTTTGCATTGTCATATTCATTTGCATTTCATACATTCACAATTGCATATGCATAACATTTAACAACATAGAAGAACAAAAATATTGCATTTCATTATGTACATATTTGCATCCATATCATAAGCATCACATAGGAACATACATCACATCGGTACACATGCATATAGGTATCACAAGGATCAAGCTCATATATATATATATATATATATATATATATATATATATATATATATATATATATATATATATATATATATATATATATATATATATATATATATATATAATCATAAGTGTCATGATACAATGATGTCAAAATCATATGGCTGCAATCACCCGAAGGTGTCATCAAACAAAATGGTACAAAACTTATACATAGGGAGCCTTCTAAGGCTATGAAGAACTCCCTCCCTCGGAGCCGTCTGGCCTTGACGAAGTTTGAGCTTTGGAAGGACCCACCCCAGGATCATCTCTCTTGTCCCCTTTATCTGGTGGTGGTGGAGGACCCATGACCCCACTGCTCGATGCCTGTCTCATGTCCCTCCCTCCAGTGGTCGTTGTTATTCATGATGGTCTACAGAAGCTCCTAGCCCACTGCTCTGGTGGCACTGCTCCATAGTATAGGTCTCTCCAGTAACCTATCTCCTCCTCGGCTCGTAGAACATAAGCATAACCAGCTCCTGTGTCCTCTGTCGCCTGCCTCCCTACCCTCAGTGTCATCTCAGCCTCTGTATAGCACTGAATAGCCTGATCCCTCTCCTCCTCTGTGTCCCTCAGCTGTCTCCTTAGCCTATCCCTCTCTCGCTCGAGATCCTGGATCTCATCTGCCTGTCTCTAGCAGATCTCCCTCAACTCCAATAGCTCATCCTCCTCCTCTCCCCCCTATACCTATGGCTACTCCTGCCCCTGTACCTGTGGCTGCTCCTGTGGCTGCCCCTATCCCTATCCCTGTACCTATCTGGGACCCTGTGTTGCTGGCACCTGTAAAGGCAATCCACCTCTGCCTCTCACCACACGATCCTGTCTCTCCTCTCCACCCTCACTCCATGGAGCCACTCTCTTCTCTCCTATCACCCCTCGCCTCCTCCGTCGGCCTCTACCTCCACCATCTCCATCATCATCCTCATCACCCTCGCCATCTCCATCTATTTGCTCCCCTAGGTCTGTTAGTCATGGAAATGGATTCTCAACCGAATAAGCAATATACTTTGCATCCATCCTTGCATCCTCTATCTCTGCCCACATATCCCAAGTCAAGGGAGTCATCTCTACCAGCTGCATCACTACCTGATCATATGACAATAATGGCCCGAAGTGTGCCTAATCCCTCACTATCTGAGCATACATCCCAAAACCCCATGACATCCACTGAATCCTGCCAAACTGTCTGCCCACTATGTCTACCAACTACCTCTCCAGTACATAGGGTGTCTGCCCAATCAGATACCTGCTCCTGAATGTGTATGGCAGCTCCACGGTGTCATCCTCCCACTCCTCACACTCTCGGTATGGTCTCCATACCACAGTGTCAATCTCATCGATGACCCGACGCCAGTACTCCAATCTCCTGATCTGTGGCTGAGATGTAATCATATCATATAAATGCACAAAATTGCGCCCATGGCCCCTACCTCTAAAATAAATCGGTCGGGTAACCGGCAGATGCTCATAAGCCCATGCCTGCAATAATGTCACTCTGCAGCCCAATCCTACGGATCCATGGTATACAAACTGATGAAGCTCATAGTAGAAATGTGCCAGCATGCACGGTCCCCAGGCATATCTTGTATGTTGAGTCACTAGTGTCTCCAATATGCAACCTCAGCCCACAACCAATCCTCGTGTCATCCTGTCCGGACATAGGAACCCACTAATCACTCCTACTAGTACTGATGGTAGTGTCAATCCTATCTGTGTCATGGTATCCCATGCCAGGTGTCCTGCTCTCATTTCCAATCCCGGATCCTGAAACACTCGTCTCAGTGCATCCCTGTCTCCATCTCGATCGTAGGGAATCAACTCCCCATCGATCGGTATCCTCAGAATCCTGTATACATCTTCCAAGGTGACTGTCATCTCACCCATCGGCAAATGGAAACTACAAGTCTTTGAGTGCCATCTCTCAGCTAAAGCAGTCAGCAATCCCATGTTTGCCCAAAACTTAGGCACATACAAAATATGTCGCAAGCCCATAACCTCAATAGCTGCTCTATCCCAGTCGTAAACTCTGAGTCGATGGGAATCTTTCCCATGACTCTAGCATAGGTAGGTACTCTTGCAGTCAAGCAAAGCAACTATGTCAGTTAAAGTGGCATTCCCTGTTTATCACAAAATGTTGCTTATTATCCTAGTGCTTATGATACTCTATCCTAGTGACATTCATTGTTCATCACAAAGTGTTGATGTTTATCCTAGTGGTACTCCCTATTCATCACAAAGTACTATGTGTTTTGCACTCCCTATTCATCACAAAGTGCTTCTCATATTAGTACTCCCTATTCATCACAAAGTACTATGTCTTGGTACTCCCTATTCATCACAAAGTACTATGTCTTGGTACTCCCTGTTCATCACAAAGTGCCTTGATCTATCCTATCCTAGGGCCTCTACTTGAGTGTATCCTCTTGAGTATTTTCCTAATTGGCAGCATATGTTCTATCACAGAATTATCAATCCTAGCCCTATCTGCTATCCTAGTCTTCCTTAGAGGACCTTCTTGAGTGTATCCTCTCAGTATCTTATCTAATCGACAACGCATGTTCATCACAGAACTGTCGATTTGACCTAGAAGACACAAACGTGCCTTCATGACATAAACACGCTTACATATTGCACAAACGCACCTGCTCTACATAGACGCGCTTGAAATATATAGGCGTGCCTATGCTCTGCATAGATGCACCTAGCCAACCCAGACGTGCATGACACCATCACACACGCGCCTTAACATTTTTTGACCGTGTTTGACATATTCTAAAATGCATTAAATGCGCTACCTAACATGCATTAATGACAACATTTATTGCGACAAAGTACAAGGAGGTTTTGTGGTACTTTCTGACTCTCCTTCATCTACTGGCCTCTGAAATCAACGAACGTGACCGAATCTATGCACCAAAGCCATTGCTGCTGACTACTGTTGCTCTGATCTCTCTCTACACTCTGATCTCTTGGATGTGTGAATGACAATGAGGATGTTTTCCCCTCGTGGTCTATCTTATAGACTGCCCTAGCCCTAGCCATAGCCCTCATGTCCCGAGTCAGTCTTCATTATCCCATAACTCTGTTACTCTATCCTATCTAGTCAATCCTTTCTACCCTTTCTTTCTTATCAAGAGATTGTTTGCGATCTTTTCAGACATTTTCATCCAATCTCTTGAGGGGGCATATCATTCCCATCTTGGGGCAACTTTGTATCAATTCATATTATCTTCTTTGAAACAACGCGACAAGCTGCACTGTCTCAAAGAGGGGCAAAATGTAGACACCTAAAATTGTCCAATCTAATTAAATAAATATCTTTATTTATTTAATTATTTAAGCCTAATTCTTCTATTAATTAAATAAAACTTTATTTATTTAATTAATTCATTTATCCCCTTCTAGCCTTATTTCTCATTTAAATAAATACCTTTATTTATTTAAATTATCCTTTTTCCTAAATTAAATAAATACTCTTATTTATTTAATTGATCCCACTTCTATTATTAATTAAATAAATCTTTATTTATTTAATTAATTCATTAACTTTTTCTACCCATGACACATGTCATTCATCTCTTAATTCATACACTACCTACCCTCTCATTATTTTATTATTTCTTTTACCTACCCTCTAATCATAGCCGACCATTTATCTCTTACACCTCTTAATCTTATCCTTCCATTTCTTATAGTGTCTTCTATATAAGGAGATGTTTCCTTCATTATCAATCCCCTGGACAAATACATTCTAATCAAGCATCCTAGGATTCGATCTTTCATATGCGATCCTACTTGCAACCACATTTCCGTTCTTTGTTGAGCTCTTGTGCACACAAAATCTGAGAGTAAATATATCAAGCAAGATCAATGGAGATAGGAAGAATGGAGATCCAAACCCTATTGGACATGTGATGGTATAATCTTTGTGATTTCATTTGATTTGCATTGTCTTAGGTAATCTTCATATGTTATGGTGGATCTTTGTTGTTGTTAGGCTAGGGTTTTGTGGTTGAATTCGTTTAGTCTTTCAATATTGTTCTTATCTATTTTCACCATATACAAATGTCACAGTAGGTGGAACATCTAACTTGTTTAAGGCATCTTGTAACATTCCATGATGTGTAGATGAAGTTTGAATCAAATCCCAAAGGGATATCTTAGTAGGAGTGGCTTTAACTTGTTCAATGAGGTCATACTCCTTACCAAGATGTTTTGAGAGATGAGGTTCTTGTGGAAGCATTGGTCGAGAAATAGGAAGGAAAGAAGGAATAGATAGAGGAGTATTAGGTTTCCTATTGTTTCTTGTGTTATATGTGTGGGCAACCACATTGTAACTCTCTTGAGTGGTTTGTTTGGAAAATTCATAAGGACTTTTACTGACATAACCTCCTTTCACAGTAATGACCAGTTTATTGGGAGTGCATGAAGTATCATGATTATAACCACCTTTAACCATAATAACTCATTTATTAAGAGTTTGAGGGGTTTTAGGAGTACTACCACCCCTAACAACAATCATAGGCTTGTTAGGTGTTTACAAATTTTGTTCATATCCATTCACATTTATTATATTGATCAATCTTTACACATGGATGTTTTAGGATTATTTGAGAATGATTTAGTAGAGATGAAATCATCAAGAGTGGCATCCAACATAACAAAGTCATAAATCTACTGAATGGTTGACCTTTAGATTCAAGAGGAGGTAAATCATCATAAAGAGGGTTCTCATAGACCATCATGTTATTAAATTTTCAAGATTTAGAGGATGATTTGGTAGGATTGATGCCATCAAAAGTATCATCCAAATTTTTTAAATCATCACTACAAAATGGGATAGTGATTATGTTGATCATTTTTTGGGAAAATGAGGGTTTAGAAGGCTTACGATAAAGGAAATCATCAAGAGCTTCATCAAGTTCTTCCCCACTATATGTCGCCTCGAAAGGGTAATCACCATAAGAAAAGCGATTATCATAGGTATGAAAGTTTTGTAAATAAAAATCTACCATTACTGAAAAGAAATTCTAACTTTTGCAATGAAATGAAATGATCTAATGTAAAAATGCATATGAACAAAAAATATATATATATTTTTTGTATTTTTAATATTTTGAAATGAAATGAACATACAAATAAGAAAATGCAATTCAAGAAGGTCAAGTTCACCAAAATGTAAGTATGAAAATGGAATTAGGTAGGACTAAGACCAAGATCCACTTTCACACAAACATTGGAATACAAAATCACCTAAAGGAGTGACCATATTTGACTAACTCTTGTAGAAGAGAGTCAAATGACACTTCTAGGGTTTCTTTTCCATTTTCACCATAAACAGAAACAATGTGAAACTTTGACTAAAGTATGAAGTAAATGAAAACTTGTGTTCCTTCTATTGACTAATAAATGAACAAAAATGTTATAAAAGTCATAAAAATGGATAGGGAATTTGATTGTGCACTTGTAACTACAATTTGATGTTGAATCTATAGGTCTGGGACACTCAAAATTCTCTGGTCTTCTGATTATAAGACAAAATCTGGGAATCTACACCCTAAGACTGTTCAGGAGTTTTCTACCAAATTTGGTGAGAAAATCTAAGGATAGGGGCACCCTAGATGCCCTGGTCTAGACAAGGGCACCTTGAATGCCCTAGTCCTAGGAAATTAGGTTAAAATTATAGGAATAGGTAAGTATTAGCCTCTTGATGTTGTTCTAGGCTTCTAGGCTATGTCGGGTACTTTTAGCTACACTTGCAAGATGAAAAATGGTAGGGTGGTGGATATATAGGGGTTTGCCTTGGCCAACCCCTTGTTTTGGTGATTTCCACCTCCACAAATAGATAATATTAAAATTGCAATAAAGTGTGTTGCCGTGAATCTTAAGTTTATCTAAGATTTCCATGAGCTAAATTGCCTAATATGCAAACTAGAGTCCTACTTAAATGTATTAGAGAAAAACCCTAAATGATATGAAATTGAAAATGCTTTAAATCATACAATTAGAATGTAAATATGAAGTAATATATAGATCTAAAGCTAAATATAATGTAGATCTGAATCTAAATGGTAGAAACATAGAAATAACATGAAATCATACCAAATCCCTTAGGAAGAGGTACTAGTCAATCATTTGTTAGTGATTCCATATCATCCTCCAATGTCTCGTGAAGCTTCCATGGTTAAATGCATGTTGATGAAGACTTGATAATTGATTGATTTTCAAATATGAGACTCCTTTAAAGTAACACCTTCATTTCATTAGGATATTTTCAATTGCATGATTGTTGCTCCCTCAAAAGATCCCACAAATGAGGAAGTGAATTGCCTTATATATGATCCTAGATTTAAAATGGATAAAAAAATGACATAAATTTTCTATTTTTTTGCATAGAGTTGGATTTGAATTGGTTAGGACCGCCAAATTATCCTCCCAAATTTTGGGGAAAAAAGTGCAAGACTAGGAGGTGTAGGGTGACCCAGTCACGATAATTTTTTCCCAAATTTCTAGGGATGCAATATAATTGGGTTCTAATTCTAATTCAAGCTCAATGGCCCAAGACATGATGTGTAGATACAAAAAATACATTTTGGAAGTTGAAATTGGGATAGGATTAAGGATAAACCAAGATAAAATGATAAAAGGGCATACCTAGAATCAAAGGCCCAATTTATAAAGTGTGATGTGATTTAAATTAGTAAAGGACTTAGATTTTAATTAATTTATTAGTCAAATGTGTATGGAAGTCATATAATGCATAGTATAATGAGACATACTAAAATGAGTGCTACTACGTGTAAAATTGAACACCATATTCAAAGGTGTATAATTTATGACGCTACACTAGGAAATGGTAAAACAAGTTTACACTTGACATAAATCACAATTCTCAATGTACAAGTATACTATGATCGTATTCACTCAAACCTTCTAATAGTTTTATTAAATACTAAAAATTAAGCATTCAACTATAATATCAATTACAAATATTTCATTTTGTATAAAACATGAAATCAAGTACAATTCCATAGAAATGTGATTGCTCAAACACACTAATAAAATTATGCTAGAGACTTGTTGATCCAAGTATGAGTATGTTGGAAATGTATGTTGTCATTGATGTCAACATTAAAGTTTGGTAATATATATTCGTGTAGTTTGGGATAGAGAAGAATGTATTATGATTTCTGGGATATCAGATGACAAAATGATGTGTTGATGGAGATGATATTTTAGATGGTAGTATGTTGAAGACATGGTGATAGGTTACTCTTGATGCAACAGTCAATCTCGAGGCTCAACTGATGATTACATATATTTTCGAAGCTCGTGACTTGTGTTGCATCTCATGGTTTGTCATATGTTCATAGTGATGATACTTTGTGTTAAGCTTACTTGTTTTGAAGAATACCTTGTGATTGTGTTAGTCCAATTGATAATTGAAGGAAAATTGTCGAAGTGTTGAGTTAGTTGATTGTGGTTAGTATTTTTTCTCTGCATTTCTCCGCATTGCATCAGGTTTTGTGTGGATTTGAAGTTTGGTTTGGTACTAAGTGTTATGCATGCTATCAATTTTTTAGTTATTTTAATTGCATATACAAGAATTTATACTTTTTCAATCTCTTAGTTCTAGTTTGACAAAAGTGCAATTTCAAGTCATACGAAAGAATACTTTGCATTCTCCTGCATGGATAGTTGTGATAGTGCAGATTTGGGAACATGTTGTGGATAGTGTCTTGGACCTATGATAGGCTTTTTGGGTCCTCTGGTGAAATGGTGAGAGAGTTATTGCTTACTGTTGTTTTACAGTCTATAGTTATTACAGAGTGCTTGATAGCTCAATGATCTACTAATTGTGTGTTGACTTCTTATAGTTAGTCACCTTGGGAGATGAATGGAGGGTGTTTATTGTTGGGCCACATGTCTTCTTTGGTTGTCCATGTTATGCTTTGGTAGTTGGTTGTGTCAGAGATAAGTCTTTGTGAAGTAGTTATTATTTGTGGTTGACTTGATGTTCTCCTGTGATTGGGGATGGTCCAAATCTATTACTTTTGGCTTGGAAAATATTTTTTGTGGTGCAATGTGACTTTGTGGAGGCCAACTATGTGTTGGGTTGTTCCGCAACCTATTTTGGTGAAGTTATATTATATTTTTAGGATGACTTATGCCTTGTCACATGTTTCGCCTATTGTGGTCCTATCAAAGTTGATGTAGTTTATGAAGTGTGCAGATTCCATGTGACAAAAGTAGTTTTGTGCTCCAAAGAGGATTGCAATACCAACATTTGATATGTTTCTTTTACAATAGGTCAACTAGTATTATTCATTGTAATGTTGTGATGATTTTGATATTGTATCTTGCCCTGAAGAAATAATCTTTAGTTTGCAAGTTCTTATATCTTGTCCTAGGGCAGTGCGTCTTAGCCTGCAAGTCCAGGTGGCAATGTGCTTCCTTACAGTGTGCCTGAAACATACATTGTAACAATTATTTATATATTGTGAACTAATACTCACTGTGTTTTTTCCCTCATTGGGTTTTCCATGTAAAATTTCTAGTCTCTTTGTGTGGTGCATGCTTTATTTTCTTCTTTACTTTTGTAAATCTGATTTTACTATTTTAAGGATCAATGAATTAATTAATTTTAGTGTATGTTGATTCAACCCCCCCCGCCTTTTAGCATCCGTGTGTGTTCAACAAATTGGTTATGCAAGAAAGTATAAGATAACATAAACAATGGTCAAAATATCAATTTGACCATGAAATCATAGTTCGATTACATATATATACATATATGTATATATATGTGTGTATGGATATATAGACATATATATATATATATATATATATATATATATATATATATATATATATATATATATATATATATGTATGTATGTATATATATACATGTACATATATGTATATATATATACATGTACATACATATATATATATGTATATATACATACATGTACATACATACATACATATATATATATGTATATATATATACATGTATACACATGTACATATATATATACACGTGTATATATGTATATACATGCATATATATGTATATATGTATATATGTATGTGTGTGTATATATATACATGTACATGTATATATATACATGTACATGTATATATATACATGTACATGTATATATATACATGTACATGTATATATATACATGTACATACATATATATACATACACATATATACACACACGCACATATATATACATACACATATATACACACACGCACATATATGTGTGTGTATATATATGTGTATGTATGTATGTGTGTGTGTGTATATATGTATGTATGTGTATGTATATGTGTGTGTGTGTGTATTGTGTGTGTATGTATATATATGTGTGTGTGTGTGTGTGTACACACACACACATATATACACATATATACATATATAAATATATACACATATATACATATACATACATATATACATATATACATCTATACATCTATATGTATATGTATATGTATGTGTGTATATATGTATGTATGTACACACACACACACACACACATATATATATATATATGTTTGTGTGTGTGTGTGCATATACATATATGTGTGTTTGTGTGTGTGTGTGTGTGTGTGTGTGTGTGTGTGTGTGTGTGTGTGTGTGTGTGTGTGTGTGTGTGTGTGTGTGTGTGTGTGTTACAAACACACACACACTGACACATATATATAAATACACCACAAGATTGAGAGGGGGTGAATTAGACTTGATCAAAACTTAAACTTTAAGCACAGTTCAAATTCCAAAACGTTAATCTGATTTGCAGTAAATAAAGATAAAGAAATGAACACCAGTACTCAAGAGGACACTAGATCTATGTGAAAAAATATAAGGGAAAAGCCATAGTGAGAGCAATCTCACAATATATGAAAATGTTACAAATTTGTTTTAAGGCTCACTGCCTAGGGAAGCACACTACTCCCGAAAGGACTTGTTGTTGAAGATAACTTCCTCAAGGCAAGATACATAAAGGACTTATAGGCTGAGTCTCACTAATTCAGGGTAAGAAATATAAAAGTTTGAATTACAACGAATAAGCCTTCAACATCATAGCATCCAACAATCTCCCTTAAAATGTAGTTGCTCTCCCAAGCAACTATTTGACAATTTAACTCCAAACATTCCACCACACACATCTACTATCTCAATTTCACATCTTTTACAATCCACACAAATTCACAATGATTTGATATTCTATTTATATCCCCCTCATCATCTCAAAAATCTAATTAAGTCGGCCAAAACAAGGGACAAAGAATAATCCCAACAAGTTGGCCACTAAAACACAATGTGGTGAAAGAGGTCCAATATAGGAGATATAGAGGACCTAAAACATCTTTATACATCATTCAATGCAGTCCCAAATATCACACATGATAGTGCACATCCTCCCAAGTTAGCAATAGGGTAACATGTAGATGAAACTTGTAGCATAAACCTAGTTGGCCCAAAACACCTTCCAAATGAATTCACTCAATGTGAATCACCACAAGGAATAGTGGGAACCAAATACAACTCATCACATCCTCCAATGCTAGAGAAGACCCACATAAGCATAACACAAGCAAGAGAATAAGTCATGGCAGCCACACAACCACAAGTTACCCAAAAAACCAACTCCAGACATAATGCACCACCAAACGGATCAACTAACATCATGTCAACCACACAAACATCCCTTGACCATCTAACAACACTTCCATATATGTCTTTCATATTGCTAAGTCAAAACAAGTTGACACAACTCAACTAATACAGAGCTCTTCATACCTAGAAGGTTAGGAAACACAGACATGACTTGAAATATGAACTAAGACACTGCACATACATTATAAGCACATCCCCCAAGCTACAAAAACAAAAAGATCAATGCAAATAAATCTAGAGCATCTTCCAGACGAGTACTAACAAACCATCAACAACTTCCCAAAATACTGCGATTGGTAGACACATTTTTTGTAATACTAGGGAACAAAAAAGATAAGAGTGCAAGGTCCACATAACATACACATTAAATACAAAACCACACCACCATATCTACAAATGTGGAGGAATGCAAAGCATTCTCCTAGATAATCTTCAAATCGCTTTCTTGCATCTTCATACTTCACCAACCTGCAACGATCAAAACACCCTTGTAACATCATTTTCTCACTTAAGAGCACTAAGAGAGATACCACAATATCTTGTAGCATGCACAAGACCATTAACAACACATCACTTCATCATCCTTCTTTTAATCCTCATCATAATGTGATATCATCATGATACCATCTCTACTATCCAACACATGAGCTTTCAGTACCATCATTGATCTTCAACATCATAAGCACCATTTCAACATCCTTAGTGTAGACATCAAACACCAAGGGGGTAGACATCCACAATAAATAATATCTTCAATCATAATCCATGTGCACTTTACATCAATGAAAATAATTGTCAACAATCTCCTCACAATTTGACAAGCACAACACTAAGCATATCATCAATGACAAAGCACAAGCTAAGGGTTGACATAAATCACAACTACCAACAATATATATATATATATATATATATATATATATATATAGAGAGAGAGAGAGAGAGAGAGAGAGAGAGAGAGAGAGAGAGAGAGAGAGAGAGAGAGAGAGAGAGAGAGAGAGAGAGAGAGAGATTGCAATTATTCCTACCAAGTCTCCAATCATCCAAAAAGCACTCCAAACTTCCATTTGTATTTCAAGAATCTAGTTCACATGTTTTTTAGTTTAAACTTTTTTATAGTTCATTTACATTTCTAGAATTTCCTAGAGGTACAATCCCTATAAACCTAAGTTGGTTAACTTCTAATTACTAATTCAACCATTAGATCATACTATCATTGACATTCAATACACGTAAATATGTAGACCACAATTGTTTGCACTTGCTTCATAATCTTTGTTGTACCTTGTTAATTTTATATGTTCTTAATCTTAGATCCATGTTGAAATTCTTCTTCTTTAAAGGTTTAAAATACTAGTTCTCCCTTCTAATTTTTAAAATATGAATTATTAAAGTGATTTTAATATTTACCTGACCACTTGTTATTCTTGATTTAATTCTATTTCCATGTAGTTCTCTCCTTTGTTTTCTTATCCTCTTTTCACTTATTCTTCAAATCTCATTCTTTTTTTTTTTTTTAAATCATCTTTATCTTATATTTAAGACAAGATATTATTTTGTCTTTAAAATATTCATTCAAAAATGTAATTTAATTATTAATTATTTAGTTGTTTATATTTTCTATAAATAATTTTCACTCATCTTTTATTTTTTATATTTTTATTTCATTTATTTTTCAACTAATATTAATATATTAATTTATTATTTTATAGTTTTATAGAAAAGTTTTCTTTGGCTATTTATTTTCTTTTCATTCCGTTTTATTTATTTTTTAATGTTTATAATTTAATCTTTGATATTTAAAAACACAATGTAACTAAATTCTAATTGAATATAAGTTATAGGAGCTTGAAATATTATTTTCATAGACTAAATTTAGATATTTGCCACTTTGTAATCCAACCTTCATCTAACTAGTGCCTCGAAAACATATACTCTAAAGATTGCAATTTTAATTTACAATCAATGTTATTAAATTGGCATACTTAAATAATAAATAATCTAGTTTCAACACATCCATACAATAAATGTATATAACATGTGATCACAATCTCAATAAATTCCAATGTTAACCAACTTACAAGCAAATTATAGGTCCAATTTACAAGACAATGTTGGCGACCAAAGCAATTAACTGTAGAAAAAATTGGAGAGCATAAATTGATGTTTTTTGTATATCTAAATAGATGGATCAAAGATCCTTAATAGGTATCATTCTTGAGAGATGTGCCTCTTATATGAGTTACGACTTTACATTAAGGTTGTGATTAAATATAGTTAATATTTTTAACACTCCCCCTAAACTTTATTTAATCACACTATTTAACTAGATGATGGGGGGCATGTATAAATAAGTTTATTAGCTACCCATGTACAAATGAAGAATATTTGATGTCATTGCCTTCAAAATGTAGTCTTATCCTTGTTTTGAGCTCCCTTGGTTACTTTTGTCCACTATTATCCATACAAAGATGTCTTTCATGATTGCATCCATAAACAAGGTGAACCATTTCCAAATATCTTTGCGATCAAAACCTTCACAGCTATCAATAAATAAGGTGAAGCATTTCTAATGATCTTTATGATCAAAACCTTCACAAATATCAATAGAGAAAGTGAAATATTTTCAAATCACTTTGTGATAAAAAACCTTAACAAATATTAATAAAAAATGTGAAGCTTTTCCAGAGATCTTTGTGATCAAAAGATTCACAAATATCAATAAGAGGGTGAAGCATTTCCAAAGATCTTTGCAATAAAAAACCTAATAAATTTAACAACGATCTCCATGATCAATTTTTTGATAACGATCTTTGCAATCAGATATTTCACAACTTTAGTAACGATCTCTACAATGAATGCTACAACTTCAATGACCTTTGCAACCAACATTATAGTGTTTCAACAATAATCTTTGTGATCAACATTACAACCATTCATCAAAGATCTTTGTGACCAACATTATAGCTTCTTAGGTTCAACAATGATCTTTACAATCAACATTACAACCATTTAGTAATGATCTTTGCAACCAATGTTACAACTTTTTAGGTTCAACAATAATCTTTGCAATCAATGTTACTTATTCTTGTATGATTGGTGTTTTGTCAAACATGAGAATATTTATGCTTGTACAACATTTTGAACATAACATTGAGTTTTTTTCAATTAGATACTTTGATCCATCTACAATCCATCTATATATTATCTTTAAAAGTTATTTCTTCCACTTTCTTGTCCAACACAATTTCTCAAAATGATTCTTCAATCCACAATTAGTACAAGGACGATGATCCCAACATGTTTCCATTTTATGTCCTTGCCTATGATAATGACTACACTACAATACTGCATTCTTTAAGCTAATTTGTTTGAACTTTTATTATTTGTAACATAAATTTTATTTCTTTTCACCACTAAAATGCATCCAAAGCATTCATTTTTTGGCATCACTCTTGGTTCAATTGGCTCTATAATTCCTTGTCCATGTTTTCCTAAGCCTTTTTCTTTCATATCTCATGCTTCCATTATTTGAAAACCATTAGTTGAAAAACATCCTTTGTTATTATTCTCACAACTAGCAAGAGATGAAGATTCAAATATATTGTTATCTCCAACTTTACACTTTTTATCAAAAGAAACTATATATCACATGATTCATCACTCGAATAAAATAAATCATTTGTATCATATGAAAAATTGCATTGTGTAGGCTGACTTTAAACATTGATTTTTTTTCAAGTAATTGCTTAAAAAAAATAGTTTCATCTCTCAAACCTAAGTTGGTTAACTTCTAATTACTAATTCAACCATTAGATCATACTATCATTGACATTCAATACACGTAAATATGTAGACCACAATTGTTTGCACTTGCTTCATAATCTTTGTTGTACCTTGTTAATTTTATATGTTCTTAATCTTAGATCCATGTTGAAATTCTTCTTCTTTAAAGGTTTAAAATACTAGTTCTCCCTTCTAATTTTTAAAATATGAATTATTAAAGTGATTTTAATATTTACCTGACCACTTGTTATTCTTGATTTAATTCTATTTCCATGTAGTTCTCTCCTTTGTTTTCTTATCCTCTTTTCACTTATTCTTCAAATCTCATTCTTTTTTTTTTTTTTAAATCATCTTTATCTTATATTTAAGACAAGATATTATTTTGTCTTTAAAATATTCATTCAAAAATGTAATTTAATTATTAATTATTTAGTTGTTTATATTTTCTATAAATAATTTTCACTCATCTTTTATTTTTTATATTTTTATTTCATTTATTTTTCAACTAATATTAATATATTAATTTATTATTTTATAGTTTTATAGAAAAGTTTTCTTTGGCTATTTATTTTCTTTTCATTCCGTTTTATTTATTTTTTAATGTTTATAATTTAATCTTTGATATTTAAAAACACAATGTAACTAAATTCTAATTGAATATAAGTTATAGGAGCTTGAAATATTATTTTCATAGACTAAATTTAGATATTTGCCACTTTGTAATCCAACCTTCATCTAACTAGTGCCTCGAAAACATATACTCTAAAGATTGCAATTTTAATTTACAATCAATGTTATTAAATTGGCATACTTAAATAATAAATAATCTAGTTTCAACACATCCATACAATAAATGTATATAACATGTGATCACAATCTCAATAAATTCCAATGTTAACCAACTTACAAGCAAATTATAGGTCCAATTTACAAGACAATGTTGGCGACCAAAGCAATTAACTGTAGAAAAAATTGGAGAGCATAAATTGATGTTTTTTGTATATCTAAATAGATGGATCAAAGATCCTTAATAGGTATCATTCTTGAGAGATGTGCCTCTTATATGAGTTACGACTTTACATTAAGGTTGTGATTAAATATAGTTAATATTTTTAACACTCCCCCTAAACTTTATTTAATCACACTATTTAACTAGATGATGGGGGGCATGTATAAATAAGTTTATTAGCTACCCATGTACAAATGAAGAATATTTGATGTCATTGCCTTCAAAATGTAGTCTTATCCTTGTTTTGAGCTCCCTTGGTTACTTTTGTCCACTATTATCCATACAAAGATGTCTTTCATGATTGCATCCATAAACAAGGTGAACCATTTCCAAATATCTTTGCGATCAAAACCTTCACAGCTATCAATAAATAAGGTGAAGCATTTCTAATGATCTTTATGATCAAAACCTTCACAAATATCAATAGAGAAAGTGAAATATTTTCAAATCACTTTGTGATAAAAAACCTTAACAAATATTAATAAAAAATGTGAAGCTTTTCCAGAGATCTTTGTGATCAAAAGATTCACAAATATCAATAAGAGGGTGAAGCATTTCCAAAGATCTTTGCAATAAAAAACCTAATAAATTTAACAACGATCTCCATGATCAATTTTTTGATAACGATCTTTGCAATCAGATATTTCACAACTTTAGTAACGATCTCTACAATGAATGCTACAACTTCAATGACCTTTGCAACCAACATTATAGTGTTTCAACAATAATCTTTGTGATCAACATTACAACCATTCATCAAAGATCTTTGTGACCAACATTATAGCTTCTTAGGTTCAACAATGATCTTTACAATCAACATTACAACCATTTAGTAATGATCTTTGCAACCAATGTTACAACTTTTTAGGTTCAACAATAATCTTTGCAATCAATGTTACTTATTCTTGTATGATTGGTGTTTTGTCAAACATGAGAATATTTATGCTTGTACAACATTTTGAACATAACATTGAGTTTTTTTCAATTAGATACTTTGATCCATCTACAATCCATCTATATATTATCTTTAAAAGTTATTTCTTCCACTTTCTTGTCCAACACAATTTCTCAAAATGATTCTTCAATCCACAATTAGTACAAGGACGATGATCCCAACATGTTTCCATTTTATGTCCTTGCCTATGATAATGACTACACTACAATACTGCATTCTTTAAGCTAATTTGTTTGAACTTTTATTATTTGTAACATAAATTTTATTTCTTTTCACCACTAAAATGCATCCAAAGCATTCATTTTTTGGCATCACTCTTGGTTCAATTGGCTCTATAATTCCTTGTCCATGTTTTCCTAAGCCTTTTTCTTTCATATCTCATGCTTCCATTATTTGAAAACCATTAGTTGAAAAACATCCTTTGTTATTATTCTCACAACTAGCAAGAGATGAAGATTCAAATATATTGTTATCTCCAACTTTACACTTTTTATCAAAAGAAACTATATATCACATGATTCATCACTCGAATAAAATAAATCATTTGTATCATATGAAAAATTGCATTGTGTAGGCTGACTTTAAACATTGATTTTTTTTCAAGTAATTGCTTAAAAAAAATAGTTTCATCTCTCAATTTTGATATTTCTTCCTTGTGTCCTATTTTCCTCTTGTGCTTCTTCATTTTCCTTTCTAATTTTCTCCATCTCTTCATCCAAAATACCTTTTACCCATTGAATTCTTATTTCTCTTTTGCCACTCTTTCCCATTAAAATGAATGATCTAAACTCACCTTGTTTAAAAAAAAATGATTTCTTTCAAATCTTATGCTCAATAGCTTATAGAAACTATTAGTTTCAAATTTGCAATTTATGTTATGATCTACCTTCTAAATGGAGTGGGAACACTTATCTTCAACAATAACAATGTATTTTAAATACTTTCCATTTAAGGCTTCAATATTTCACTTATTATATTCTTAGGCCCACCTTTATTGGCAAGGCGCATGTGTGATGAGAGGTAGTAATTTTCAATAAATAACATTGTTAATTCAACTTGCAACGATACTTCCTTTTACCAATTTTATTGCCCTCCTTTCAATATTTGGCAATTCCTTTATCTTCAATAATATTTAGATTTGCAATAAAGTTGGTGAATAATCTTCACTGACAACTTATTTACTTTTATCCACTATAGACATCTATCAAATAGCAACAAAGAATTCCTTCTCTCTTATTGATCCCTTTTGTCTTCACACAAATTTCTTTAATAGTTATAGTGCCATCTTCAACATCAACTATAATCAATATTCTTGAATTTTACAATCTTATACCCTTGGCATTTTGGCTTGCCTTCCAATCCCTTGATCTCTTTTCTATTGATTGACCATTCAAAAAACTTTTGCTTTCCTTTTAAATATCTTTGGATATGTTGCATCAAAAATAAACTCATCACAATTTTTTTGTGGTAAACAAAGCAATATCTGGCTTGCTCAACATTTAAAAAAATTTTCCAATATTTAAATAGTATAAACAAATAAATAATTTCAAGCTGACTACCATTACAATTTCATGCTTTTGAGATGTTCCATTTCTTTAAATATGTATGCTTTCTTAAGACTCAAATCTTATAACAATAAATTATAGATTCCACTTTAATGTAGAAATCTTATCAAAAGAAAGCAAAGACTTTCCTCTCTAAACTTTTACAAAAGAAATGCCACAGCATAATCTCTATTCACAATGCCTTGAAAATAAATCTAATGCCTATTCTTTTTACACTAATTTACATTGGATATTCAACATTCATAATCTCTATTCAGAATGCCTTGAAGATAAATCTAATGCCTCTTCTTTTTACACTAATTTACATTGGATATTCAACATTGATGATGTTCTCCTCAACAAACATTAATTCATTTGAATAAGTATCACTCCTTTGCATATGCCTATTTCTAAAGCATGGAAGATTCACTTCAAGGAGAGAATATAAGTACCCTCACACAACAAAACGATTTCATTCTCACTACATAGAATCATAAACATGCTCTATACCATACACATAAATTGATGTTTTTTGTATATACAAATAAATCAATCAAAGCTCATTAAATAGGTATCATGCTTGAGAGATGTGTCTCTTCAACAAGTATGACTTTACAAAGTGTGATTAAATATAGTTAATATTTTTAACATTAACTACTATTGATATTATATAGGTAATTAAACAAAAAGATCTCCAAGTAGTTATAAGACCCTTCAAGAAAAGAAGGCAAATACTTTAAGAGAATTTACAAATGATAATGGCATGCCAACCCAAAGCTTGGTATATTATCTTCCATGTGAACAAAACAAATAGTTTTATTTTTCTTCAATAAAAGGCAAAAGCCTATACTTATATTTATATTTGTAGAAAACCAATTCCGAACACACCAACTAGTTATTATAATATTTGAAACAAAGTAAGCTACTTTGAACCAACCATTGCAGCTAGAGTAGGATGTCATAATCGTGAGACGGTTTTTTTTTTTTAAGGATATATCCACTGTTTTAAAATATTGAAATGTCTGAATTTTTTTGGGGGGGGTGGAATTCACACTTTCTTGTTTTGTCATTTTTCTAAACTCAATTAAAAAATTGCTAAGTAGCACTTAGTATGGCAAATAGCACCGACAATCCTCATATGGGAAATATGGAAGGAGAGAAACAGGCGGATCTTTAAAGATTCAAAATTGAGGGTAGTATCCCTTCTTAATAAGATCGAGGCTTCAATTGTGGAAAAAATCAATAACAAACTAAGACATACCCAGGGAAAGACTAATAATCTAACCAGATGGGATGAGGTTCTTCGATCTAAATGGATGGGTTTGATTATTCCCCCGTTCATGGGAAGTGGAGGTGAACAGTCTGTGATAGAAAGGAAGCTAACAAAGTGGAATCCCCCCCGAATGGGCTGGGCTAAGCTTAATTTCGATGGTTCCTCTCGTGGAAATCCTGGTATAGCAGGTATAGGGTGTGCAATTCACCAGGACAACGGTGTACTAATGGCTAGCATTAATAAGCCTATTGGCTGGGCCTCGAATAACTTGGCTGAGTTCTCAGCGTTACGGGAGGGATTGATTTTAGCCAAATCACTTGGGATAAAATATCTGGAAATTGAGGGGGATTCATCGTTAACTATAAATGCAGTCAGGACTAGGGTAGTGTCAAACTGGAAATTGCAAGCGGAACTAAAAAGTATTTTGGACTTGATCAAATATTTTGAGGAAACTTCGGTCAATCATATTTATAGGGAAGGAAACACTATTGCAGACAAGTTAGCCAATTTAGGGGCAGATGGGAATTCGTATGTCTTTAGAATGGTTTGCCCCATGGATATTTTAGGTGATGTACGTAATTCCCCTTCATATCACTCCTCTCCAAATCCTCTCCTGGTCCCTCATTTATAAACTCTAGAAGGGTGGCCATAGTATCCTTACTACAGCATTTTGGTATACTTAGTTTCAGATATATATATATACACATATATATATACATATATATATATATATGCTCTCACTTGGATATATATATATATGTGTACATATTCATAGACAGTCCCATTATAAATATATGCACATATATATATGTCCATATATATAGATATGTGTATATATATACAATAGTATATATATACATATATATATTTCCTCATATATATATGTATATGTGTGTGTATGTGTGGGTGTAATTAGAAAACTTCTCAATCACACACACGCACATATACATATATATATATATTCAGAATCTATATATATTAGAGTATGTATATATATAAATATATATATATATTTATATATATCTATATCTGAACCTGAATATATGATTGATTTCTATTTTCCGAGTCCTTAACTACCATTAGGTAGGAGGTGCCAGGGGTGTTTCAGTCGTGGTAAGAGGTGACTGGTAAATGTCTGATTTCACTTTTCTGACAGCAGCAGGCTAGTCCTCCAATGCATGAATGCAATGCATGTAAACGGTGATAAGTCTGCCCTGGACAGCGAAGGGATAGAATTCAATGCTGGGACTGCCAGGCGTTATGTCCTGGAGCCATGGTGACTGGTTTTTTAACACTTGGTTCTCTAGTTCCCACATTTCAGTTAGAGCCGGTATCAACTCTAACTATGGTCATCAGCCTTGTTTTTAAAATGGGACAGTTTATGCTGGTTTCTGTATCGATGTTTGCATGTTAGTAGAGGTTGTATCAGAATTGCTTAGCATCCCACATAGTTTGTTTTTGAGGTACCCTGGATCCTTTGTGTGGTTTTCTTTCGGGTTTCTTCCAATTGTTTGAGGTATGGGTGACTGATTTATGGGGTGGTTTTGAGGAGGGCAGTAAAGGTAATCCAAGATTTTGATATGGATTCAGATTTTAGCTGGTTCTATTTACAATAAAGCTCTGGACCATTTTTCGGTTCTTCTGTGGTTTCACTTCTTTTCCCAGGCCTATTTTTTTTCTATGTGCATCTATATACTCTCAGGATCATGGCAGTTTCAATGATAGATTATTGTGCATATTGGCTTTTAAAGACATAGACATATGCATAAGAAAATATTGATTTTTTATGTTCAGGTTTTGGTGAACTGATTTTTGAAGAATTTAATGTATTTAAGTATCTGATAGAAATTGATTCTTTCCAGATGTAGGCAGAATTGTAGCCTGGATAATCTCTTAATTTGAAACCCAACGGGTTAGGAGGGTTCCAAGCTAAGGGATATCCAGGCTACAATCCTCTAACATTATTTGAAAGATGTTATTATTCTCTGAATGATCGATACAATTTAGTAAGTTTACTATGCTACTAACAATTTGGCAAAGTATGTTGCTAAGATTTTGCAGATTCGGAAAACAGGACAAAGTTTATGCTCAAAGAATATGTGGATTTGCCACATATGAGAAGTTGGATCTAGCCGGATTGTGCTGAATGATATTATGTACGGACAGAATCTTAAAGGTCTTATTATGTCTGCCTACATCCTCAGATGAGGAATTGTAAAAATGTACAGTTATGTATAATTTCTGATTCCAGAAGGGATCTGGGCTAGACCGGAGGTTTTCTTATCTCCATTCTTTCCTACCGGTGCCCACACTGAATGGAGATGTAATATTTTAAAAAAAAATAATAATAAAATGTTGGCTACGGCCTTTTATCGATCAAAAAAAAAAAAAAAAAAAAAAAAAAATTGCTAAGTAGCAAGAAATCAACTTCAAAAAAGACAGTCTAAATTTCTATATACATACATATATTTGTATGTAATAAATATTTACATGTTCACATGTATAAATGTACACATATAAGTGCATATATTTCACAAATACATTCATGCACATGCATACATATATCGACATGCACACACAAATGGGTGTGCATATGCACATGCACATGCACCTGCAAATGCTTATACTCTCACAAACACAAGCACAAGTACACACATGCACACATTCATACATATTTGAGTGTGTACTTGTATACACGCATTAATAAAAATAAAGTATTTATTTCTCATATATAAGTTACAATTATTCAACATTTCCATCCTTTATGTGGGCAACATATAACTTTTAATACTATAGTACTAATACAAAACATTAATGTCAAACCCTAACGAATATTTTCCAATTTTGTCTAGTTAATGAGTATGGAACTATTGGTGTCATGAGTACAAAGCTAAAGTCTCGAGTTACCATAAGATATTAAAACGATCTAATTAATAGATAAAAGATTTTTTTAAATATTCATTCGCAGTGGTAGAATACAATTAATCTCGCCACAAAAACTAACGAAAATAACTCTTTTTTTTCCCTTAGTAATATTTTATCCTTTATATATTCCTTATTGTACATAGCTCAACAAGAAAAATGCTTCTCGATATCAATGTTAATTACTAATGAATTACATCCCTTATCTAGAAAAATATAAAATTCAATATAGTCAGATAAATGAAATAGAGATAACGAAATCATTAATTAGAGCATATCAAATAACTTTTTAACATTGTTTAATCGATAACAGAGAGGTCAGCATTATAAGAAGTGTATAAGTTACTAGAAGCAGCGTATGTTATCACAGATCATTACAATGGTCTAATTACCACACATAAGATATAGTTTGGGTACTCCATAATGTCTACAAGAAATCAATTTGATCAGAAAATCTACTTAACAAATTGATTTCAAAGAATAATAACAAGCAGTTACTCTTAGTAGTTTTCTTCAGTTTCTATGTATAGAATGCAATATTTACTACATGTGGCAGGTTTCGTAAGTACTTGCAATGGCATTACTCATACTCAAGTTGTCATCAACTCAACATATCTGTGATCCTTTTATATTCAACCCTCACTAATAAATTTGTTCCATCATATAGATAACAAACTGCAGGAGTTGTAACCTGGCCTAATTATCCAAAAAAATTAACTTCTGCATGAAAAGTTACTCAAAATTAGTGAGAGCTTGGTTAGTGTGTTGTCTATACTGAGTAGAATCAGATTAAAATATGCTCTGTAACTAGTTGGAGGGAATCAAATTAAATAGAGCCAAAAATAAGACAATTTAAAGGAAGCTTTAAATGCATATACTCCTAAGCTGCCTTGTATATTTTGTTTAGGTTTCTTGAGATCTACGGTACATGGCTAGAATATGCCCCATAGATATGGGCAACGAAAGAATTCAAATGGAGCCAAAGAAATGACAATTTACAGGAAGCTTTAAACACATCTTTTCATAAGCTGCATTGTACAACAGCCAGCATGGTACCTAATTTACTAATGAATAGTAAGACTGCATAAAAGAGAGGCTCCAAAAGTATTTTTTAAATCAGTGTCTAACCATTTGCATTACTCCTAAAAGGTACAAACATGAGCCTGACCACTTGGGACGTTTTTTCAGAAACTGCTAACCAACAACACCATCAATTTACTATTCCATTCCTTTTCTCACAAACAAATAATATATAAAATCAGGGTTTGCAAAGACAATAATTCTACCGAATCTATTGGAAAAACTAACAAGAACATAATTCCACTGAATTTATTGGAATGCACATACTTATCAGAATACCTTTCATGATCTTTCCCACAATGAATAAGATGTTAAAATTTAGGGATTGCATGAACAACAATTCCGCTGTTTCTATTGAAATGCTTCTTGGAATAAATTTTCAGACATTTCTCAAATTATTTTATCAAAAATATCACACAATGTGAGAATGATTTAGAATATGATTCAACTTTGCATCAAAAAGATTAAGTGAGAATAGTGCGGTTCACTACTATTCCAAAAATGAAGCAAGAACAATGTCCAGACCACTTTGCAATAAATATTTCTCTTAGAAACACATTCTATATGTTTCTGTTTCTAGACTCATTTGTGTTTCTTATATTGCAACCCCTATCCTAGCCATAAATCCAGTTAGATATAGATTAGCAACAAGAAAGCTTGTTCACAACCGAACTACAAGAGAATAATGTCATAAAACATAAAAAAAATTGTATACTCTTTCTGAAAATATTGTGGAGCTTAAAACCATTTCCACCATTTTTGATCTCTTTTCCTCCGCTTTCTTTCTTGCGCTTCTGCCTCCTGTTTTTTGTCAAGAATTCTCTGCAATTAGTGTAATAGATAAACCAAAGAAAAACTAATTCACACAAGATTCATAAACCCATGCAAGTAGAACCAAAATGGAAAGAAAAAACCAAACTAATCCACACATAATCCTTGCACATAGAGGGAAGAGGTGTGATGGAGAGAACCTGTTGAAACCTGGCAATTCCCTTCTGAACCCTCTCTGCTACTAGTTCATCATACTGTAAAATATAGCCCGTCAGATATCATGTTAAGAGATGCCAAGCCTGCTAACAGCTCACATACAACTTCCTTACTGTAACCTCTCTCAAAATAATAAACAGAACTAGCCTACCTTTTGCTTGCGCCACTTCGTCTCCCATGCACTATCTAATAAAGCTTTTGCTACCTGCTTCTGTCTTGGATCCTCAAATTCATCTTTTTTCTGATCTGTCTCTTCTAATGAGATAGTTGGAACCTTAAATCACCACAAATCGGCAAATTTCAGGAATGACCCAAAAGGAATAGGGCTATAATACTCCCAAAGGAAACTAGATCAAATTTGATAAGGTTATAAGTTTCATACTCCCCAATTATGTGGTCGTTGTGGGACTTCAAGTTTCATAACCTCAGCTTCAATCTTCTTTCTTGCTTTGTAATACGGCACATTTTTTACAACAACAGGATCTTCTCTTGCCTTAATTGGGTCAATGGCAAACAATGCCTGTCCATTACAAGAAGTGAAAGTAAATTCCATTGCGATACCAGTACACCCAAGTTAAAATATTGGATCTAAAAAGTACAATAGAAAAGACCAAAAAAATTGTCGTAAATTTTACTAATTAATTTTCAAATAGAAATTCTTATGTAACATAACTTTTACCTTCAAATTTCTCCCCAAAGCATGTTCAATGCAAGCATTTTAAAAACCCAAATCTTAAGTCATACCTGAACATCTTTCTTGGGAATAGGATATGAAGTTGATATAGAAAATGACACTAGGACAAGAGCAATACAAAGAAGGAATATTTTTTTTAGTTCAATGAGCATAAAATATATTTAGCAAACATAGTAGGAAAAATTGTTCTGAGGAATAAATTGGAAAACCAATAGATCAAGGTTTCCCAAAAAAATCACGATTTAATTGCATAGAGCCACATTACATTTTATTTTGACCCAAATCAATGACTTCGTAAGTTTTCAAGTTGTCTCAATAAGGCACAGCCTGTCAATTTTGAGAAGCAGGGATGCCACATGTCAGTATTTCAAAACATTTTAACCTTGTTGATTTTGACAGGTTTTAATGTTGCACCACTGGCCAGAGCATCCAGGTCAGTAATCCCTGTGGCCCATGGTTCTTTTAAAAGCTATCAACTAGGGCACAATAAAAGGGGTCCACATGTCATCATGGTGCATCAAAATAAAATGTAGGACTAAAACATTCAATTGTTGCACTAATGGTGAAAAGGCTAAGTCATCATGGGTGGGACCAACCGAAAGAGGAGGAAAATACAAGAATCTTTTATGGGACAGGTGTCATCTTGACACACCTTTGAGAAAATGGCAGCACTAACAGGTAGAAGCTATTGCACCATTGGTCATCAATGACAACTCAACAAACAAGTGGGTCTAGTCTCTCAATGTAAAGGAAGTGAATCAAAGGGACACATGGCATCAACATGCAACGTTAGACATAAAAGATTTCTAACCCTTTTCCTCAATGCACTATTGACTATTGATTATGACTCAGCCAACAAGTGGGACTTGTTTTACTAAAGGAGGATGGTTTATCAGAGAGAGAGAGAGAGAGATGGCACCCTTGCACTGCATTTGAAACTAAATAGTCTGACACCATTCCTGGTACACCATTAGTTATTTTAATTTACTACCAATTTAAAACACTGGGTCCCATTTTTACCAAAGAGATGTCGAAGACTCCTAACTGTTGATTGCCAACAAAGATATCCAACAGCTTGCACATTGGCAAGATCTTGTCAGAATGAAGAAAGGAAAACGTTGCATCATTCATTTAGGATTAATTAGTTAGTAGGTTCTTGGGGTTTCACATATGAAGCAAGTGTCATCCTTGTATTCCTCAGAGATATAGTAGTCAAGTCATAGTCTTCAGCACGCATGGCCAACACAACTTCAATGACTCATCTCATGCAGAAAGATTTCATGCATCTGAAAGACCAAGGATTTTCTTATTTTGATCCATACTTAACTAAAGATTTTTTGAATGATGACAACTGATGCCTTTGTTGCAACTTTTGTAGTGTCAAGTAGGTGATAATCAAATTATTATTGAAGGAGATGTAAGGAATCAATAATTATCCTTGAAGGGACAAAAAATGGATAGACATCTTTTGGCATTAGTGGGTGCTTCTCAAAGCTTATTGAGTATTTTGATAACTGTGAAAATTGTGCCTTCAATATTTTGTTATCAGTTCAACAATAAAGAGAATGTGGCATATTATGCCTCTATATGTCTTGAAGTCGTCCCTCTACGTTATAAAGTGTGCCTTTATTTATCTACTCTAATGAATATGTTTATGAGTGATCTGAAATCAAGCATACATATGCTCTTTGATGCCAAGGGTGAACATTATTCTCGAACAGCAAATGTTGTGCCATTTTATTATTAGTACGAAAATTTTATTTGACATATCACCTTATTTTGTTTGAAGTTGTTCCACTATGTTATAAAGTATGCCTTTATTTATCTATTCTAATGAATAATGTTTATGAATGATCCGAAATCATGCATACATGTAAATGTTAAACAGACTGTTAGAATAGCTTTATTAATCAGTTCTCTGATCTCTGTATGTTGTTAATTCGATTTTATTCTTCTATCAAATTGCCTCTGTTGGTTTGCAATTACATATATCTGTGACTGATCTCTGCAGTGATTTTATTACTGTATGTAATAAAATGAACCTTTGGCAATGTCAGTATGGAGTTTCGTATTTATCTGTATATTGGTCGCCTATGCTCTATTATCTTTTTCTTGACTTCTGCAGGGAACATGTTTGGCATCTATATATCATTCACATATTGGATTGTGCCTCCACAGGGAGTCACAATCCTATGTGGAACCATCGTGGTTCCACATAGGGTCGTGACCCCTGTGTGGAGTCACGATCCTATCCAACATCGGTGTCAACAACTTAGGTGTAATTCGAATGTTTGTTTATGTCTAAGTATTGTTAGTTAAGTCTGCTAACTAATATGTAATAAGTAAGATCGTAACAAATATGCAATCAGTACGATCGTTACTGTGCGATTTTCTCTTTCGTCTGAGACTATAAACTTAGCAGTCCCTCTTAGTCTCAAAAGAATAGGCCCAATACATATCACTTTAACTGAGCTCAACACTAATCTCATGAGAATCTCATCACCTAGGTGTGAAGTATCAACGTGTGATACTAAGGATATACTCACTTTGATATCCATGTTATGGTATGTGCACTGACATTAATACACTTACATAATGTCTACCATAACTTATCATATTACTGATATTCAAATTGTATGATTTTCAGTTTATATGATCTTCCAAACATTTGTAAGATCGTCACCTTACAATGTTTAAATACAAGTGTTCATTAACTAGAGAATCGTCATCCTTTAGTAATGTACACAAGAAAGATTATAACTTTCATATACTCATTTATATGAACAAGAAGTTTACATAATTAAACATCTTTATATATATCAATAATTATATTATAACCATACCAAGAAGCCTCCTGAAGTGATCAATTTTCACTCTTGCTAGAGGTTTGGTGAGAATATCAGTTGTCTGATCTCCTGTATTGATATATTCCAACTTTTTTACCTTTCTTTTTGTCATGTCTCTTACATAGTGATATGGAATCTCAATGTGTTTGGATCTATCATGGAAAACTGGATTGACTGAAAGTTTAGAGCAGCTTTGGTTGTCACAATGAATGATTGTAGGTTTTAGGCTTTCACCAAATAATCTTACTATCAATTTCCTCAACCATACTGCTTCTTTTGCTGCCATGGATGCAGCTATATATTCAGCTTTTGTAGAACTCTAGGCTATAGAAGATTGTTTTCTGCATATCCAAGATACCATAGCTGATCCCAAACTGAAACATAATCCAGAAGTACTCTTCCTGTCTGTTACACTTCCAGCCCAATCTGAATCAGAGAATCCATGTAGGTTCAATTCAGTGTGTTCATAGTGAAGTCCATAATCCAGAGTACCTTGAAGGTATCTCAATATATGTTTAACTGCTACTAAATGTATTTCTTTGGGCTCAACCATGTGTTGAGTGAGTGCATTCACTGCATAACATATATCAAGTCTGGTATTGACAAGGTACATCAGTGATCCAATAATCTGCCTGTATAATGTCTGATCTGCAAACTTGGAGTCTACTACTGCTTCTTTTAGTTTATGAAGATTTGTTTCCATAGGGGATGGCATTGACTTACAATTCAACATTCCAAATCTCTTTAGAATGTCAATGGTGTATTTACCTTGATTTAGATAAATACCATCTAGTCTTTGCCATACTTCTAATCCAAGAAAGTAATGGAGTAATCCTAAATCCTTCATCTCAAATTCTGAAGCTAGTTCTTGTTTGCATTTTGTAATAAGATGATCTTCTCCTATAATTAATTAGTCATCTACATATAGTATCAATATCAGCATTTCACCTTTGACTGTCTTAAAATATAGATTTGGATCAGCAATGTTCTTAGAGAAACCTATTCCCAATAAGTAACTGTCAATTCTTTCGTACCATGCCCTGGGAGCCGTTTTAATCCATACAGTGTTTTTTCTAACTTGCATACATGTGTTTTTGCATTATTTACCTCGAATCCTTCAGGTTGTTCTTGATATACTTCTTCAATTTTCCCATTCAAAAATGCAGTTTTTACGTCCATTTGATGAACTTTCCATCTTTTAGATGTTGCTATAGCTAGGATTGTTTTGACTGAAGTGTATCGAGCAACAGGTGCAAATGTTTCTTCATAATCAATTCTCTCCTTCTGTGAGAAGCCTCGAGCAACAAATCTTGCCTTGTGTTTTTCTATACTGCCATCAGCAACATGCTTAATTTTAAAGAGCCATTTAGAGGATACAACTGATTTTTCTTTAGGTCTAGGCACAATTTTCCATACATCATTTTTTAAGATAGATTGATATTCCTCTATCATGGCATTCTTCCATACTTGTTGTTTAAGGGCTTCTTCTGTATTTGAGGGTTCAGCATTTATGATTTCTGACATTAGAGTCACATAGCTAGAAAATCTTGAAGGTCTTTTCTTTCCCTAAATGTTCCTCTTGGTGCTGCATAGGTTTTTGCTTCCTATACTGTTTTGGTGGCAAATAGTGGTCTTTTCCTGGGGTTCTCAGTAGCAGTGTTCTTTTGTCCCAATGTGTTTTCCTCAGGATGCTCCCTCCGAGTTTCAAAAATAGAATCTTCCTCCAAATTTATGGAGTTGGTTGAAGTCTCATGTGTAATGGAACTTCTTGTTTTGTTAATAGCAACATCTTCTTCAAATATGACATCTTTGCTTGATTCTATTTGTCTTTGACTAGGGATGTATATTCGGTAGGCTTTTGAAGTTTCACTATATCCTACAAAAATCCCTTTCTGCCCAGCGGGTTCTAGTTTAGTTCTTTTCTCCTTGGGTACATGAATATAGACAGGACATCCAAATACGTTGAGATGGCTAATATCAGGTTTAGTTCTAGTAAAGACTTCTTCGGGAGTTTTGTCAATGATATGAAAGTGAGGACATCTGTTTTGAATATATACAGCTGTGTTAGAAGCCTCCCCCCAAAGTGCAATTTCTAAGTTTTGATCAAATAACATAGCCCTTGCAGCTTCTACTATTGTTCTATTCTTTCTTTCTGCAACCCCGTTTTGTTGAGGATTATAGGGTACTGTGAACTCCCTCTTAATCCCAGCATCTTTACAGAATTCTTGAAATAAGTCTAAAGTGTATTCCCTACCATTGTCAGTCCCTAGTGTTTTGATTTTTCTACCAGAATGGTTTTCTGTAATAGATTTGAATTCTTTAAATTTTCTAAGTATCTCTTCAGATTCCTTGCTTCTAAGAAAATAAATCCAAGTTTTCCTAGAGAAATCATCTACAAATATTACATAGTATAATGAATCTCCTATTGATGGTTCAGACATAGGTCCACATAAATCAGAGTGAGTTAGTTCTAAAACATCCTTAGTCTTTCTAGAGCTGCAGGGAAATGAGATTTTAATTTTTTTCCCTAGTGCACATCCCTTACAAGTGCCTGAATGAATTTGATTTAATTTAGGTAGTGTTGTGACCTTTTTCCACACATCGCCCCATTGCTACTGGGGACCCTCTGATTTTCCTGCTTTCTAGGGTTTTGTTAGCATCCTGTGACCTTTTGCTGCAGTTTCACCAAGCCTTGTCCAGTTCAAAGCATTTCAGGCCCTAACGATTGAAAGTTAGTTTTTGCAAGTTATGTGATTCCGAAGTGTGAACGCCACCAGAGTGCTTAGAAAGGCCAAAGGACGAAGATCGCAATCGATTTGGACGAATTTGGACAACTTTCTATTTTTAGAAAGTTTGGTTTTTTTGCTTTTTCCTATTTTTTAGGAAGTTTCGTTTTTGGCATTTTCAGCCCAATCCCCAGTATGGCTATTTTTAGAAATTTTTTCCTATTTTTTAGGGATGTCTGCTTTTTGCTTTTTCGAGGTGCAAACCTAGGGTTTACACTTGTACCACTGACCAGCTTCGACCGAAACTCGAAAATTCCAAGTTTTGACCTAAAAAAGCTAAATCCCTAGATTTTAGGCTTTTTGCTTTTTTGGGGTGCAAACATAGGGTTTACACTTGTACCACTGACCAGCTTCGACCGAAACTCGAAAAATCCAAGTTTCGACCTAAAAAGCTAAATCCCTAGATTTTAGGCTTTTTGCTGCTTCAGATGATCCACCTAGGCATGGATTTCAAATTTCAAGTTAATCTGATTAAATTAGACTAAACTGTGAAATTTTGAAATTTCTCTAAAAATTATTCTAAGTCTGGCTAACAAGGGTTTTGAAGTATTTTTGCAGGTTCAAACCCCACCACGATGCAAGGGAGGCCATGAAGGAGCCTTGCTTGAAGTCTGCCATGCCTTAGGAGGCTGTGTGGGTGCTCACCCTGAAGTCTGCCATGTTTGGGGAGGTCACATGGGAGCACACTCTGAAGTCCGCCAAGGGTAAAAGGGCCATGAAGGTCCTCACTCTAAAGTCCGCCAAGGTCTAAGAGGTCAATGTGGAGAGCCTTCCAAAGTCCGCCCAAGCAAGAGGAGGGAAGGCTAAAGTCCGCCCAAGTGATGGAGGAGCTATCCTTAAAGTCCGCCACACCTCAGGGGGGCCATGAAGGAGCTCTCACCAAAGTCCGCCATGAGTTTGAAGGAGGCCATGTTGGAGCAAAGGCTAAAGTCTGCCCCAATGCCTTAGCCAAATAACATCAATGATGGAGGCCATGAAGGTGCCTTAGCCAAAGTCCGCCATGCATTTGGAGGCCATGTGGAAGCACTCTCCAAAGTCCGCCCAATGAGGAGAAGCACTAGAAGTCCGCCATAGTCATGTGGAAACCTTGCTAGAAGTCCGCCCAAGATGCTAAGTCAAGCAAGAGGAGCCTTGCCTAAAGTCCGCCACACCCTAGAGAGGTCATGTGGGAGCTAACAACAAAGTCCGCCCAAGCTTGCCAAGTGTTGGGAGCAACCTCCAAAGTCCGCCATAGGCTAGGAGGGTCTTGAGGAGAGGTCACCAAAGTCCGCCCAAGATGGGAGAGAGGTCACCAAAGTCCGCCAAAATTTGAAGAAGATGGAGATAAAATTCGAAAAATCAACCTACACATGGAAGGTCAAACAAAGTCAACATGATGTCACAAAATCCACAGAGATTTCAAAATTAAATCCAAAATGAAGAAAATATCTAGGGATTATTGAATATCTTCAAAATAAATCCAAAGTGGAAAGTTTTTTTTTTGAGGAAAAGAACATTGAAGGAATGTTGGAAAATTATTGAGATATTAATTCAAAATGGAAACTTTTTTTGAAAGGGAATATTGGAGAATTGATGAATATCCTCAAACTTAATTCAAAATGGAAAGTTTTTTTTTTTGAAAGGGAATATTGGAGGATTGATGAATATCTTCAAACTTAAATCAAAATGGAAAGTTTTTTTTTAGAATTAGAAGTATGAGTTGGATGATTTTAGGGGTTTTGCTTAACCTTGTCTACAAATACTTCATTATCAACTTCATTATTACACCAAGAAGTTCAAAATTACTAAGGAGAGCTTAGTAAAGTACGTCAGTTTGAAGATCATCTGGAGAAAATTCTAGATATTGCTGGAAGTGGGATAATATTTTTTGGCAGAAGGTTTACAGATTTCTGGAGAAAGGCAACTTTTCTGAATTTTCTGAATATTTTGGAGAAAAGTTTAGCCTTACTCCTCTCCAAGTCAGAGGTGAAATTAAAATTGTGAATTTTCTGAATATTTTCCAGAATTTAATAAATGAATTTTTTCAAAAAAAATTTGGAGGAAGAAAATCATTTTTTTGGGCTAAGTATGAATTTTTTTGAAAGTTTTGACACTTGGTGGTAACCACAACCAACCTTAAGACTAAGGGTTTTAAGGTGAAAATTCGATTTTTATGGCTAAGTATGAGAATAAAAAAGGGGAAAATTTTCCAACACTTAGCCATTTCGCAGCCCATTTATTTTCAAAACTTTGCAAATCCTTTTCTAACTTCTAAATTTCCATTGTTTGTCTGCAGGCCTTATACATTATGAAATTCCAGGTAGACAAGATGCTCCTCCAGAATTGAGGATGACTTCAAAGTGGAAGAACATCAACGACACCAACCTCGGACACATCAATCTGAGGGAGTTTAAGAAGCGAATGTTTGGTCTGGACAACCTTGTGCCTACCACCATTGCGCGAAAAATGATGAAGAGTGGTATCGTGCACGATGTCGGCTTCCTCCCCACCATGCAGTGCAATGAACTAGTAGTTGAATGTGTCAAACACTACAACCCCATCAGTAAGGATATTGTTGCACCTGATGGAAGAGTGTTGGCGAATGTCAGCGATGAGGCCATCAGAGAGGTCTTCAGGATCCCTGAGTACCACAACGTAGTATATATGACAAAGGACGAAGCTGACAGTTTGTACCACGACCACCTGGAGGAATACGATGCCATAGTTAACCATTTCTGGCTAGACAAGCCGAGGAAGGGCGCCTCCAAACTCTAGAGGAAGAGCCTAGTGCGAGCATACTTCAAGGAGGACATTAGGGACATGATTGTCCTGCTCAATAGAATAATAGGAAATCCTCAGGGAGCTCCATTCGAACCCTGGATGTATTATTTCATTAATGAAATAATCAATGGAGTAAAAATGATAGACTGGGCCCGTATGATCAGCAACAACCTAGACAGCCAGCTAAGGAATCTGGAGACGAATATGACTTTCTTCATGAGTTCTTACTTGTTCTATTCTTTAGCCAGGACCTACAGATGCAGAGGTCTCACTTGTAGAGGAGAAGTTGGGAACAAGGAGAACCAATTTCCAGTATACAATTGCTATCCCCAGCTCCACATGGAGGAGAAGTTCCATTTCAAAAGGGTGAATGATACCTTCCTGATGCACATTACCCGGACCCTTCAAAGTGGCCTGCACCAAAGGCTCTCTCAAGAGTCTATGGACTTCATCGGTCGATTCGAGTGTTGGTACATCCAATATCCAAAGTTCACTTACCTCTGAATTCAAGGATTCTCTGGGCCTCCATACAAGCTTCCAGCTTACCCTACCAATCGAGTGGTGTTGCTCGAGGTTGTGAGACAATTGGAGGAGTATATAGTGATTCAAAGGGATAAGCAGAAGAAGGCAGGGACGTCCTCACTTACAATTGGTAATGGGCTGGAAACATGTCCATCATCACAGGCTGCAGCCACCGCTGAGAAAGAACTGGCCTGGTATCCCTTCTATCAATACAAGGCAAGAAAAGATTTCGATCCATTCCATAGGATAAAGAAGATCGAAGGGACAACGTTTGAGCACAGACTGGATCTAGAAGACTACTGGGCTAATGCAGCCGATAAATTCAAGATCCGGAAGAGGTTCTGGTCAAGAATTCCTTTGAGTATGGTGAGAGCAACGGAAGTATTCAAAGTTGCCGATCAGGTAGAAGAAAGCCTAGAACTTCAGCAGCCAGGTTTTGAGAAGATGAAGAATGAACCCTTAGTCTTGATAGATTGGACAGAGGGAGAAAAATCAAATCTAGCAGACCTCATGAGGTCGGTGGTTGAGTACTCAAGGTGGTGGGCGTCTGAAAAGACAAAACAGTTGAAGGCCAAAGGTGTGGCTTTAACTTACGAATTAATGGGAGTAGATGATACTCTGTCCGTCAATCCTTGTACCTCCGCCGGTGATGCTCGGAATCCAGAAAGTGTTGGGTCTCGAAAGAGGAAGGAGTTGGGTGGAAGCTCCACAAAGGTCACAAGGAAAAGGGTTGTAGGTGAGAGAAGAGAATCCAGCAAAAGTCACTCCATCCTAAGTGTTGCCTCCATTGCACCTGATCAAAGTACAATTGGGGAGCACGAGATGAACATCTGTGTGATTGATGATGAAGTAAAAGTGCTTTCTCAGCCAGTTGAGGAAGTGGTGGAGAAGGTCTTCCGAACTCCAGACAGGGGGCATATTGAGGCCCCTACAATCTTCTTGGATGGCATACTAGCGAACCCAGGAGAGGCAGATGATGAGTTTGATCGGAGCACTGTAGAACAATCAATCATTCTGGATTGGCTAAGAGCAAGGATAAAGGCCAAGGTTCCCAAGGAGGCCCACTCAACCAAGGAGGTCACCGCAGCATTCTTGGAGAAGGTGAATGAACCCGCTATAGCTAAACCGCCCAAACCAGCCAGGAAGTTTTCCCTGATTCAGAGAGACAGTGCCGGATTCAAGACAGTCCAGATAGCAGTGCCCAAAGAAGGGAAGACTAGGGACAATGTCACCGCAGATGATTACAAGGTTACCACCATAGAGATGGGTAAGCCTACCCAGGACCAAGAGATCCAATATTTTGATGACTCCTGCAACGTTCTAAAGACAAGGCTGGCTCATGAAAAGGAAAAGAGGAAGAAAGTGGAAGAAGAGAACCAACAGTGGAAGAAGTATGTTCTCCATCTTACCAGCCCGCTCAACCATGAAGTCCCGACTACTCCACCACAGCCTCTTCAACAGGGATCAATGAAGGACTATGATGATATGAAGGGATCGTACACTCAAGAGGAGTGGATTTCAGACACTTTGGTACGTGCTAACACCCTGGTAGAAAACTTAGTATCGGCACATGCGGCAACTTCTTTGTTGATTGATCGTATCCAGGATCTAGCATCTAATTGGGAAGAAGTGGATGAAATTCAAAATGAAATACTCACTCACCTGAAGGTTATCCGAGGCATGTCAAAGAGGAGCTTAGTGGATGCAAGCATCATACAAATAGGAGACAGGTACGACTTCGGCACGTGGTACTATGCTCTGGTCACTCGGATTGAGGTTCTGAAGAAATCCGAGACCAAGTGTTTTGAGACAGAGGCAAGTGTTAGAGAGATCCTGGGCAAGGTTTCTGTGTGGCGTCAAAGATCCGGAAGAAGGAAAGCCTAAGGGAGAAGCATTTACAAGCAGAGAACCTGAGAGCCAGGATTCAGGCAAGCTTCTTCTGAGATTCAGGGATGATTAACAAAGGCGATCTTTCAAAGATTGCAAACTTCCTCTCTATCGATGACAACTTCCTCACCCAAGCAGTGGAGTGGGAAGGCATCCTTGCCACATGCGCCGACGATGTGGACCTCATCGACTTCCAGATTAGCAGTTTGCCAAGTGTCACCATGGAGGAGGTCAAGCTCATTGTGTCCAGATATGTTGAATCTCTGAAAGAGGAAAGTGGCCACTCACCTTAGTAAAATTAGCAGCTACGCCACTTGTCACTCTTTCATTTGCTTAAACTGATAGTATTTTGGCAAACCCTAATTAGGGTTTAGGACTTTCAATCTTGGCCCTTGATCACTGTTTGATCTCGGCCATTCATTTATTTTTGAGAAACTATATAAGGTTGCCTCCTCTCATTTGAAAAGGGTGAGGTTTTTGATGTATTGTTGCTTAAGGTCATTTCTAGATAATATATTGCATGTGCGCTGCTTTGTAATCTCTATTATTTGAATGATTTGCATGGTTTCAATTGCCTCAACACTTAGTTAGAATTAATTTAGATTTGCTTTCGTTGTTGTTAATTCGAATGAAGGATTTGATAAGTGTCAATTGATGGTGTATCTCCACTCATACTTTTGGTAATTGGATGATTTCCATTCTATCGTGCAAAGTTAGTCATAGCCCATCCATTGTGCATCCCAACATCTCGATCATAAGCACAACCCATTGAAGATTGCACCGGCCTTGTGTAGTTGTCCCTAGTGTGGCGAAGCAAGGTTTGGTTTCTCAAGAGCACCTAGTTGATACTGTCTCCAGAATTCGTAGGATTAGATTAGCCTTCCTGAACTCTATCCCTTTTTCCCTTTCTTTTGAAAGTCTAAATCCCAAAAAATTTCCAAAAAAAAAGAAGAGCCTAAATTGCTAAATCCATCTAAGTCCAGCAGTTCAAGATACTTGTCAAACGTAAGTCCCCCTTGAAATTTCAGCATACACTACCCAAAAAGCTATTCCACTAAAGTCGCTTGTTCGCACATATAGACCTTGGAATCAGTAGTGATTTTTCAGGAGAGGATAGAATGCCTTCGGGTATCCTATCCTAATGTTTTGTAGATGATAAAACAGACACCAACAAGTAGTCCTGTGACTAATTTCTCCATAGAGGGTAGAGCGCAAAAGTGTAAGTGCCCTAGTCTTCTATGCCAAATTTCCGTTTGATTTGTGACTTCATGAAATAAAGCCTGATTTGGCTCATTACACAATTCATATAGATGACCTTGTCTATAACCAATCACTTGTGCTCTTTTGAAGGTGGACGATTTTGGCCATGCCATTACCTTTCCTTCTATGAATGAAACCCTGTATCCATTATCTTCGAGCGCAGAAATAGAAACTAGGTTTCTTTTGATTCCTGGTACAAATAGTACTCCGGTGAGTTGAACTGAGATTCCAGACTTTAATTTTATGGTACATGTTCCGACACCTCTTACCGGATGTGCAAAATCATCTCCTATCATTACCTCCTCATTAGATTCCTCTTCCATTGAGTCTAGTAATTCTTTGAATCCAGTGACATGCCTTGACGATCCACTATCTATCACCCAAGTGGTAGATTTGTTTGAAGCTTGACTTGAAAGTACAAAGTAGAATACAAACTTCTCAAATTCAATTTCTGACTTCCTCCCTACTTCGGTGAATGATGCTTGTTGTTTTACTTTGTTAGGACAATTGAATGACATGTGTCTGTACTGATCATATCTGTGACATTGAATTTTCGACATGTCTCTCTTACTTTTCCCATGGTGGAATTTTCTTTTCTTGAAGTTTTTCTTCTTACCTTTCTTATGAGAGTCAGTATTGAGAATGTGAAGATCCTGATCTTTAGTTTTATGATTGCCCCCTTTTATTTGCCTTGACTCTTCTAGAAGACAGTCTTCCCTTGGTCAAATTCTGTATAATTATCTCTTGCATTTATGCGTTGTTTGAATGATTCCCAAGAATCAGGCAATCCATCTAGAGTAATCATTCATAGTTCCCTTTTCTCGACATGATAATCAAGTTTTTGTAGTTGATCTCTTAGAGAACCTACTCTCATGAAATATGAATTCATCGATTCCCCTTTATTCATGCTTATGTGGTTTAATTGTCTTTTTAGAGCTAGGGTTTTGCTCATATTGTTTATTTCATATGTCTTCTCTAAGGTTCTGTACATTTCATATGCTTTATCATGTTTTGATATAATTGGTATTATATGATCTCTAACTGCGTCGATAATGATTTTAACGGCTTTATCATTTCCCTCAGTCCATATAGATTTCTCTGGTTCAGCCTCGGGTTCAGGTTTGTCTTCTTTCATGAATTTGTCCACTTTGTTCTCTTTTAGCACGAGCATAATTCTGACTTTCCAAGATGCAAAATTTGCTGCTCCTTCAAGTCTGTATTCGAATCTGATTGTGTGCGCCATTTTAATGAGTCTTTGTTTAATTGTAAACTTCTCCCTTAGTGTTCGGATCTTTGAATAGTTAAGCTCTAATACCATGTAAATGTTAAACAGACTGTTATAATAGCTTTATTAATCAGTTCTCTGATCTCTATATATTGTTAATTCGATTTTATTCTTCTATCGAATTGCCTCTGTTGGTTTGCAAATTACATATATCTGTGACTGATCTCTGCAGTGATTTTATTACTGTATGTAATAAAATGAACCTTTGGCAATGTCAGTATGGAGTTTCGTATTTATCCGTATATTGGTCGCCTATGCTCTATTATCTTTTTCTTGACTTCTGCAGGGAACATGTTTGGCATCTATATATCATTCACATACTGGATCGTGCCTCCACAGGGAGTCACAATCCTATGTGGAACCATCACATAGGGTCGTGACCCCTGTGTGGAGTCACGATCCTACCCAACATCGGCGTCAACAACTTAGGTGTAATTCGAATGTTTGTTTATGTCTAAGTATTGTTAGTTAAGTCTGCTAACTAATACGCAATCAGTAAGATCATAACAAATATGCAATCAGTACAATCGTTACTGTGCGATTTTCTCTTTCGTCTGAGACTATAAACTTAACATACATATGCTCTTTGATGCCAGGAATGAATATTATTCTTGAACAGTAAATGTTGTGCCATTTTATTATTATATGAAAAATTTATTTGAAATATCGCCTAAGAATAGTTTTAAGAAATGTTTTTCTTCCTTTTTCTCCATTAGTATGAAAATTTTATTTGACATATCACCTTAGAATAGTTTAAGAATTGTTTTTCTTCCTTTTCCTCCACAAGCTTGAAATTCATGAAGAATCTTAAGAAGAGTCGTCTTCTAAAATCCCAAAGGTTATCTTGTAAAACAGTTCCACATTTATAGGATTTCTCATTGTTGGTGTTAGTTGTATTAAAAAATAAAAAAGCATCAACAATTTTTGGCATGCCCCATAGGACAAAAATCATCATGATTGCCTGATTAGAGGTCAGATTACATGACTAGGAAATCTACCATGAGATCAATCTCAACCAATAATCCTGATCCCTTGGTTCCTCCACTGGTGACTGTTTCTCAAATAAGGTTAGCTCGACCAAATCCACTACCTCTCTTTGATTCCTCCAACACCACTAGATACATAGGACCCTATTCTAGTGAACGCTCTCAAACCTCTCCTAAAAATTTCACTAGGGAAGACTCAAAAACTCCCATAGAATATTTGCAAGATGTAGTGGACATTTGTACAATCCATCATGTAATGGAGCAAAATGAAGCCCTAAGATTATTGGTAGATTCTTTTAAAGGAAATGCCCTTGATTGGTATCGATCTCTACAATCCAACTCCAAAGGCATAAAGGAACAGTTAGGAAATGGTTTCTTCGAAAGATTTTATAAAAAGGGAGACAATTCATCATTGCTACAAGTTAACAATTGATTACCATCAAGTGTGCAACACAGGGAATGATCACAAATTTCAATAAACAATTCCACAAGACTTGGCAAAGGATTCTAGCCACAACAAGACCACCAACAGGTATGGCTATTGTTTTTATCTAAAAGATTTTAACTTGGACATTGTTGTTATGATTCAATCATTGGGAGGACAAACTCTTTTGGCAGTATGTGATCTAGCAATCGAAGCAAAAAATAGCTTAATAGAGGCGTAGAAACTACCTTCTAAGCCCCCTTTACTGGTATCCCCTAAACTTCAAGAAGAAATGTCTAAAGTAAATCAATCTTCTCCATCTATGTATGTTTACCCTTCTGCTCAAATACCACTTGCATCAATACTAGTTCCACAAGTGTCATTAGAGATTGACAATATGAAGAGTATTCTATAGAGTTCCTCGAATGAAATTATTAGTTTAAAGAGATAGAAAGCTTCATATCCTAGACCTCCTTACAAAATCTCCAAGGACCTTGGCCACAATATCAACCAAGTAGATATTAAAACACACAAGAAGCAATTCTTTCCCAACCATAAAGTCAAATCGTTCTGGTACAAACCCCAATGCAGAAGATTGCACCTAATTCACAAATAGATTTGGTCCCAAAATAAAATAACCTTGCAAGTGATTAGAATGCATGGCGTCTTCCTTGCAATGATGCACATAAACCCAAAGCTTTTCCAAGAGGAAATTTACAACAAAAGATAGCTGAACAAAGGCAACAAGGTGTTTGGCTAAAGGCATGTGAGGGCAACATCCATATCAATCACCAAGAGTCAGAATGTTGTTTTAGTGGTGCAAACGCAAGGCATGTCTTTAGAATAGGAAGAAGAAAGTGCTCTTGAACATGCATTATTCTCCTAGGTTGAAGACAAAGAGGTGTTCACAAATGACCCTTCTACTTCTAAGGCCCCTCAAGTGCAATCCAATTATTTTACTTGCTCCTAAGAGAAGGATAGTAGAGGGACCGAAAGTAGTTGTCAGTCCTTAAACCATCATACAAAAGAATCTTGTGGAATAGACATCCAACACTACAGTTCAATAATTTGAGGATGCAAATGTATCACCGTAGTGTTGGATATTGTTGTCATTGATGTCATAAGTTGTATTTTTGGGTTAAGCCTAAGCTGCCTTCATGAGTGTTCAAACCATTCTGTTACGTACATTTTGGGTTGAGCTTCTTATCTGCTTAGTTGATTGAGCAGCTTGAGCTGCTTGTATGTTTGGTTCAGCTGCCTTTGTGCCTATTAGTGTTGCACGAGTATTTGTTTAAGCAAGCTGTATCCTTGCTTGTCGATGTTCACCAGTTTGGTCAGCTTACTTTGCCACTTCAGCCTCTCTTGCCACATCAGTTTATTCTGTGGGACCCGAATTGAAATGGGCAGTGATTGACTTTATTTGAATCTATTAATTACCATGTGGCACTTCCCTTCAGAATCGACTTTATGAGTCAATTTTGTTTTGGTTCGATTTTCTTTTTTTTGAATTACATAGTGGCTCTTTTTAAGCAACGGCAGGCTGGACGACTCTGGAATAAGACGGCACTTATAATTTCAGAAGTCGTGCTTCCCATTTTGGTGGAAGACGTTTTTCTTCTCTAGCAGTTCGATTTTTTTTACATATGTCGGCTGTGTTTTTAAAGCGCTGAAAGCGCTAACTGGCAGAGTCGTGAAGAATCAATTCTTTTCGAACTGACCTCTCTTCATTAAATCAGTGGCGGCAAGAGATTCAGGGTCTAATGTTTTTTTTTAAAGTCGTATTTGATTATAGACGGAGTGTATTCACTTGTTTCGAAGAGAAATATTTAAAACTTGTGTTATCATTTAAAAGGAGGGATGGGAATTAAAAACCATGAATTTGAATATATCTGCAGTGACAAAGTTTTATCGTGCGCATTTATATTAGAAGGCGACTGCTGTAGTTACAGCAATGGCTGCTGTAGACATCTTCTGACTTGATTCTTTGAAATCGACTTTTGGGATTTTCTATTTTTTGGCTGTGCATTGAAGAGCATTGAATATTAACTCCCGGTCAGAAATTGTGCGCATTATTTTCAGTAACGGCGGGAGAAATGTCCATGGTGTTCTATGTCGACTTTTTTTCCCTTCTGTTTTTGGGTGCTGTGCTGTATGGAGATTTGATGCTACCAAAAATTGTTCGCGTAGCATTTACTATCGTGGTTTTGGAAGGAACTGTACATAATGAAAAGGGATGTGGATTAACCAAAAAAAAATTCTGATATGGTTGAACCGTTTAAAAAAAAAATCTGTGGAGATTGTGATTTTTGGAAGACATTGAAATTTGCTCTGTGTGCTGTCATGGTGAACAGGTGCATCAATATATGAAAAGGATTCTATTCAGAAGTTTTTTTTTTTTTTCTCAAATTGTAGGAGCTGGGAGAAATAAGGAGTAAGATGCAGTATGGCTGTAACCATCTTTTTACTAGTAAGATTGCCAGACATCAATTGATTGGGTCTATGGTGCAGCATATCAAGTATTCTCTCTGAGCGAAATCTCAGAATTAATCAGCAATGTTTTTGGTACTCTTCCAGCAGCTCAACACTGATGATTGAGGAAATTCTTGTTCTCAGTTTGCAGCACTGTATTTGTTATTTCACTTCTGAGCTGCTTCAATCAGCCTAATTAAAGTTTTGTGAAGTATGAGGTTGGTGCCTCTATCAGCTGGAGTTGGTGCTCTGTTTTGTAATTCTGGGTTGGCGTCTAATAGTTTGGAAATACTAAGAGTTCATGTGTGCCGTGGTTTTTTACCCGAAAGGGTTTTCCACCAGAAAATTTGGTATTCTGGTTCTTATGTTTTGTTTCTAGTAATACTCTTTAGTTTTCAGTATTTGCAAGTTTTTATTTTGGCAACATCTCCAATACTGATTTCCCCCCACCCCTTTCATTATTGGCTGTGAATCTCTCACGTAGCATTATGGAGCATCAAATATGCAAGTTGAAAGCCAAATTATTTTGCGTGTACTCCCAAACATCAAATAGTCAGGCCACACAATGTGGTCGATCAACTTAAGAAAGCACTAGCTCATATTTCATTATGAGATGTGCTATCCATATCAGGGCAAAAAGCACTTCTTCAAGAAGATCTCAAGAAGCAAGAAAACCCTATTTCAATAGATTAAACAATCATCAGTTTTGGGCAGATTCTCAAAAGGCCACATAAGTTCAACGCCACAGTACTCTCCTTAATGCGAATTCAGATTTAAGACAAAACCTATGCTTTTGTATTTGATCGGTAATAGTTGATAAGAAGTTGCTACATAGTTCTCCAATAGACTCTAGTGCTAATACCATGACAATTCCTAAAGGAATAGTGGACTCTCTCCAAATAAAATATGAGCATGTGGAAAACAAGGTCATGCAATTAGATGGAAAGGAAGTACCGAGGGGAACATTAAGGGTTTACCTCTTGCCTTGTATGCTTCCCTAAACATTATTGTGCCTCAAGAGGTTGTAGTAATTGACTTTCCTCTAGTTTTTGGTTTGTCTTTGAAGAGATTTCATTACAAAATTTGGAAGCTACCTTTTTCTTGATTGGTCTCACCTTGTTTTTCAAACTTAATACGGTTCTAAATGCAGATTCTATTAGAGCCGCTTCATAAGGAACATATTATTCACAAAGTGATGGGAGGTTTTGGGCCAGCTCATACCATGTTATAAAGGATGAAAAGTATAACATGGAACTCATGGACGAAAGAGCCATGTTAAATAGTCAAACCGATTGGGAAGAAGCACTTCTATTTGAGTTCATTCAAAGTTCAAACTAACCCATTCAATAATGTTGATTCAGTAGGCCTAGCGACATGTGATTTATGTTGAAGAACAGTCAATCCCTTGAGCAATCAATTCCTCTAAAGAATCAAATATTAAAACTTGTAAATCTTCACGGCTCAAGAAATTGTTTTTTGATGGTACAAGATGTGCTAATGGTTTAGAAGCAAGTATTTGCTTCATTTCTCCCCAAGGGAAGAAGATACTCAAAGCTTTCCGCTTTAGTTTAGTTGCACTAATGGTGAAGCAGAATATGAAACTTTGGTGCATGGTCTCCTTGTAGCATAGACAATGAAAGTCGAATAATTCCAAGTATTTTGGCAATTTAGAGTTAGTCGTCAAACAAGTTAGAGGAATAGCCACAACAAAGAATGTCAGAATGAGGTCTTATCATCATAGGGTATGGGATTTATTTGAAAATTTTGAAGCATTGACTATTGAAGTGATTCCCAAATCTCAAAATATAGAAGCAGACTGAATGGCTTAGATTGGGTCATAATTTAATACAACAAAAGATCTTGGGAATAAAGATGCAGTGAAGTTAATTATTTGGCCTGCCATTCCCGATAATAGTGATCATTGGCAAGATTTTGAGAATAATGTTCAAAATGCCTTGTTTATGCAACAATTTGGTGAATTTATAGATCACCTTCAACTAAAGATTGAGGATGCTTATGAAGAGCCAATAATGCAATTGGAATCAAATAAACTAACAAAAGGATTGATAACCCTCAACACCTTGTTTGGTCCAAAAGATGCCAAGCAAACATGGGAATGTGTTGATGTGTGTTTTATGCACATGCAAGCATCAGAATAAAATACCAAAGTACTTTACCCTCTCTTGAACAAAATCACCTCAGATGTTAAGGGTGAGATCAACTAAAATGATTCCAAGGTTTATACAATCAGGTCTTGACGAGTGGGTAACTCAATGGTCGATGTGAATTGTTGTTTTCACTTGGGGATTTACACAATTGTTCGAATCAACTTTGCTTATCATGAATATGGAATAGGTGCACTGAAAACTTAGGATTTTGCAATGAAGCTCTGGACTTAATTCTAACAAGACTTTCTAAAAAAAAAGGGCCAAAAGAAATAAGGTTTAGGAATTCTATTCTAAAACCTAGAATGCAGGAAGTGATGAACAAATTCAATGGAATCAAACTAGGCAAGGTCTCACCATCAAGTCGAACAGATGTATTTCATATATTTTCAAATTACTACCATCAAACATTGATACCATCCAAGTTTATGCATAACAATGGACAAATAATAATCGAAGTTAAGCTTGCATAAATTTCCAGTTGACCACACACGACGCATTTACCATCAGCAAGAGGCTAGTGGTATGGATAAATGAATTCCACACAAATACATTCAACAATTCCTTCATTCAATCTAATAAACCTGAAAGCAAATTCTAATTTAACTTGAAGGAATTGAGAACCTTGAATGCAAGACAACACTTAAACAAAAATCACCATCAAGTCGAACAATGATTTATATTCAAATCTACAGCATCTACCAACAATTCTCAAAAATCTCTCCCTTACAAATGACAGGCAATGAGGTATATATAGAGTCTCATACAAAATGGATGGCCAAGATTAAAACAAAAACAAGGGCCAAGATCATGCCAACAAAGCCCTAGAGTTGCCCTAATTAGGGTTTACATAAAAAATGGCGCCACCAACATAAGGTCCAATAGAAAGACACCTAGTCATCAAATAGGGAATTTTCTAGAAGATTTCGTCTTGCATCTTTCTCTCGCAACATAATCCAAGAATCAAGCCAATACAGAATCTAATTCTTCTATGGAAATGCTAGGTAAGGTATCCAATTGTAGATCAATGTCATGTCCCCACTTTGAAAAATAATTTAATAATAAATAATAATACAATTAAAATATAAATATATAACTTATATTTATTAATATTATTTTCATATTTATCAAATAATAATATAAAATTTTACAATATTATATTATTGATAAAATAACAATGTAATAAATAAATTCAGAAAAAAACAACATATAATAGGATAGCAATCATCCTATACAATAAATAAAGTTAATTATTAAATATAAGATACTGCTGGTGTCAGAGATTGTCCCCTCACACTAGACTAGTCTAAATTTGTTATGACTTAAAAAAACCATATAAATCATCATTATAATATTCACCAGTCTAATCAGTTGTAAGCAATTATAATGAGATTGGCTAAGGCAAGAATAAATATTGATGACTAGATAATTTATTAAATGATTATGATTCAGTCACGATATCAACTAATGATTAGCAATGTCCCAATGGATGTGATTTATAATTGTTCAAAGAAAGAAACATGGGACGTGTCTCTTACCAAGAGGCTCATTATTCCAAACACAACATATAAGGAGGTTCCCTCCATCATTCCAGACATGCTAAATTGTTCATTCACATTTTGGCATAAATTGGTTATATATACTTACGGATAGAAAGACGAAAGAACACCACCATCATTGCCCAGTTGGGTGGTTCTACATGCACAGAGTCAGTAAACGAAATCGCATGAATATGTGGATTGGTGTCAGGGATGACAGTATATACATAACATAGTGACAAAGAACTATAACACAAACCATGACAGTAAAGTTACCATTACAAAATCAGTCACAGACACAAATTGCATACTCATATCAATGAATGACACCTTCAGAACTGTTGGTATCATTAACTCTATCAGTCATAACATATCCTCAATTGTCAAAATCCGGAAAGCTGATCAAGATAAGTTCCATTATTCAAATTAATCTCAGAATTTTATAGTAAAATATATCTAATTCTGACAAAATTATATTTATTAATTTATTACTATTCTAATTTGAGGTTAGAATGGATGTCTCAGGTTTAAATTAAGGGAAATCCCAAGTGGGGACATTACAAGTGGTATTAGAGCATGATCTTGCCAGCCTGTAGGGTAAGGATAAATTGATTATGCATTATAATCAATGCAAAAGAGGACACATACATATAATAGAAGAAGACTGTGATGGAGAAACATCTAGCAAGAAAACAAGGCATTCTTAGTGAGTGTCAGAGGCACTCTTAGTGAGTGCTAGGAACATTCTCAGTGAATGTTTGGGGCACTCTTAGCAAGTGCCAGGAACATTCTTAGTGAGTGCTAAGGACATTCTTAGTAAATGTAGGGGATACTCTTAGTGAGTGTCAAGAACCTAACAATTTATGTTTCCATGTGTTTACTCTGTGTTTGCATATGTTTGCTCCGTGTTTTATGAGTATTCTCTCTGTCTATTTCATATTTGATGTATTTCCAAAGCCATTTCATATTAAGAATCATTTTGAACACTCCATGATCATTGCTTGAGGACAAGCAATCTTGAGTGGGGGAGACTGTAATGTCCCCACTTTGAAAAAGAATTTAATAATAAATACTAATACAATTAAAATATGAATATATAACTTATATTTATTAATATTATTTTCATATTTATCAAATAATAATATAAAATTTTACAATATTATATTATTGATATAAATAACAATGTAATAAATAAATTCCGAGAAAAACAACATATAATAGGATAGTGTTGTGACCTTTTTTTCACACATCGCCCCATTGCAAATGGGGACCCTCTCTTTTCCTGCTTTCTAGGGTTTTGTTAGTGTCCTATGACCTTTTTTTGCAGTTTCACCAAGCCTTGTCTAGTTCAGAGCATTTCAGGCCCTTACGATTGAAAGCTAGTTTTTGCAAGCCAAGTGATACCAGAGTCTGGATGCCCCCAGAGTGCTTAGAGAGGCCAAAGGACGAAGATCGCAATTGATTTGGATGAATTTGGACAACTTTCTATTTTTAGAAAGTTTGCTTCTTTTGCTTTTTCCTATTTTTTAGGAAGTTTTGTTTTTGGCACTTTCAACCCGATCTCCGGTAATGGCTATTTTTAGAAAGTTTTTCCTAGATTTTAGGGATCATACTGCTTTTTGCTTTTTCGGGATGCGAACTAGGGTTTACACTTGCACTACTGACCAGCTTCAACCAGAACTCAAAAATTCCAAGTTTTGACCTAAAAAGCCAAATCCCTAGATTTTAGGGATCACACTGCTTTTTGCTTTTTCGAGATGCGAACCTAGGATTTACACTTGCACTACTGACCAGCTTCGACCGAAACTCGAAAATTCTAAGTTTTGACCTAAAAAGCCAAATCCCTAGATTTTAGGGATCATACTGCTTTTTGCTTTTTCAGGATGTGAATCTAGGGTTTGCACTTACACCACTGACCAGCTTCAACCGGAACTCAAAAATTCCAAGTTTTGACCTGAAAAACCAAATCCCTAGATTTTAGGGGGCGTGATACCTCAGATGATCCACCTAGGCATGGATTTCAAATTTCAAGTTAATCCGATTAAATTTGATTAAGCTATGAAATTTTGAATTTTTTCTAAGAAATTTGGCGCTGTCTAGAATGTCATCCTGATCCTGAAATTTGACTAAGTCTGGAAAATTGGAGAATCCTCAAAAAACTAGATTTTGCATTATTAGTCCTAGACAATATATATGAAATATAACTTAAAGTATAAGATGTCTTTTCTCTTTCTTATACTTAAATGTTATATTTCATATATAGTCCGCCCTCTTGAGAGCCTCCAAAAGTCCGCCTTGAAGAGAGAGCTCTAAACTCCGCCCCATGATGGAGAGGTGCTCAAAGTCGGCCATGTTTGAAGAGGTCTTCCAAAGTCCGCCCTCCTTGGTGGGAGCCTAAAACTCTGCCTTGGTTGAGGTCTCTCCAAAAGTCCGCCATGTTGAGAGGAAACACCAAAGTCTGCCATGCATGAGTCCGCCTTGGTTGAGGTCACCCAGAAGTCCACCCAAGGAGAACACCTTCCAAAACTCCGCCCATGGTGCTGGTCATCCAAAACTCCGCCCAAGGTGCTGCTGAGTGAATGGTCTTGAAACTCTGCCCTCCTTGGTGCCACCTCAAAAGTCCGCCCTACCCTAGCAAAATGATGGTGATCTCAAGGAAGTCCGCCCATGTTGGAGAAGTCTTCAAACTCCGCCCAAGATGCTAAGTCATGGAAGAAGAGCCATATGAAAAGTCCGCCCTAAGCTTTTAAGTCTTGATGAAGGGTTATCTAGAAGTCCGCCTTGGCAAGCAACAAGGTAGGAGAGTCTCCAAAGTCCGCCCATGAGGAGAGGCCTTAGAAGTCCGCTCAAGGTAGATATAAGCCAAGTCTAAACTCCGCCCTCCAAGCATATTGGAGCCTTCAAAGTCCGCCTTGGTGGAGGTGACACGAAAGTCCGCCTTGGTCGAAGTAACACCAAAACTCCGCCCTATCCAAGGAGATGATGTGGGGACCTCTAAATCTCCGCCATGCATTAAGAGGTAAAGGAAAGTCCGCCAAAGAAGGTAAGCTTCCAAAGCTTGAAGAAGATGAAGGTGAGTCTTCATAAGTCCGCCTAAACATAAAAGTCAAACAAAATCAACGAAAATACAAGTGATGTCATGAAAATCCTTCAAGATTTTGAACTTAAATCCAAAATAGAAAGTTTTCAAAAGGAGAATATTGGAAGATTGATAAGGATTTCGAACTTAAATCCAAAATGGAAAGTTTTTTTTCAGAGAATATTGGAAGATTAATAAATATTTTGAACTTATAGCCAAATTGGAAACTTTTGGAAGATATTTTCTTCGAATTTGGAAACATGACAACACTTTCCAAAAGAATGAAGTTAAAATTGGAAACATGATTTGGAAGATTTTAAGGGTTTTTGATTGATGATTTAACTTTATTTACAAATACTTCGTTGTAAACTTCATTTCTACACCAAGAAGTTCGAAAATATTAAGGAGAGCATAGTAAAATACTTTCAGTTTGGAGCTCATCTGGAGAAAGTTATGGATATTGCTGGAAGTTGCATAAACTTTTTTGACAAAAGTTTCACACATTTTTGGAGAAAGACAACTAGTATAAGGAAGAATTATTGAATCTCTCTTGACTTTTTGAGTTGGATTGTGATCACAGTTATCTTGAAGGTTGGAGAATTTACATGTGAAAATCCCATTCTCATGGCTAAGTATGAAAATGAAGTGAAATTTTCCAAACACTTAGCCGTTTGCAGCCTCGATTTTCTTTAATCCAAGATAGATTTCTACCTTATTTTCCTTTGGTTTTACAAGTCGCAGGAGGAAATAGAAGCGAGATCATCATAGAGATCGTAGTTGGAGTTTCAAGCCAAACGAAAGATTGAGGACAAGTTCACAGGCAAGGTTCATCCGGGCGTGAGGATAGCCAAAATTTGGCTAAGTGTGGGAAATGTTTCACAAAGAAAATTCCAATTTCCAAAATTATGATGAAGGCATGTCAGGGTATCGAGAAGAAGGACATGATCACAGCGAATGCCTGAACAACACAAAAGGATTATCTAGAGCTTTTACCCTCCTCCCACGCAACATAAATTGGCAACTAAAGGCAGGATCATCACAAAAAACACAAATGAAGTTTCAAGCCAAATTCAGAATTGAAGACGGGACCACGAGCAAGGTTCGTCCTAGTATAGAGAGGGCCAAAATTTGGCTAAGTATGAGAAAAAACTTCACGAGGGGATTTCTTCTCCAAATTCGAGGCACTTGAAAGAATCTCAAGGCATCAAGAAAGAAAAGTTCTCAGACTTGGTGAAAATATGGAAAAGTTAGATAAACTTCCAACTTCTTAAAGGATTTCATCTCCTGAAGGAATTAAAAAAGACAAGCTCCCAAGCAGAATCAAATGGTGACAAGGAATCAAATTTCCATACTTAGACGATTTCTTGCACAAATTGGAGAGTTCAAGAAAGACATCCAACACGTTGAGGTGGCACCTCGTCATTTTCCAACCAATCAGATCGCTCCAAGTCAGCATGTCCAAGTTCGATGAACCTGACTTATCCAGAAGCTTCTAGAAGGGCACACTTCACAAAGCAACAACCTTCTATTTTCATTGATGGTTCATATTTAGCAAGAAGGACAAGTGTCCCAAATGTAATTGGTCGAGGGTAATTAGTTTTGGCAAACCCTAATTAGGCTTTATATCTTTCAATCTGAGCCCTTGATCACTATTTGGTCTCAGTCGTTCATTTATTTTTGAGAAACTATATAAGGTTGCCTCCTTTCATTTGGAGGGGGTGAGGTTTTTGATGTATTGTTGCTTAAGGTCATTTCCAGATAATATATTGCATGTGCCCTGCTTTGTAATCTCTATTATTTGAATGATTTGCATGGTTTCAATTGCCTCAACACTTACTTAGAATTAATTTAGATTTGCTTTCATTGTTGTTAATTTGAATGAAGGATTTGATAAGTGTCAATTGATGGTGTATCGCTGCTCATACTTTTGGTAAATGGATGATTTCCATTCTACCGTGCAAAGTTAGTCTGAGCCCATCCCTTGTGCATCCCAACATCTCGATCATAAGCACAACCCATTAAAGATTGCACCGGCCTTGTGTAGTTGTCCCTAGTGTGGCGAAGCAAGGTTTGGTTTCTCGAGAGCACCCAATTGATACCATCTCCATCATTCGTAGGATTAGATTAGCCTTCTCAAACCCTATCCCCTTTATCCCTTTCTTTTGATAGTCTAAATCCCAGAAAATCAAAAAAAGAAGAGCCTAAAATTGCTAAATCCATCTAAGTCTAGCAGCTCAAGACAGTTGTTAAACGTAAGTCCCCCTTGAGATTTTCAGCATACACTACCCAAGAAGCTATTCCACTGAAGTCGCTTGTTCACACATATAGACCTTGGAATCAGTAGTGATTTTTCAGGAGAGGATAGAATACCTTCGGGTATCCTATCCTAATGTTTGGTAGATGATAAAACAGACACCAACAAATAGCAATCATCCTATACAATAAATAAAGTTAATTATTAAATATAAGATACTACTGGTGTCAGAGATTGTCCCCTCACACTAGTATAATCTAAATTTGTTATGACTTAAACAAACCGTATAAATCATCACTATAATATTCACCTGTCAAATCAGTTGTAGGCAATTATAATGAGATTGGCTAAGGCAAGAATAAATATCGATCACTAGATAATTTATTAAATGATTATGATTCAGTCACGATATCAACTAATGATTAGCAATGTCCCAATGAATGCAATTAATAATTGTTCAAAGAAAGAGACATGGGAAGTGTCTCTTACCAAGAGGCTCATTATTCCAAACACAACATATAAGGAGGTTCCCTCCATCATTTCAGACACGCTGAGTTGTTCATTCACATTTTGGCATAAATTGGTTATATATACTTATGGATAGAAAGTTGGAAGAACACCATCATCATTGCCCAGTTGGGTAGTTTTACATGCACATAGTCAGTAAACCAGATCGCATGAATACGTGGACTGGTGTCAGGGATGACAGTATATACATAGCATAGTATCAAAGAACTATAACACAAACCACGACAGTACAATTGCCATTACAAAATCAGTAACAGACACAAATTGCATACTCATATCAATGAATGATACCTTCAGAACTGTTGGTATCATTAACTCTATCAGTCATAACATATCCTCAATTGTACAAATCCGGAAAGCTGATCAAGATAAGTTCCATTATTCAAATTAATCTCAGAATTTTATAGTAAAATATATCTATTTCTGATAAAATTATATTTATTAATATATTACTATTCTAATTTGAGGTTAGAATGGATGTTTCAGTTTTAAATTAAGGGAAATCCCAAGTGGGGACATTACAATCAATCACGTCCAACGCATCCGAGCAAGCATCCAGAGTATTCTCCCAATCTGGCATGAGCTTCTGTGAATTGTGAACATAAATCAACAAAGACACTAAGTCATCCATTTGACTCTTCTTCAAAGAGTCCAACTAATTGAAGTACATGAACTTCATCTTGTCTCTCAATTCTGCTAACTGTAAACCACTGACTTCACTAACATCAACTCCCAATAATTCCTCAATTTAGGCAAGGATCTTCGACTGAATATCATGAATTGATCCTTCCATCTCTGCACAATCCTTTGGTGCGTTCTCATAAGTTGATTTCATCATGGCCAATGAACAATACTAGCCATGGAAATCGTATCTATCTCCATTATGCACAATATTCTCCCTGATCAATAGGAATTCCCTTCAAGGCTCTGAGGCATGGAAGAGTCTTCTCTTGAATAGGTCGGAATTCCTCCCAAACTCCCTCCAAATATTGTACCCTAAATATGAGCCCTATTGTCCTCTCAAAAGTCTGGACAAAGTAAGGAAATCATCCGCCTGTCTCTTCATATCCTCAATCCATTTCTCCACTTCCGAGAGTGTATCTCTCGCTAACTCATAATGTGTATGTAGTCCACGATCAACTGCAATAAGGGAGATAAGGGTGGGATTCTCACACCTTATTCTTGCAATATACTCTCTAAGTCTGATATTCTCTTCTTCATACTTCTCTTTCTTTTCTATCTCCCTGTCTAATCTCGCACTGATTGCCTTGAGAGTATCACCAACTTTCAGGGATTCTTGTTCTTTTGTAGTACAACCAAGGGCAGCTGAAGTAATCTAGAAATCCATGGGAGTAGCAACATCCTTCGTCACATCTCCAATAGGAATAGCTACCTATATCTGCATTCATGTCTCATCTCTAGCTATATGTGACAAAATCTCAGCTTTCTTAGGTTCTTTCTCCTTGTTACTCCTAGCTAAGTAGTCATCTATGTCATCAATCGGCTGCGCCTCTACCATCTTCTTACTTTTCTCCATACTCTTCATTAGCCAATCAAGAATAGCAGCCATCTCCATACCATCATCGAGACACATCTCTCGATCAAGCTCTCTTAATGTCAAGATAACATCATCATCGTCATCAGGATTATCCCTGGTCAAATCATATACATTCTTCCTCAAACTAACCTCCAAAAGGATAGTAGGAGATCTCGGTTGATCATCATCTTCATTAGGTGGAGTAGATGTAGTTGTGGCATATAAATCTTGAACATTCTCTGGTAATATCACTGTATTGGAACATTGTTCAATCTCTTTATTCTGTTCTGGCACTTCAACTTCCTTGATTTATGAGGCACTGAGGGAAGGTGAAGGAATGATAATCTTTTGCTTCTTCTTCTTAACCTCCTCAATCTTCTTCCCTCTAGCCTTGACTTCTCCTGGTGTGTTCTTCCTTCACTTGGGAGCTTGACTTTCCTCATCCGCATGAACCCTTATGTTGCCGATAGTTCTTTGATCATCTTTAGAATCGGATTCCTCTTGTTTCATCTTTTCATAAGTGAAGATAACACCCATGTCAACTAACTTCTTCATCTGACTATCTACCCATCCTCAGGAGAAACTTAAGACTTCTATCATCAATACATCCAAATCTGTCACTTCTTGTTCTGACCAATTTGGCAATAGAATCGCCTTCTTCATTTCATTATCATATTGTGGATGCATATGATCCTTGTCATCTAATATTTGATCAGGAATGAGGAAAAGTCCACACTTGCTCATGAAATCCACGAACATTCTGGACCACATTCTTCTTTTCACTGCTTGCTTGTCCATCAGGTTGGCCCAATAATCCTCTATGTCTACCTTGTGAATGAACTTATCTCCCCTGATCCTTCCAACTTTCTTATTCGGATCAAATCTTTCTCTTCTCTTGTATGTTGCAAATCAATAGAATGCAAGTTCTTCAAATATTGTGCTAGTTGCAGTGGCGGAATGGCAAACCTCCAATGTCTTCCCTACCGAAATAGGAAATGCCATCCCTATTCTATGTTTGTCCTTCTGGATAGAATCAAACTCCGGAAGCTATCTCACCACCTCAAGTAATATCATTTTGTTTGTAGGATACCTAGGAAGCCTATAAGATTCGGATTGAAATCCATGAATCCTTAGGTATGTGAAAGTGGGAAAGTGGGAAACTGTATGTTCCACAATCGATATTTCTCTATTAGCTTTGTTGTCTCCTTGGACAACCTTCTATGGATTCCGCCTTGCAACATAGTGAATGCATCATTCACTCTCTTATAATCTTCAATTTGATACATGTTCAATTGTGGATAGCATTCATAACTCCTGTATTGCCCTTGTCCATTCTCGACTTCACCTCTGCATATCAATCCTTTGTAAGTAACAAATCGCACAAGTAGATACACCAAGTAGGAAGTCATGGCGAATGATTTGGATCTCTCCACCTTCCTTAGCTGAAAATTCAGATTGTCACTTATGATTTTTGACCAATTGATCAACGTTCCTTTCAGACAATCTTGGACGGAATAGAACATCCATCCATCATATATTGCACCTTGTGGCATCCCCATCACTCGGTTAAGCAGGAATACCAAGTCGCTATATTCCTCTTTGAAATCTGTGCACATGAGTGTCTTAGGAGACTTGGAATCATGAGACCTAGGGTCGATCATCCATTCCTTGTTCACTATGGTCTTGCACGTATCCATCTTCTTCTTATATCTTTCTTCATATTCATCCTTGGTTCTATCTTTCATGTCCGCTCTACGTGGAATTCCGAACACCTCAGCAATCGCATCCTCAGCAAAGTAGGCAATGATGGCACCCTTAGGAGTCTTGATCATTTGGGAGCGAGGATCATAACATCGCATGCATTCTAGGATTAGCTCGCTGCGCTGTATGGACTACGAGAACCCAGCGGCCTGATAAATATCACTCTTCATAATGTTTGCATAAGCTGGGGAAGGAATCTGGCTTCCAATTTTGAACATTCGTTGCTGCATCTAGTCCATGTTCGGGAAGTGCATGTTCGTGTCCATAATATCCTTCCATCTGGATGACATCCTGGATTCTGGATAGAATCCTGTCTCAATTATCTTTTGTTGTTCCTTCCAAATGTTAATTCCGAACTTCGTCATTGCACCTGTATGAAGCTGGAAGTTAGCAACCTCGAAAAATTTTCGTGACAACTATTTTCAGAATTGAATAACTTCTGATTTCTTAATGATTTAGACAAATTTACGGATGGAAATCAGGAATTTTATCCACATTCTCAATGAATTCTGAAAATAGAAAAAAAAATGTGATAAGACTGGGGTATGAAACCCTCATGAAATTCATTAAAATCATAAATTTTCACACTTAACAAAGTCTGAAGACACCTCCTTATACTTAGAAATTTCATGAAAATTAGAGTGGATCGGGAAATGAACTAGGAAAGGTGTGAAAAGTAGAATTTTCACACAAAAGTTGTCTGAAGACACCTTCCCAAGCTCAACAATGGCTGCCAGCAAGTCTGAAGACAACCTGCAATTCTACAAAACAGTCACTATAAACATGTTACAATCGCGTGTTATGCAAAAATTTGATGAAAACACTTCTCCCATAGTGAAAACAATCAATCCCGGGCATACATGTATGGCTGGCAAAATAGAACTTTTCTGAGGACAAGTCTGAAAATGATGGTTCCAGACTTACCAGCACCTCGCAAAGTGACAAGAAATCCTGGAAATGATGGAAAAATGACTTTAAAATGTCCTCCAAACAAAATCACCAAAGTTGATAAGTGGCTGGAAATGAAGTTTTTTTGAGGACAGCCCATAACAATAGCGTCTCAGACCTACAACAGTGATGAATTGCTTTGAAAATGCACCTGAAAACTCTCCAAACAGCACCCAGACAAAATCGCCTAAGGTGGAAATGAGCTGGCAACAAAGTGTGAAGTCTGAAAAATGTACTTCCAACCAACAATGGAGGTAGAAAATCTTCAGCAAAGGTGGAAAATATCAGGTCTGAAGTCAACAACAGCAAGCTCCCAGCAATGGCGCCAACCACAAAGGAGGATAATCACCAAAAAATGGAGAAATAACCTCCCCAAACAAAATCGCCCTCTCCTCAACAATGGCGCCACCCAAGGAAAATCACCAAATTCTGAAAATGGTCTTCAATCACACTCCAATGGCTGCCAAGGAAAATCGCCTAAGGCTGGAAATAGAGGAAAATAAACAATGGAAACAACTTTCAGCCTCAATGGTGTCAACTTGACACTTAACTAAAATCGCCAGCTGGAGAAAAATAGCCCAAATCAGCAACACACTTGGCAAATATAATAATATTATAATGTTGGCCTCCCTCTTTTAAACATGTTTTCACCTCAAATTGTCACCACACAAGCAATGTGGGATAAAACATTAATACTTATACTTGCCTGGAGAAAATCGATTTGCTTCTAGAAGGTAAAAAATCATTTAATATTTATTGCAAATCATTTATTAATTGTTTTTATTTTTTAAATAATTGTCAACATTTTGTAAAAACAATTAAATTTGGGGTCAATTTATTTAAAATATTTCAAAATTTAGATCAAAATTAACCCCAAGGGGAAAATCGTTCCACATTGCGATAAAAATCTCAATAAAAATTTATTAAAAATCCTTGAAATGCTTTTGGGGGAAAATCGCCCCATGTTGGGATAAAAATCCCGACAAAAATTTCATCAAACTTGCACAAACCTGCGTCCAAGGGAAAATTGACCCTTGTCTGGAATGAAAATTCCAACTTAAATCTCATCATTCAGCTCAAAAATCACTGTGGGGGAAAATCGACCCCTATCTGGACAGTTATCCGGACTTGAAATCATCAAAATCATCACTTGGTGGAAATTCGCCCCTATGACTGGAATCACAATCCACATTAAAATCCTTAAAATCTCGTCATAAAAGGCCTAGTGGAAAATCAATAGGCATCAGGAATCATCATTTTAGTCATCATTAAAGTCATCCGCAGTCCTGGTGGAAAATCGTGGGTCATCAAGAAAAATTCCCATACTTAGCCAAATTTTTAGCTCTCTGGTGGAAAATCGCCCCATGTCTGGATAATGAGGGCAGGGGGGAGAATTGGGTCTATAAGAAATCCAATGAAAATTCACCTCCCATCAGGATTTTCAGTGGGGGAAAAGCACCTCCCATCAGGAATTTTGACATTTTGACCCTTAAAATATGGATTTTCATCAGGAATTTAACAATTTAACCACTCAAAATCATTTGGATACTTAGAATTTTCAATAAAACGGATCGGGACTTGGGCAAATTTACCAAAATTTGAGCAAAAAAAAAGGAAACCTATCGGGATAAAGCGCAAAATCAACTTGAATAACTTCCTAGGAGTGAGAAAACAACACCTAAAGGTCCTAAAATACCTTATCACTTAAAAATCACCGACAAGGACGTTCAAAAACATGTTAATGCTCAAAAGGTCTACACTTAGACAAAATTAGGATCATTTAAAACCTCAACTTTTACGCACTTGATCCTATAACTTCAAAACCCTAAATGACAAATAGGCATGATCAAAAACCCGAGACTCAGGGACGGGAACTCAAAATTGCCCACTGTGCTGCCAAAACCCTAAACTAACCAACGCAGAAAGAAGGAAAGAGGGGGTCCCCGTTTGCAATGGGGCGATGTGTGAAAAGGTCACAACAAAATGTTATAATCTGAGCAAGGGGCAGGCTGATTTATTGTTGTAACAAATTTGATAAGGTAATGGCCTAGAATTATGAAGATCTAAAAGGATATGATAGGAAAGTGATCCAACACACAATTGAGTTAACTGTTGGTTCAAAGCCAATTCAACAAAAAAAAAGACTATTTTATCCAAAAATCAAGCCTCTCATGAAGCAAGATCTTGGTAAGCTAATTGACTCTAAGATTATCTTTCCAATAAAACATTCAACACGGGTGTCAATTTTCATCCCTATTAAAAAGAAAAACGGTGAAATAAGACTGTGTCCACTTTAGAGACTTAAACAAAGCTTCTCTTAATGCACTACCCACTCCCCTCAATGGAACAGATACTTCAAACAATTGTTGGATTAGAAAAGTTCTCTTTACTTGATTGTTTCTTTGGGTATAATCAAATTTGGCTTAAAGAAGATCAGCATAGAACCACGTTTACTAAAAAATGGGGTACATTTGCTTATGCCACAAAATGCCTTTTCATCTTTCTAATTTTGAAACTACCTTTCAATGTGCTCTGAATATTGCATTTGGCGAACTTATAAACTTGATTTAAGTAGATGATTTCATAGCATTCTCAAAGTCAAACGAGGACCATTTTGATCACTTCGAAAAATCTTTCTAGAGGTGTCAGGAATTTAGGATTTCACTAAATTCTAAGAAATTTGTTTTCTAGTACTGTAGGGTAAACTCCTTGGGCATATCGTCTCAAAGAAGGGATCTCTATAGATCTGGACAAAGTCAAAGCTATTGTGCATTCACCTTTGAAGTAATCGGGAAGGTTATTCACTCTTTCTTAAGAAAGATTTATTTTGTGGATAAATTTACTTTGGATTTTGCGAGATTTGTTTAACCGATCACCTTGATGCTCAATAAAGATCAAGATTTCAAATGGACCTCTGAGGGAAGGAAGGCTTTTGAAATGTAATGTCCCCACTTTAAAATAGAACTTAATAATAAATAATAATAATAATAATAAAATTAAAATATTAAAAATTAAATTAAAATATAAAAGAATATATTTAAATATAATTAAAATGTGATTTAAGTTATGGTCTAAAGGCATGAAAAGATAAGTTGTGACTCCCCCAAATATGAGGTATAAAAGGGAGAAGAGAACTCATTTGGAGGGGGGATAATTTGGGAGTCAGAAGTGCAGATCTGATTTAAATAAGAAGTGCAGATCTGATTGTGAAAAGTTGTGTCCCTTTCAAAGGGCAGAAATAATGAAGAGTTGCACTCTTTCAAATGGTGCTAGTTGTGAAAGGGTGTGTCTCTTGCCAAAGGGCATACAAGATGAAGGGGTGTGACCCCTCCCTCACAATGGGCATCACCATTGATGAGATCAGATCAGAACTGTTATTAAGTTACAGGTAGTAACATCCTTGTTCTTGGTGGTATGCATGGGGATGTGCTTAATATGTATGCTTAGTATATGAAGCCTGATAATGTTCTTATGCAGAATTTAATAATAATATTAATATAAAATGCAAAATGTATGACAGTCATATTTAAGTTCATATACATTCATAGTACATGAAAGACTATTATTTATGTATCCCAGTCCTTAGTCTTCTGCTAATGCCTATGGAGTATGAAATGATTTGTGTGTAGGGAAAGGCGGTCTAAATCCTCACAAGTCAGGATTTCCCTAGATGGGGTAACGATAGGTATACTGGAAACCTTGAGGGAGTAGTCCCAAGATGGGGTTAGGGCCTGCATCCGGAACCCTTGAGGGAGCCTGCTTGTTGATTGGTCTCTACCTAGCACAATAATTTTCCCTCCTCACTTTGGGTTAGAGAAGTAACAGGGATAAGACCTTGATATATAGGGTTTTGGAATTGTATTATTAAGAAGTAAATGCCTACTAATATAAACATTTAAACTAAGATGTCATAATATTTAATGATGCATTAAATAATATAGATTAATTGTTGATAAACAGCCTGCCTCCAAGTAGGAGACAGTACATGAAAACATTAAACAAGCCATATCAACAACACTTATCCTAGTTAATCGCATATGGAGGTGACCACAATATAGCAGCAGTGTTGACTCAAAAGGATGAAACAGGTAAGGGGAGTATATTATTGCTTTCAATTTTGAAATCATGAAGGATTATAAGTATAATTTTGTTGAAAAGCAAGCTTATGCTTTAGTCAAATGTCTCAAAAAATTCAGGCATCTAATATCAGGAAATAAAGTCATTGTCTATGTACTTCACCCAAGTGTACACAAGTACATCATGGAGAGAGAAATCACTGAAAGAGAGCAAATCAGATTACAAAATATTGGAATATGATATAGAGGTAAGGCAAAACAAGCTTGTTAGAGAAAGAGCTCTCTATGAACATATAGCTTCGAATAAAGACTCAACATTAGGGAATGATCAAACACCTGAAACAGCCTTAGTAATCAACAAGGAGAGTCAAGATCATGGATAAAAGATATTAAGTGTTTCATGGAGACAAGACATTAACCAAGTCAGCTTCCTCCTTTCAAAAGAGGATTTTACTGGCTTCAAGGAGCCAATTTTTCCATAATCAACAATATCCTTTATAAAATAAATTTTGATGGAATATTTCTAAGATGTGTGGAAAATGAAGAAGTTGACAAGATTTTGGCTGAATTTCATTACAAACTATCTGGTAGACATTTCTCAGCGAGGACAACAGCAATAAAGATTATTTGTGCAGGATATTATTGACCATTAAACTTCTCAGATTTCCATAAATTGGTTAAGCAAAGTCATTAGTTTCATTTTTACACTAGGAAAAGGAGAAATGCCGATTTTCCCCTTAATCCAATTCTAGTCGAAGAGCAATTTGGTCAGTGGGGACTAGACTTCATTGGGATGATGAAACCAACATCAATGCAGGTCACAAATGGATCCTAACGGCCACAGTGTGATGTCCCCTTCTAGCTAGAGACATCACTCTAGCTTGTGATTAGCCTATCAAAGACCCTTGTAGGCTAGTAGGATTGGATAGAGGGTCACCTTGGCGTGGAGATCTCCCGGTGACAGAGCAGAGTACACTTCTGGCTTGCCAGAGTTTGTTTATGATGAGTTTTGCTTTGAGTTTGGCTTGGCCAGGCTATTTTTAGCAGTTGGAGATGGACCCCAGCTATTTTTAGCAGACATCATGGTCATATGGGTGGTCAACTAGTGAGCTCCAATTTCAGACGGCATAGCTAAATTCAAAATATTCGTGGAGTTAGACAAGTTTGAATGACTTAGCATTTATTATTAAGTGATTTAATAATAAAGTTATAAAGTGACTTTATATTATAATCACTTAACTTGAGGGTGAACTCATCATTAGACGGGGCCATGTTTTTAATTAAATTATCTGAGCCAAACTATTGAAATATTAAAATTAAATGCCCATTTAATGATTAAAATCGTTTTGACACCCAAAGCGAAATTAAATGAAATTACAAGCAAAATTGTAATTAAGAGGATTAGGGTACGACTTGCAAAAAAGGATATATAGCGTTGAGTTTGGAAAGAAGAGGATGGCTATTTTATTTTGACATTGTGAAATTGAAAGGGTTTTGCTCTGGAGACTAGGGTTTTCAGCCACCATTGGAGGACGTAGTTGCTTCAATGGTCACCATCTGAGCTGATGAAATATTCAGTGATATTTGGTTTCAGGAAGACTTCATTCAGAGGTCTTATTTGCATCTAATTGTGCAGAATTGAAGAATAAATTCACGAGAAATTATTGCAGATTTATTGAAGAAATTTTGGTGATTAACAAGTACGGTACGGACTGCTACAGTGCCGCCGTACGGACTGCTACAGTACCACGTGAACAGTAATTTTTTCAAAAAAATTAAAATTTGCAGTTTGCAGATTTTTTTCAACTACTGGGACAGCAAAAATCAGGTTTTTTATCTTACATTGTAATGAATTTGTTTTCCAGGCATATTGGCCATAAAACAGAACAACATTCCCTTGATAGTCTCGTAAATTAATTCCAGCAGTAATATTATTGTTTCAGTATTATTTTAAGCATAGGAGTTTATTTCAGTATTGTATCATTGCTCATTATTACCAAAAAAAACGCAAAAAAATCCATAAACATTCAAAAACCAAAACAAATTCAAATCTACTGCATTCAAAAGAAACAGTCAGCAGAGGAGAGCCAAGTTGGGTTCTTACACACAGATTACTTGACAAGATGGAGTGAAGCGATACCATTGAAGGAGGCAATAGAAAAGGCAGTGCTTCAATTTCTTGAAGATATTGTCACCACGTTTGGCTCTCCTCATATAGTTATATCATATAATGTCAAAGTGTTCTTAGGATCCAGAATTTTTGAATTTGCTCTAAAGAGTGTCATTTTTCTAGAGATTTCTTCAAATTATTATCCATAAGGAAATGGTTTGTACAAATCAACAAATAAGAATCTGATCCAATTGATTATGCAAAAAGCCTTAGGAAATAAGAGGGAATGGCATCAGAACCTTAAAACAGCATTATGGGCTGATTAGATAACCCCAAAACAAATTAAGGAATATCCCCTTATGATTTAGTATATCAAAAAAATGTTGTGATGCCAATATCATTGGAAATTCCTGCTATTTGATCAAACAACTCCAAATTACAAAAAATGGTTCAATGGAGGTTTGAATTGCAGAGTTGATGGAACTTCAAGAAAAGAGAGAGTTAGCACTTAATTCTTTGGCTAATCATCAACAAATGATTAAGTGATGGTTCGACCAACAGACCTCTAGTTCGTACTTCAAGGTAGGAGACTCTATTTTAAAGTGGGAAGAGTGAGCTGCTAACAGCACTCAAAATTTGACTCCTTATGGAGTAGTCCATATAAGATTGTGACTTGTAAGTAACATAATGCTTATGAGTTACAGAATGAAGATGGCAAGTTGCTTGAGACCAATTAATGGAATCTTCTTCAAACATCATAACTGAAGACATGACCTTGTACATGGTTAGAAAAGATGTTTGTTTCATCTTTTTCTAGCAGGTCGGTGGTTTTACCGCTTCTTTAAATAAGTGTAAGTTGCACATTTAGTTTGGTTCCATGTTGCTTTTGAATAAAGGATATTTTTTCTAAATTTGTCCAAGTGTCACTTCTTTGAATCACAACGGCAAAGACATCTATGGAAGTTTCAAAAATCAAAAAACTCACTGGAATGACAGTTCAACTACCTGAATACATGGGCATTAAATGAGATATCATGAAGATATAGAAATGATGTAAAAAATAAGTAGGTATGGGAAAAAGGGAGGTTTGAGAGTGTGAGACATCATTCCCAACAATTAGCATTAATGAGGCCTCTCTAATCCATAAAGTTCACACAATTGGTTTTGTTATTAAAGGAGAACGAGGAGCATAAGAAAGCTTATTTGTGAAATATTGCAAAGAGTTGCAATCGTCTTTACTCTTCCTTTTTTGTGTAATCGCTGCCTCTAAAACAGCTTTGTGCAGGAAAATGGATCTACCAGGACAAGCTTCAAGCAGTAATACACCCAAGAGAACAAGGAGTTCGTTGTCTACACAACCTCAAGACTCACCTTTTGGACTAGGAACCAGTAAAGACTATGCTGCCCAGCTCAACAAAGACTAAGGTCCCTAATGTGAGGGAGGTAAAGAAAGGGATATGTAGAGACCCAACTCAGGTTTCTAACCTTGCAAACCATGTTTTTGATACATATGTTCCAAAAACCACAAAAATGTCAAGGAAAGGAGCACATGCACGCATGACAAACAAATTCAAGGTGAGCGAGGTTGCAACATTTGAGATCAAAATTTGGAGCTCCAATACATGGTCCCAATTGCCCACCCATGTTATAGGTTGGTAGATACATGTGTTAAGTGTTTTGATCCAAGTACAAGGACCATCAAAGAGAGAAATCTTCAAGTAATTATCAATGTTGAAGTTGTTAGGGATAAGATGAGAATAAACTATGACTCAACAAACTATTTCTACAGTCACACTAAACTGAAAAATATATGGGGAACGAGAGATAACCAACTAGATTTTCTCAATAAAGAGCTTCATTTAGATGAAAATAACAGTATGCTGCCTCCATGTCCTATAGCTTTGCCACAATTAGAACAAGATGTACAAGACACCAATTCTATGCTAGCATTCATTTTTGGTCTTGATGATGACAAAAGTGTCTATGATTTTCAACTAGGAGCTATTTTCAGACTCAAGACCATTAGTTGAAGGCAAGCTTTCAAGACAAATTTCTCAAGATTCATAGCCAACCGACTATGTTGCCAATTAAAAAATTTCACTCATCAACATGTCCTCAAATATTTCTCTTTTTCAGCTACAATTGATTATGCACCAAAACCCCTGTTTCTTTCAGTCACTATGCATCTGGCCATGGTCAATGACTCAATGCATTCCCAAAATACCATACCAATATTGATCAAGATTCATCTCCTTTCACGCACATCCAATTATCATGAGTTCTCAGAAATTTTCCTCACTCCAACACTCGTTGACCTTTATCAAGAGGACATTAATTTCAGAATAAGTGACAAACAGTAAGGTTTCATGGCAAACAATTGCATTCCGTGTGATTGGTTTTGTGAAGCTCATTATACAATGATTAGACTTCATGATTTCAACAATGACATTTTTTAACTCAGCAAGGTCTTAACAGATACAATTCTAGCAACATAGGATTCTAGTAACAAAGTTGGCTCACCAATTCTGGATTCTAGTAACAGGGTTGGCTCACCAACTTGATGTAGTTAATTCTGAATATGGGGCCCGACGTAAGGTCGTTTTTAATATACAATTCTCCAAAGGAGGAATTACAATAAACAAGAGGGGAGTTGAACATTTGTTGGCAATGAAGTTAGCTGAATTGGGCCTTGACCTGGCCATATGATCCAGCTAGGTTTATGCCATCTTGAATGTATATGTTGAGGACCAGACATTTGTACATCAAATTTCTCCAACCATTGAAGCTAAGAGGTCCCCAATTGTTGACTCACCCAATATGCATGTTGAGCTCAATGAGCTCCCCATGAAGTCATCTCCTACTTAGGAAACCTTTTACAAACATGCATGTGCATGATCACTCTAGGGTTTTGATTCACGCTCTCTATGAGACCTAAAAAATAATGATTGGAGCGAAGAAAAATTACAGCCTCTTGGAAATATTGGCAATATATAGCAAAGCCAAAAAGAAATTTTGGAGAGGTAGACACGAATGAAACCTTGAAAAAAATATTGTATGAAAAGCATGATGCACTAGCCTCGCTATATAATAAGAGCAACATACATCCTAAGGAAAGCCCCCAACCTAGGAGAAAGGAAAGAAACAAAAATTGAAATGGTACCTAAAACAAAAGAGGGTGATTCCTTGAAAGAGATGCTTGATCCTACTCGCAATCGTAAACAACAACCTCTTCTATTTCACCAAGTGGAAGGGCATAGCTCACAAGTTCCAATTTACTCGGTCTAGTCGGCTCTAACACTTGGAGACCCTAGAGGAAAGATGACACAATCTCAACACGGCACATGAATGGTATCTCAGCCTTTTGAGATAAAAGTTAGTCCCTTATCAATAGGCCAACCTTTAAGGAAGAATACGAAACTCAAGCTTTACAAGATCTCTGATGAAGAAGACAATGAGGTATTGTTGTGACGTTTTAACACATCGCCCCATTGCAAATGGGGACCCCCACTTTTTCGCTTTTTAGGTTAGTTGTCTTAGCTTAGCCATTGGTTGTTGTTGAGTCTTTACTATTATCCTTTCATTTATAAGACGTGTAGTTGCTCAAGAGCTGATCAAATATCTTTCTTTAGGATGAAGTGAGGTTCAACACTTCCTTTGCCCTCCAAAGCTTCCAACCTAACTTTCCCAGCACTACCAGTGGATGCCCAAGTCCGATCACCTCCCTACCATCTCCTTTCACTACCTCTCCATCATTCACCCCTCTCCACCTCACCTTCCTAACATTTCATTCTTACACCCTTCCTTCCATCTCACCCTATCACCTACTTTTATTCCAACCTGTTGCGACCTTTTCACACATTGCCCCATTGCAAATGGAGACCCCTGTATTTTTTCTTTTTAGGGTTTTGCCTTGGCATCACAACTACTAATCACCAATCTTTTTGCAATGAGTTAGAGTTTTTATAGTGGTCATCCAAGCCAAATAGAGAAATCATGCCCCGATTAGTGTCTGGACACCACCAAAGCACTCAGAAGGCTCGAAGGACGAAGATCGCAATTGCTTAGGGTCAATTCTTACACCTTCCTATTTTTTTAGGGATTTTGCTTTTTTGATTTTTGGCATTTTGGGACCAATCCGGGAAGCGACTTTTTGGGCCTACTTTTTTGCTTTTTTCATCTATTTTGAAAGTTGACCTAGGATTGGGTCCCTCGGGTCATGGCCATAGCATTCCTATCTTCAAATTAAAAATTTGTGTCTCCAAGTGTAAAAAGCAAGGCAAAATATGTAGACCGAGGTGTTGATCCAGATGTTCCAGACAAACATGAAATGTTGAGTGAGAAAATTCATCCAAGTGTTCATGACAATAGAGAGGACCATGTCTCAGGCCAATTCAAAGTTTGCCATCAATGGAGTTGGCCATGTCCAAGAAAATGTCCAACCTATGAGCAAGTCCACTCAAGGTAGGAGTTTCCAACATCCAAGCCATCATGAAGTCCACTCAAGGTAGGAGTTTCCAACGTCCAATCCATGTTCAAGTCCACCATCCTCAAGCAAGAGAAATGTCCAAGACAGTGCAAAGTCCACCAAGGGAAAAAATTCAGAAAATTGGCTTAGTGTTGATACCTTGGAGAATAAAATTTCAAAATTTGGATAAGTATTTGTGCCAAAGACAAGTTCGAATCAAGATAACAATGGAAGAAGACTACGTCTTGCCAAACTTAAAGTTTGCCATGCCAAAGGTGAGATGGCAAGGTAAGTGCCAAGTCCACCATGGCTGGAAACACGCAAAGTCCATCCTTCTTTTGGCATGACAATCACCAACTCCGCCCAAGGTAAAGAAGACAAGTCCGCCAAGGTAGGGAATGGCATCAAGTTGGCCAAGTCCGTCAAAGCAAGAGAAAATGGCATGAAAGTCTTGAACTCCGCCCTCCTTATGGCAAGACAAACATCAAGTCCACCCTCCATTGGCAAGCCAAGGGTAAAGTCCACCCACACTTGGCTCAAAAATGTTGAATTCCACCATACTTTGGCACGACAAGGATGAAGTCCGCCCAGCTAGAGAGAAAGATGGCCGACATACTATGAAGTCCACCTTGGTCAAAGTGTCCAAATAACAACAAAGTCCGCCCAAGCACTTGGTGGATTTAACATGGCACATGAAGGTCAAAGTCTGCCATGCCATGTGTGGCAAATGGCATGAGAACATGAAAGTTCGCCCAGCTAACAAGCACAATTCAAACTAATATTTGATCAATTCGGCCTAGCATATGACTAAATTCACCATGAAAAAAGGAAAACATGGCTAGAGAAAGGGATAAAATGACATAAGAAATACATGAAATTAGCCATGGACAAATGAAGTTGACCAAGTTTGAAGTCAGAAAAATTTATCCAACACTTAGAATTATTTTTCAAAATTTGCCCAACAGTTTAAAAAAATTTGAACACATGAATTTTTAAGAAATTCCTTGCCAACACATGACCAAGATAAAGACAAGTTGGCCAAGTGTGAGGTGGTGCCAAAAGCAAAATTAGAAACTTTCTTTGAAAGCCTTTTGAGAGGATTAAGTTGCCATTTCAAGGAGGATGAGAAGAGACTAGGTTCGATGAATCTACCAAAAATGTGAAGATGCTAAAAAGGATCGAACTTCTCAAACTTACATCAATTTCAACTTGCCATTTTCTTTCTCAAGTTTGAAAATTGAAAGGTCTCTCTCTCCAAGTTCAAGGAAGGAAAGGGAATTTCCAAAGTCCGACCCAAGTGTTGGAATTTGCCAACGGGAAACAAAAAAGAAAAAATATAAAAAATGGCTGTGTGGAATTTTCCACAACAAAAGAATCAAATTTTGACTAAGTGTTGGAAAGGAAATAGGAAGAATGAAGAAGAATAAAGAGGAAAAGTAAAGAGGAAATGAATAAAATCCTTGTCCAAGGATGGAGTGGAAATAAATAAAATCCTTGTCCAAGGATGGAGTTTTTCCTAGTTAACACAAGCCAATTCAGAATTGAAGGCAAATCCACAGGCAAAGTTCGTTTGAGCATAAAGATGGTCAAAATCTTTGCTAAAGTTGAAAGGTCCGCGTGAAGGTGATACAAAATGAAATTGAATAGCCAAATTTGGCTAAGTATGGGAAATACTTCACAAAGAACATTCCAAATTCCTCCATTGTGGAGAAGGCACAGAAGAATTCTTCTCCAAATTCAGGGCACTCGAAAGAATTTCAAGGCATCAAGAAACAAAAGGCTTTAGACTTGGTGAAAATATAGAAAGAAATTTCAGACTTCTTGGAGGATTTCATTGAGGCAATCAAGGCAACTTCTTGAAGGATTTCATCTCCTGAAGAATTAAAGACAAGCTCCCAACCAGAATCAAATGGTGACAAGAAGAGTATTCCAAACAAATTTCCATACTTCAACAATTTCTTGACACAAATTGGAGGATTCAAAGGAATAACAAGAATCCAAGATCAAAGCTAGGAGGCAAGCGCAAAAGACAAGTCGTTGGCAAGGAAAGATATTCTAAGGCAAGTACATGGAAAAAGAACGAAGTGACCAAGGAGGACATCCAACACGCTGAGGTGGCACCTCATCATCTTCCAACCAATCAAATTGTTCCAAGCCAGCATGTCCAGGTTTAATGAACCCGACTTATCCACAGAGGCTTCTAGAAGGCACACTTCACAATGCAACAACTTTCTATTTTATTATTGGTTTATATTTAGCAGAAGGACAAGTGTCCCAAAATGTAATTTTCTCATTGGTCGAGAGGGAGTTAGTTGTAACAAACCCTAATTAGGGTTTATTGTAATCTCGTCCGTTGATTTGAAATCGATCTTGGCCATTGAATTGTAATTGTGGAGCCCATAAATTGAGCTCGCCCCTCATTTGTAAAACAAGGGAGCATGTTGCAAAACATTTTGAGATAAGAAAATTGGTGTTTATGACTACCAAAGTAATAAGTAATGCATTGTTCAAATTGATGGTGATTACTTCTCTTATTTTGGTGTTTGCATGGTTCTTATTCCTCATCATAGTTTAGATTTTATTTCATGTATGTTAGACGAATGCAAGATCTAATAAGTATTGATTTATGGTGAATCTTCGCTCATACTTTTGATGAACAGATGATTTTTGTTCATTGTGTAAAGTTAGTCTAAGCCTACTTTGTGGATGTTTAACTTCTGTCTGGATGAATATTGTTCGATTTGATGGTAGCTTTTCATGACGTGAAAATCATAAAGCACACCCCCTTGAAGATTGCACCCACTTTGTTTAATTGTCCTAGTGTGGTGAAGCAAAGCATGGTTATTGGTTTCACCAAATCAATATAGTCTCTTGAATTCTTAGGAATAGATTAGAACTCCTAAACCCTTATCTCCTTTTTAGTTTTCTTGAAGTCCATGATCCAAGACCCAACGATAGAGATTGATTGTATAGACCTTCATTGTGAATTGAACAAGCCAAGCGTAAGTCCCCCTTGTATTTCAGCATACATTACCAAGGAAGCTATCCAACATTAAGTCACCCATTCACACATATAAACCTTGGAGTCATCGTGTGGTCTTTCTTTGCAATCTTGACATACGTAGTGATTTTGTTCAAGAGAGGGTAGAGTGTCCTTGACATTTTATTATAATGTTTTGTGAATGATAAAACGTCCACCAACAAAACCCTTATATCTCCCAACTTTCATTTACCATACCTTCCAACCCACCTACCTTCCTATCCATCTATCGTTCACGTCCCTCTCCTCACCTACACCTTCTACTTCCTACCTTTCACTCCCATCACCTTTCATTTCCTAACCTCCCTTCCCTTAACCTCTCCTTCCATTCACCTCACCTTCCTCTAACCTTTATCCCCACATCCTACCTTTGCTCTACCTCTCATACCCTCCATTCCCTACATTTTCTAACCTATATCTCACACCCCTTAACCTACCCATCCACTACCCACACTCCCTTACCACCCTACCCTCTACCGCTATCCTATCCTAAACCACCTTCCATCCCCTACATTTTCTAACCTTAGCCCACACCCCCTTACCCTTTCATTACCCCTTATACCTCTTGTTCCACTTTACTCCCCATATATCCTAACTCCCTTCATTACCCCTTATACCTCCCACATCCACCATCCACCTTACCCACAATATGTCCTACCCTTCCCTACCTCCCCCACATCCATATCCCTTATGTCTCCCTTTCCCCCAACATCCTCTACTTCCCTTTCCCCCATGGCCTTCCTTTACCACATTTCTTCATTCCTCCTTGCCACATCATTGCTTGGGCCCCACTAAACTCTAAGATGGAAGACAAAGTTTAAGGCATTTTAAAAAAAAAATGCCTAAGCCCCTTTAATCCACGTTGAACAATGAGGCAAGGTGTAGCTCTAAAGAAGTAGGAAGCTGACCTTTGAAAGAAAAGACAAGTCACTTAGACAAGAAAATTGAGAATCAGCTTATAAAAGAGCAAAAGCAAATAACAATACGAAGGTGCAAATTCATATTTGAAATAAGGTGAATCAGAAGCAATAATTTGATAAGACCAAGGTAACATCTAAAATAAAGTTAATTAATGATATAATTTATTATTTTATGAAAAGAAAATGGAGAGCGAGTTGCAGGAGGCCGCCCACGACAAGCAAAGTGATGTTGCAAAGGACAATAACTCAAGGAAATCTGTCAAATGGCGAACCCTGGAGGTCGATTGGGATGATTACGATGTTAAACAGACCGGGTCTGATGAGAGCGATGGTAACATCGACAAGAATACGAACCGTTGCACAGAAGCGGGAAAGGGTTCTTCTACAGGCGATTTCGAAATTGATCTATCTGAATGTATTGAAAACGAGGTGATCTTCGACCAACATGCGATCATTGCTAAATTTTTAGGGCCAAAACTGTCAAGAAAAGAAATTCTTGCCTAGGTATTGGAACAATGGGGGAGGAGCATAATGGTAAAATTTCTTCCCAAGGGTTTCTTTGTTGCAGTATTTCCAAATGAGGAGGATAGAGACCACATCATCACCCTCCAAAACTGGATTCGAAATGATCATCCCTTGTACATTCAGTCGTGGTCCCCGAACTTTGACCCTACTTCGATGGCGGCGTATGATAAACCAGTGTGGATTCGCTTATACAACTTGCTCATTGACTACTGGAGTGAGGCTTCCCTGGAAATGATCGGAAGATCCCTTGGCACATTATTAGACATTGACGAAGAAATTATTGAGGGAGACCTATACACATATGCTAGACTCAGAATTGCAGCCATAAAGACAATACCTTCTTCAGTTATGCTTCGCACCGCAGACGGGAAATGGAAACAGCAAATTGAAAATTGAGAAAGAAATTGGGATTTGTTCTCGATGTGGAAGCAAATTTCACAACGCCGCCAAATGCAGACTGTTGGAAGGCATACAAACGCCTAGGCAAAAACTAGAACAAGTATGGAAGACTAAGGAAAAAACACAGGTTCAGGAAACCCTTCTTTTAGAAGGCCCCAAAATCAGTAAATGTAAGGATAATCAAGATGCCAGTTCAGAAATCCCCATCAAAGATCCCTCTGTGGATGGCAATCTAATTCCGAACAATGACACAGTGGTGTATCCAGTTGATGAACCCGTTGTGGAGGAAGATTTGCAAGTATCAGACTCGGAAACCACTGAGCAGGGGAGTGATGATGATGACTTGAATATTGTGGACCCAAGACACATCAGCCAATCTGCGAACATCATACTCGGAAGAGCAAAAGCCACAAGAGGAAGGAAAAGTCACAAAACAGTTAGGGAGCAGAGGGCGAATGATAAGGGCATAGTTAGCATGATGAAGTTCTTGAAGCTGGTCAAGGGAGGCAAGCCCTCCCTTGGGGGAAGATGAGGCTTACTATGGAATGTTAGGGGCCTCTCGGCTCCTGACAAAAAATGCTTGGTCAAGAGAACCTTGGCCAAGCTAGACTCGGAAGTTTATGTTCTACAAGAGACTAAATTGAATAAGGATAAGGCGCTTGAATTCATCAAATATTGTTATAAGTGGGAAGGTTTATTCCAAGATGCCAGAGGTTCGGCTGGGGGCTTGGGAATCATGTGGAATGCCTCCAAAGTTGATGTACAACCCATTGCTTCCTTTGACCACTGGATGGCGTGCATCATTGTTTGCAAGCAGTCCAATATATCATATCTGTTGTTTAACATCTATGGACCCAGTAGAAGGGAGGAAAAAATAAAAGTCTGGAATGAGGTCCTCAATCAAGCAAGCCAATTGGATACTGGTAAGGTCATCGCTGTTGGGGACTTCAATGCTCTCTTAGACATTGATGAGAAGGTGGGTGGTCTCTGGAAGCCCACAAAAGTGATGGAAGATTTTCGGGAATTTGTATCTAATTGCAAACTGGTGGATATTTTACCAAAGAATGGCAGATTCACCTGGACTAATAGAAGACTGAATTTTGCAAATATATCAGAAAGGCTTGATCGCTTCTTGGTGGGGGAGCAGTGGATCAATAGTGATTACTCTTTAGAATCTGAAATAGTGCCTCAAGTTGGAACGGACCATCTACCATTGTCTTTATCCATATCACAAGAATTGCGAAATCAGAAGAACTATTTTAAATTTCAAAGCATGCGGTGGAGGGATGAAACATTCCTTAACAATCTGAAAATTTGGTGGCAGGAAGGCAATGTATACTCTGGTTCCCCTAGCTTTAAGTTTACCAAGAGAATTCAGTATCTGAAAAACAAGATTAAGGACTGGAATAAGAACTCATTCAAAAATATCTTTGCTAAGAAAAGTAGCATCGAGGAAAAGTTGGAAGAAATAGGCAATAAGGTAATGCAATTTGGCATGACCAATGTGGAGTTCGAACTTGAGAAGGCGCTGAAAACACAATACTTGGAAATTCTGAAAAGGGAAGAAATTTATTGGAAGGACAAATCTAGGAAACTTTGGATTTCCGGGGGGGATCTTAATACAAAAAAATTTCATGCATCGTCAAAAGCTAGAAGGATCAACAATAGAATTTGCTCAATCAAGGATAAGAATGGGACACTAAAAACCTCGGATACTGACTTGGAACGAATTGCTCTTGAATACTTTGAAGAAATCCTGGGCAGCTCTGTGGAAGGAAATATGGGCCCTCCTTCAATCATAGAGGAGGTCATTGACCCCCTGATCTCCAGCTTTGACAGCGACATGCTTGGGGCCCCTTATTCTTTGGAGGAAATTGTAAAGCGGAAAAATCGCGATCGAACCCTAGTTGTTCTCCCCTCTTCCGACTCCGAGGAGAGAGAAGGGAGGTTCACTAGGATTCGATGGTTTTTCACTTAGGGGAGAGACTTTACATTCAAAAGAGGGGTTGAAACTCATAAGATCCAATCCCACGCAATGCAAGATTGGATGCTAAATGAATTTCAAGGGTTAGGAAAGCAAGGCTACCCTCTTTTGTAAAGAATGTTGTTAAGGAATTTAAGCTAAGCATGCATAGAAAGTCATAAAGATTCGCTTATAAACTGAGTTCGGGTTATAGGATGAAGCTGCGGACCTGGAATTAGCAATAAAATGTCGATACGGCGCTGTCCTGCAAATTTGAGCAAAAGTTGTCGGGACGATGGCGCCCAGCGCCACGGTCCTCCGAAAAATCCGCGAAACGAAGGGGGATCTGTTCGTCTCTGCACAAGGATTCCAGATCTTCAATTTCAGCCGCGTACCTGCAACCTACACACAGAAAAGCGAAGACGATTGGGGGGTTAGGAATTGGGGGTTTGCCTTTAAGTCAAACCCCGGTTTTGGAATTAACCAAGAAATGAGCAAGAGCTGTAAATGTAAATGACTGTAAAACAAGTACTAATACCTTGTTCTAAGGATGTTTGTATCCTTATGTGCGAAGGTTTAGATGTTGTATGTTTTATGTTGTATGTTGTAGCATGTAGTATGTGATCTCCTCTTCAATGGTTGAATCCTTGTCTTGAATGCAACACTTAGCCTTGAATGGAGACTTGAGATGATCAATTGCTTGAAGGAATGCTTGAATGCTTGAGTATAATTTCCACGCCTTGTACACATATCCTCCTCATATCTCCCAAATGAGAGAGAAAAATGTAGTTTATATACTTGGCTAATAGACTGATTTTCCCGACCTTAGGCCGACCAGGGAAAGTTAATTTCCAAATTGCAAACAAAAAGACCCGAGCCCCTTAGGAGACCGGGCCCAAAATAGGACCCAGGGACCAGGGCGCTGGGCGCTCTGGTCCCACCTCCCGGGACATCAAGGTGCAAGGAGGTTCAGGCCAGGGTGCTTGAAAAATGCAGTTTTCAGTGTCGTGAGCAAGTTTTGGGGTCTCCATTCAGGTTGCGTGTTGCGTCGCCATTGTGAAGACCGAAATGCAGTCGAAATTGCAAGTGTCGCAATTTTAGGACGCTACAGAAATAAAAAAGGCCACCTTTGCACTTCACCCACACAAGGCACCTGGACTGGATGGCATCACGGCTGAACTCTTTCAAAAAGGCTGGGAGTTCATGGGAAAGGACATATGGACTGTGGTGGAAGAATTTCAGAAAAAACACAAGTTTGTAAAAGAAATGAATCACACCATTATCTGTCTCATTCCCAAAAAGGTGGATTGTAAGTCCATGTCGAATTATAGGCCAATATCACTTTGCAACACCATCTACAAGATAATCTCCAAGGCAATGGCTGAAAGATTGAAGAAATTGCTCCCAAAGTTAATCTCTGAAAATCAAAATGGGTTTACACTAGATAGGGAAATTGCAGACAGCATCATCCTGGTATCGGAAGTCATTCATTCACAACACAAGGAAAAACTAAAAGGTATGATCATTAAACTTGATGTTGCCAAAGCTTACGATAAAGTAATCTGGAGCTTTCTTTGCCAAGTTCTTGTCAAATTTGGTTTTCCATGAAAATGGATCGAATGCATAAAATTTTGTATTAGCTATGTTAAGTTCTCAATACTTATCAACGGAAGCTTAAACGGTTTCTTTGGAGCCACGAATGGCCTACGACAAGGGGATCTCCTTGTCTCCTTCACTCTTTGTTCTCATGGCAGAAGTACTAGGGAGATTAATAAAAAAGAGGCACCATGAAGGCATTTGGAAGGGAATCAAAGTCCACGAACAGTTTGAGGCAATTACACATTCCCAATTTGCTGATGACACTATCATATTCGGTGAGGCCTCCATCCGAGAAGCTTTAGGCATTAGGAATACACTAGAGGAGTATACTTCGACATCGGGACAAGTTATGAATAAGGGAAAATCCCAGTTGTTCTTCTTTAACACCAATAGGCAAGCTCAGGGCAGAATTGCACAACTCTTGGACATAAGTATTGCGGAGCTTCCGATCAAGTACTTAGGGGTTCGAATTAACAAAGGGTGCAGACAATCTCAAATTTGGGAAAATGTTATTAATTCTTCTCAATCAAAATCTAAGAATTGGAAAAACAGATGGCTGACTCAAGCAGGTAGAATTACCATGATCAAATCCGTTCTATCAGCAATTCCAATATATAGCATGTCATGTTTCAAAATGCCGTTCACGGCTGGAAAAAGTCTAAATAACTTATTGAAGAAATTTGTGTGGGATGGAGCTAAAGACAACAGGAAAATTCCGCTTATCAATTGGGACACTCTATGCCTAATTAAAGAAGATAGTGGTGTTGGTCTTAGGAAAATGGAAGTACAAAATTCTGCTCTTGGTGCTAAGCTAGCTTGGAAAATGTGTAAGGAACCTCAGAAACTATGGTGCAGGTTGTTCCAAAAGAAGTATCTTGATTCAGAAGATACTAACAGAATTTTCACGATGGCAAATGCTGAGAGAGGCTCGGCTACTTGGAACTTTTTATGGGATTGTAGGCATATTATCACAGATCACATTTCATGGCAAATTGGTAATGGTTGTACCGCGTTGTTTTGGAGAGACTCCTGGGACGGGTTTCCTGCATTAGCAGATACATTTGAAGACAAGGGATGGGTTGACATGGTGGAAAATTGCATAGGACAGCATGTGTGCAATTACTTGGAAAGCCATGTTGATCAGAATGGTCTGAGGAAATGGAAAAAAATCAACATTGGAAATCCCTCATTATGTGAGCAGCTGTGGAAAGCCATAAAGGATAGAAATATACCGGAGTCAGTGGAAGAAGATATCATAATTTGGTGTGCAACGAAATCTGGGATGTACAGCTCCAAATTAGGATATGAAGTTCAAAGGCAAAGAGGCTCCATCAACACTTGGCCACATAAATTGTGCTGGAATCATAAAGTACTCCCAAAAGCTGGGGCTTTCCTGTGGATCGCTCTTCATAATAGAATCCTAACGGGGGATAGACTAAAAACTATTGGTATCTCAGGCCCCAATCGTTGTATTATGCGCTGTGCAGAGGAAGAATCAGCAAATCATCTATTATTTTGGTGCCCGATAGCAGAATATTGTTGGAATTGGTTCCTTGAGAGAATTAATTGGGTGACAGCTAAAAATGAAAGACTATTTGACTTCATTCATGCTTGGCCAACCAGACAAAAGACAAAATCGTGTGATCTATGGTTACCTTCCTTAATAGTATGGAATATCTGGAAAGAAAGGAACAGGAGAATCTTCAAAGAGGCATCATTGCCACAAATCATGCTTGTGGAAAAAATCAAAACTGCAATAGAAGAAGTAATAAATGGAAAGAAAATAAAAGGCAGTCCTAAAGCATATACTGATTGGGATGCACTAATGGAGAAGAGATGGGCCCTTAAAGAACCACAATCATATGTCCCTCCGACTAAGCGTCCAGACAGAAAAGCAATCAGATGGAAGGCCCCCCCAAGAGATTGGACAAAATTAAACTTCAATGGTGCCAGTAAGGGGAATCCGAGTGAATCTGGTATAGGAGCCATAATCCGAGATGAGCAGGGCAATATCCTTCAAGGGCTGTTTGGTGGCATTGGAGTTGCCATGAACAACGAAGCAGAGATTCGTGCACTTGAGGCAGAACTTCGTCTTTGTATTAGGCAGGGACTCTCTCGAATCATAATAGAGGGCGACTCGCGGATAATAATAGATGGGATCAGGCGTCAAGTATACATAATTGGAAGCTGAATAAATGGGTTCCAATGATAAAAGAGCACTTGAGAACAATTGAGAGTTACAAGATTGGGCATGTCTACAAAGAAGGCAATCAGGTGGCTGATTACCTTGCGAACCTTGGAGTTGGAGAAAATGATGACCCTGTTTACTTTTGCCAAGCATCTGCTTCAGAGGATATCAAAGGACAATGTATGAAGGACTGCCAAAGATATCCACGACAGGGGATCGGGTAGCATGCCCACGTTTCTTTGGACCTATCTGCCTGCCGGGACATTGTGGTGGCACCATGGTAAGCATTGGAGAAGTACAATACTGAAAACTCGATTAGACAAAATAGGCTCTTCGGCGGTTGAATCACATGGCCCCTGAACGACGCATCATGATACCAAGAGTTATCCACCACATTGGTTGTGCTTCAGTGCAGTTTGGAGATCCTTACAGGATATGGTCAGAGCATAATTGATTGCTATCTACAAATCACGGCCTAATATAAAGATCATCCCGGTGAAGGCAATCTATGAGAAAGCAAGTGCCATTTTGGGAGCATTGCAGAGACAGATTGGAGCCATGGCATGTTTTGGAATGATCAACTGCGTTAATTGCGAAAGCACGTTGAACATGCAGTTGAGAAACCTATTCTTCACAGAAGACCATGTGTATGATTCTGTTCGGGGGCTCGTGGGCATCACGCTAAACTTTGAAAGGCATTGGTGCGATGCAGTGGTGCTGGAAGCTGTTCTCCTGCCTTTGGTGGATATCATCGACTCTGGGGAGCGCGCGGTTGAATTGCTTGCAGGGTTTATTAAACCATTCATTGCGGACAGTGTTGCCAATGTCATCTTAAGTCTGGAGGAGGCTGTCAAAGTTAGCATACTGAAAGTTTACTTCCAGTTTGATAACTATCTTCCCTCAGAAACTGAGGATGACCAAGAAGAGGAGGATAGTGAGGATAGTGAGGATTCTGCCATGGATGATGAATCTGTTGAGAGTGACACCATTCGAGAGATGGCCTGCAGGGAAGTCTAGAAGGAGGAACGTGAGCGACTAAAGACATTTGTAGTGAATGCATGGGAAGTATTCAGATGTGCAGTATTCAATGGAAACATGGAACCCTTTCGAAGATTGACTGAGTCTGACGATTGGTGGCTCCTTGAGAACTCCACCTGCAATGCAATCAACATTGGTGAATTTGCTGCTGTGATTTTACAAGCCATTGGTGGGCAGATGTAATTTTGGGGTTGTTTGGAGGATATAGGTAATTCTGGGGCTAGTAGTATAGTGAAAATGAGCAGGGAGCAATGTTACCCCAAGTTTCCGGGACGAGGACGGCAGGGGACGGGGGTACGCATTTCCGGGACGGTGATTTTTTTTGCCAATTTTGGGGACGGCTAGGGGACGGCTATATAAAAGTAGGGAAAATTAAAATAAATAGGGAAATTTAAAATACTCATATGAAAACATGTATAAAACATGCACATATCCACTATAGAACCTTAATATATAAGAACTAGTAGAGTTCTTATGGCAAATTTGTGTTAAATTGAGAGTCAAAGTCAAATTGCTTATAGAATTCATTGTCAAAATTCATTGTCTATATGCAGAATTTATGGGGACGTCCCCTAGGAGTCCCCTATCCCCGGGACGGGGAGGGTTGAAAAAAATACCGGGGATGCGTCCCCGGGTAACATAGGCAGGGAGTGTAAGGTTGACAAGGCTTATCTTGTCTAAACAATATGTAATCCTTTTTGAGTTTATGCAATATAGGGAACTATCCCCATTAATGATAGCACTTACCTTGAAAAAAAAAAAAAAAAACATCTAAAATCAAGTTTCCAAATATGTCAAACAGATCTGGAAGAGATTAATACTCAGAATCAGAAGTAAGCGTAGCAATCAGATCTTGAGGAGATACAAAATCAGACCTGCAATGTTAAACTCAGGCCTACAAGCAATCAAATCAGATCTGGAAGATATAAAATCAGACCTACAGGAGATTAAAACCAGACTTAGGAAGTGAAAATTAAGTGAAAAGGCATGTAAATCAAACTTTGAGTAAGGGTTTCAGATCCGAGAAAACAAGTAATCAGACCTAAGATATTGAAGATCAAACCCAAATCAGAACATGGCTTAAGGCAAATTCCAAGGGCAGAGAATGATTTCAACATTGCAGAAGTAAATAGAAACAACAGGATGCACACTTCAGATTACATCAATGACGCCCTTAAGACCGATTTGAATAAGTTTCTGCAAAGTGACCAAAAGATCCAACCTACTCATACAAATGAGGGCAGAAATACCGATTAGCAATGAAGGAATCAGATCTTCAGGAGATAAGTAATGTGTTCATCAAACTTTGGTTTTGTGCAAACCAAGCCTTAAGAACCGATATGATGAGGTGCAACAAAAGGATTGAACTTGATCAGGCATATCAATTAGGGCAAATCAAGTCTTTAAGGCCGATTCACCTAAAGGACAACTCAGTGATCATAGTTGATCAATTCAACCATATTAGTGCAGATGAACCTTTGAAAGCCGATTTGATCAATTGCAAAGGGGCAACTAAAGTTGATCAATCAAGATTGTGTACAAATGAGAGCCAAAAGACTGATTCACTTTGATAAGGAAAAGGTAATCAAAGGTTGATCAATTTGATCATCTACTACGAATGGATGCAAAAATGCTGATCCGCTTTAAAGGAACAAAGTGAGTGAATTTGGATCGCTCAAATCGATTTGGTACAAATGGAGGCAAAACTTCCGCCCTTCCAAGTTGAGGTTTCATGAAATGAAAATGGTGCAAATAGAAAACGAAATGATCTTGGTACAAATGGAGGCAAAATTTCCGCCCTTCCAAGTTGAGGTTTCATGAAATGAAAATGGTGCAAATAGAAACCAAAATGATCTTGGTACAAAAGGAGGCAAAGTTTCCGCCCTTCCAAGTTGAGGTTTCATGAAATGAAAATGGTGCAAATAGAAAAAGAAATGATCTTGGTACAAATGGACCTCAAATTTTCACCCTTCCAAATCTAGATCTCACAAAGTAAAATGAGATGAACAAGATGCGAAATGGATTTGGTACAAATGGAGGTGAAAATTCCGACCCATCTGGATTGAGATTAATAAAATGAAGGATGTGAGAAAGAAATGAGAAACGAATTTGGTGCAAACAAACCTCAAAATTCCACTCCATTCAAATTTGAGATTGAAAAATGAAAATGATGCGGATGAAGCATGTAATGGATTTGGTACAAATGGAACACAAAATCAATGAAGTACAAATGAAGGTAAAAATACCCCCCTATAAAGTTTGAGATTGATGAAATGAAGATGATGTGAATGAAACTTGAAATGAATTTGGTACAAAGGGACCTCAAAATTCCGCCTCATCAATTTATAATTTGATAGAGAAAAAGAGGTATGAACAAAATGCAAAATGAATGAGGTACAAATGAAGCTTAAAATGCCACCCATTCGAGTTTAGATTTGATGAAGTGATAATGGTACGAATGAAATATGAGACGATTTCGGTACAAGTGAAAGGCAAAATCCCGATTTTCCTAAAATGAATAACATTTGATCAAATCAAAATGAAAATATGCAAATACCAATTTGATGTTGCAAGTGCGAATGACAAAGAAAATGCCAACTAGTTTAGTGCTTAGAAGCATGAATTCCGATCTCCCTTGAGCAACAAATATAACATTTTATTTGAAATGATGCAAGTCGGCTGTCAGCAATAAATCATTTTATGTAACGAAAAATCGGCCTAATATGAAGAGAGGCAACCCTTAACATCCAACGCCTATATAAAGGAGGTGTTTCACATCATTTCAACATCATTCAGTAAGTGATTCTGATCAGACTTAGATCAGACTTTAATCCGAGCTAAGATATCATTTGATCAAACGAATCAGAACACATAAGAAGTGAAAGATAGTTAAAGATAATATGTACTTTATGATGTTTGATATCTTCTTGTTTGTCTTGCAGGTAAAAGCAATGGGGCAACTCTGATCCTAGGAAAGACTAAGGAGAAGATGAGGATATCAGAGACACATTCTGCATTCAAGAATCACATTAAAGGAGGATGAGTCCAAGACATGATGAACATAGAGAAGAAAAAGGAAATTAAAATTTCAGAAGGAAAGAGCTCTACATCAGGGAAATTCCAAGACATGATGAAGATCAAGAACTCAAGGTCAAGTCTATCATAAACAAGGGAAAATTAATCAAGGTCATTGCATAGTCTACATCAAACGTGATCAAGGAAGCAGATAGTTTTAGAAGATTTAAGCAAAGTTTGCTTGATCATAATGATGCTTCCCATCATCACCACATTGAGCAAGTGAATAATGTTGAGCATCAAAAGATATTGCTCAAACACTTTGTGTTGATCTACCAAGTACAAGCAAACTGAGGTGTCATCCTTGTCATCATTCCACCGATCAAGAGGTTCCACATCAACATGTCCAGATGCAATGCACTTGATTCATCCTATGAAGACACAAACTTTGAGCAACCTACCCTCATATTTCACTGGTTCATATTCAATATTGAACCTAAATGTAATTTTCTCATTGGCTAGAGGGAGTTGTTTTGACGGATCCTAATTAGGGTTTCCATCTTGTAATCTTGGCCATTGATTGTGAATCAATCTAAGCCATTGAATTGTAATGAGAGCCCTATAAAAGGCTCAAATCTCTCATTTATAAAGGGTTAATAATAGAAGACAAGAAGAGTAGAGTAATAGATAATAGTTCATAGATAGCAATCAATATTTAGCAATTAGAATAGAAGTTAGATTAGGAGAAGGCAAAGATAGTTGCTAAGACTTTGTTGTAAAGAGCATATGATTTCATTGAAGCTCTGGTGAATTTGATGTGTTATTTCAACAAGTTGCATGGTCTTTACTTCTCAATTCATTTTCATGTTGTTTAGATGAATGAAAGAACTATGTGCATGATCAATGGTAGAATTCATATATCCATACCACTACCAATTTGATGATTGTAAGTTTGCCTGGTGTGGTCAACTGGAATCTTTAAATAAGCTTAACTTCAATTGCTATTCACACTTTGTTATGCGTCACCTTGATCGTATCCTTCTTGTTGATAGTGATTTGAACATCAATTTTTCTCTCCCTAGAAGATCGCACTAAGCCTTGTGGAGTTGTTGTTTTGCATGTCAAAGAAAGGCCTGGTGGAGTTTCACCAAAGCTTGTCCATCATTCCTACATTCTTAGGATTAGAATTCCAAAACCCTATCAATTGTGCCATTTTATTTTCTAAGAAAGTAGTTAGAATCTAAGTTCCAACGAAATCCAAACGTTCAACATTCAAGAATTCAACGTAAGTCCCCTTGGATTACTAACAATCACATCAACCAATTGAGCTATCCACATGTCAAGACCTGACTATAGAAACCTTGGAGTCATCTTGGTTGATCACATCATTTAGCATCCAAGAAGATTTTGATCAAGAGAGGATAGAATAATTTTGGTATTTTATTGTGTTAGAGGTGTCTAAAAAAACACATCAATAGGTACCAACCTACGAAATAGGAGTCATACAACCATACATAGCAATGGCCTCTACGGTCACACAAGTATTTCTCCACCCTCTTCTTTTGCTCAATCTATTCTACCATTTTCTATCTCCTCACCGATCACTATTGTTCATCCAATTCCTATCATTTTCCTTATAACTCCATTAACTTCATTACCATTCATGCAACCTTTGAGCATTCCACTAATTCCTTTTCAAACTGTACCAACTACTTCTCATATATTGATTCTTCCTCCATTATCACCATCTACATTCATAGTGCCATCCACATTACCTCCCAAGACCTTGCAAACACCTACTCAACAACAGATTACCATCCCTGAAAGGTTGCCATAGGGTTATCCATTTTTCAAGAGTGTTATCCAATCACCCAATGATTTTTACAAACAAATGCGGGATGTGTGATGAGCGTGAGAGTCTAAGATTGAAGCAAGAAGACAAAAAGCAGGCAAACCTCCAACAAGGTCCCACAGGAGATCCCTATACGACCCCCAACAGCAATTGTTGATGATTGCACACATGACTTCTATAGTGGATAAGCCACAAGAAAAATGCAACCAAAAGATTAGTCAATTCATGCAATTGGGCAAAATCTTTCCTAGGCACACCCACAAGATAAAATTGAGTTAATAGAGGAGAATCGAAGGTTTGGTAATAGTTGCAGGTAAAGATGAGAGCTCAAGAACAAGAACTTATATGATTGAATCTAGAGCTACAAGATAAAGTTTCAATTGAGACTCTCCACAAAACGTAATCCAAACAAGCAACATTGCAAATGACAATGGAAAAAGCTAATACAACAATGGACTCCTATAGGGAGCAAAGTGAAAAAAGTCAAGCAACAGGACACGCAAAGAACAGAAATAACCCAGTTGCACAAGTAGCTTATAGAGCTCGTCAACTAAACTAAAAAAAATGCAAGGTAAAATATAGATAAAAGATCAACAAATAGCACAACTGCAAGAGGAGCTAAAACAAGGCTATCAAGCACACGAGATATCAACAATGGTGAAGGAACTTTATGTTTCTTATTGAAGCATAATAGTAGCAAAAACATCGAAGCTCAAGCTAGTATTAACATTGATTTCAAATGCCCAAGTGCTAAGTGCTCAAGTTTAAATCACTTTAGAGAAAACTCTATTAGTGATATCTCCAAAAGGATCCAAAGCCTATTCACTAGTTGAAAAGTTGTATAATGCTTAAAAGAAGGTAGTCCTCTCTTTATGAGTTGATAACAAAAAGGTTCTTGTTGTAAAAGTTAATTAAATTCTGACTCAAAATAAGGCTACTCTTAAGTGTAAGACTCAACTAGCCACTCTAGCGAAAGTTGTGACAAAAATGGACATAATGAAAAACCAATCAAAGGCTCCCCTCATCATTTCTTGACAAAAACACTATGTTAACAAGGGAAGAAATAAAGGTGATGCTTGCAAAGACACAGGTTGACCAGACATTCTTTGAGGACTAGTGTCAATCACTAAGCATTGTAGACATTGAAACAATCTTGAAACCATTAGTGATGCTAGAATACCTAATGAAGATTGTCATCCAAAAGTTGATCTTGACAAAGCTTTTGACGTTCTGAAGAATGCTCAACCCTCAAAAAATGAATGGGTGTCTTTGCTAGCTATCCTACAAAAAAAATGAGCTTTCAAATTTCTTCTATGACAATTTTCAATTTTTTGTTCGGTCTAAATTTTGATTTTGGGTTACAAGAGGAAAAAGGCTTGGGTCAATCACCAAGCATCACAAAAGTTGAAACAGTTTTGCAACTATTAGTGCAGCTAGAATACCATATGAAGATTGTCATCCAAAAGCTAAGTATTATCTTTCACAAAGAGATAACAGATCTTGACCTACGTTACCCCGAGTTTCCGGGATGGGGACGGCAGGGGACGGTGGGACGCGTTTCCGGGACGGCAAATTTTTTTGCCAAATTTGGGGACGGCGGGGGACGGCAAAGGGGACGACTATATAAAATATAGGAAAATTTTAAAATATATAGGAAATTTTCAAAATTCTAAATGTTCATATGAAAACATGGATAAAGCATGCATACATACATTATATTCATATGAAAACAATAAAACATGGATATAGCATGTGTATGATACTATGAAAAGTTGAAAACATTTTAGAATGTAAATTCTGAACATACAACATTGTTAATACTCAATTGACAATATGCAATTATGCATTCATAAATCAGAATTTCAATTCATTCACATTGTCAATATGCATATCATAATAGATATTAAAGAAATAACATACAAAATGTCAAAACAAAGAGGTTAAATTTTCCCTACTTCTATCGACGCAGTTTCCCCCCATATTTTTCAACGGGAGTTTGGGGGCAGCGCCCCCAAGGTGGGGTCAAGGGGCCTATATTAGAACATTTTAACTAATAAGGGGCCTATATTAGAACATTTTAAAAAAATTTGAAAATACAACTTTTTTTATTTTTTTAATATTTTTTAGTGGCCTTACATATGGGGGACATCTAGCCGTCCCCGGGACGGATGGGGACGTCCCCTCCGTCCCCAGTCGTCCCCGGGACGTACGGACGTCCCCCAAAGCTAGGGTAGGCGTCCCCCCGTTTCGGGGACGTCCCCTCAAAATACAGGGCAAATTGGGGACAGGGGGAAACATCCCCTGGCCGTCCCAAAGTCCCCGAAACGTCCCCGGGACGAGGACGGGGGTTTTCAGGTCGGGACGCGTCCCCGGGTAACTCTAATCTTGACAAAACTTTTGAGGCTCTGAAGAAGGATCGACCATCATAAAATCAATGGGCATCTTTGTAGGCTGCCCTACAAAAACTTTGAGCCTTCCTGTTTCTTCTATAAGAATTTTGAATTTTCATTTGATCAAAATTTTGATTTTGGATTCTTCTTTGGAAGCAGAGATCCCTTTTCGAGTCACCAAAAATTGTAGGGCTACACTCTACATTTTGTTTTCATCCAAATCAATGACAAATCCCACTTCCAAGTTGTGTCAGGAAAGCGTGGCCTATCAATTTTGAGAAGTGGGGATGCCACATGTCGATATTTTGCAACTTTTAAACACTTTTAATTTTGACAAAATTCAGCGTTGTGCCATTGACCAAAGCATACAAGTCAATAATTGGTGGGGCCTATGGTTCTTTTAATAGCTATTGATGGGGCATGCAAAAAGATATCCACATGTTATCATGGTGCAACAAAATGAAATGCAAGACTGACGCATTCAAAATTTGTGCCATTGGTGAAAAGGTTAAATCATCGCAAGTGATCCCAACCAAAAGAAGAAGAGGAAAATAAAAGGATCCTTTATGGGACAAGTGTCATCTTGGTGCACCCTTGTGCCATAGGTCGTCAATAAAAAACTGGTGAACAACTAATCCAATTTATCAATGTAAAGGAGGTGAATCAAAGGGAGACCTAGAATCACCACACAACGTTTAAGGTAAGAGAAATTTGATACTTTTCCTTAATGCACTATTGGCTATTAACGATGACTCAATGAACAAGTGGGTTCGGTTTTCATTAAAAGGAGGAAGATTTATTTGATAGACACATGGTGCCCCTGTGTTGCATTTGAACTAAATCGTTTAACACCTTTTCTTGGTGTGCCATTGGTAATTTACTACCAAATTGGAATAGTGGATCCCATTTTCACTAAAGAGACCCTGAAGACTCTTGACCGATGGACTCTAGGAGTCAAATTGTTCTTGTGAGCCCGACTGAATGCATTTGCACATAAATGGGTAATCAAAGACTAGGTGCCTTGATCCAGTTTGGGATTCTTCTTCTAGTTTTAGTATACTCCCTAGTCTTTTGATAGGTTGAGTTAAATTTTTCGAAGGTTCTAAGTGTGGATTGGGTCTTTATCTTCGAAATGTTCAAGAACATTTATTCGAGGTGGTGCTAGGTGTTGTGACCATTTCACACATCGCCCCATTGCAAATGGGGAACCCCACTTTTTTCTGCTTTCTAGGATAGTTGTGGAGTCTTTAGCTAACTCTCTTTGAGTCGGACAAAGATCAGTTAGCTCTCAAGGCTTGCAAAATGAACGTTTTCGTGATGATCATTCCATTTGATCATCATCCTTCGCTTGCAAAATCATAAATGAAATGTTGGGTTTGCAGAATTGTCAAAGTGATGGAGTCTCTATGCTTGGGAAGGATGAACTTTAATTGAAAGATCATGGCAATTGAGCTAAGCGAAATCTCCTTGCAGCAATTTGAAATGCCTTGAACTGATTGATTGAGTGAGCATGGTTGATATCTTTGACACTGTCAATGCACCTTTAGATCCCCGATCCAGCTCACTCATTTCCCCCCCCCCCCCAAAATCAGTGAACTTCCTTCGGGGTCTCTAATAAACGCACTTCCTTTGCGATATCAAAGCCACAACCCCCACCCCCCCCCCCCCTTAGTCATTTCCTTTGCCTTCCTAAATCTCCAACCTGACTCTTCCAACACTACTAGTAGGTGCTCAAACCTTGATCACCTTCTCCTTTCACTTCCATCTCCTTCCATTTCATATCCATCTTTCCTTCCTACCCTTCCAATTCACCTTCTCCCATCCTCCATCTCCCTTTATCTTTCCATCCTTCATCACCTCTTAACCATGGCATTCATACTTCCACTTCCTAATTTCCCTTCCTTTCATCTTTACTTCCTCTCACGTTCACCCCCACTTCCTACCTTTCTTCCTTCTCCTTGAAAAACACACAAGCAATACTGAGAGGGGGAGGGGGTGAATCAGTATTGCAAATCTCAAGAAATTAAACCTAAACCATGCAATAGGCAGTCATAACACGTGCACAAAAATTTTCGTGGATAACCCTTTTGGGTAAAAACCACGTCATTCAAGAACTTTGATTACTAAGAATGGGCACCAACCCACTGAGCACCAACTCAGTTTACATAAATGGGCATCAACCCACTAAGAGCACCAACCCATACAAACAAAGGCACCAACATGGGAATCAGATTGTTCCATACTATGAACATGAAGACAACATCGTACAAGTAAGATCAAGCACTCAACGAAAGAAAATTTGCACAATCTTGAATTTCCTCCAGAAATCCAAGAATCATTGCCAGTATAGCCAGACGGAAGCTCCAGAGCTGAGGTGATCAAGACAAGAGATAGTTTCAGAAGAGTTAATCAAAGTTAGAAGATGATGCAATTTGGGAATATCTCCTTCCTTCGTCTCATTCATGATTGAGCTTGGAAATGTTGAGTATCAAGACATATGCCTCATTCATTTAGAACTTGTGATGAGTTACAATGAGCAAGCTAAGGTGGTGGCCAGTCATCACTTATCCAATCATATTATTCTAAGACAAGGTGTCCAAATTCAATGTACCTAGCTCACCATCAAAGAAGATAACTACCACATGGGCACAAAGTTCGATAAACCTACCCTCATCATCCATTGGTCGAATATTCAATGAAGGACATGTGTCCATTTTATTGTAAATCTATCATTGGTCAAGCATTAAATGCTTTGTAATGAGAGCACTATATAAGGCTCCACTTCTTCATTTTGTAGAGGTTAATAGTTAATAATTCAAGAATAGTCAATAGCAAGTAGCTAGCAAGCAAATAATTAGAAGTAGAGTAGGAAGAGTAGGCAAAAATTGTTGCCAAAACTTTGTTGTAAGAAGCATGTAAACTTTATTGAAGATATGGTGAAATTCATGTGTTGATTCAACAATTTGCATGGTCCCTACTTCACATTTAATTTTTATGTTGTTTAGATGAATAGAAGAACTTTGTGTATGATCAATAGTGGAATTCGTACATCCATACTACTAACACCTTGCTGATTGTAAAGTGTCATGCGTAGTCAACTAGATTCATTGAGCCCGACTTAACTTCAATTATCACTCATTCATTGATATGTTTCACCTTGGGGGTATCTATGCTTGTAGTGGTGATTTGAAAATCATCAAGCCATCCCTAGAAGATCGCAGTAGCCTTGTGGAGATGTTCACTGCATATCAAAGCAAAGCTTAGTTGAGTTTCACCAAAGATTGTTCATCGCTCTTACATTCCTAGCATTTGATTAACTCTCTCAACCCTCATCCTTTTTTCCTTTTTTAAGCTAAGTGAAATTCCACATTCCAGCAATATTCAAGCATTCAAAATTCAACATAAGTCCGCTTGTGATTCCAACAATATCACATCAAACAACTGAGTCTATCCAAGAATATGTCAAGACCAGACATTCGAAACCTTAGAGTCATCACATTTGATCACGCGATTTAGCACTTGAGAGGATTTTGTTCAAGAAGGGATAGAATACTTAGTATTTTATTCTGTGTTGCATAGTGCATAAAAACACATCAACAGTTATATTCTGAAACAAAAATCATCAACAAATTGTAACTAAATTGGGTTAGGATAAGGGCTATAGGGAAATGAGAAAAATAGTGTCAAGGTTAAAGAGTTTTGAGTAAAACCTAAGTTATTGATCTCTAGTGTGGCAATGGGCTCAGGTGTTGTCTCAATTTTTGAAAATTCAAAAATTTGACAACCCTTACCAAATCGTGGTTTAAATGTGTCGTTTTGTCTCCAAGGCACTTTTTATGAGGTGCAAAACTCATATTTGATAGGGTCAAATCATCAGGGGGTGTCTTTGCCATTATTGTCCAAGTTTTGGTGAGTTTTGGCCTTCATTCTCCTAATTTTTTGTGCAATTTCGGGTTTCAGAGCATTCATTGCAAGTAGGAGATTTTTATACAAAATTTGTGATTTTAAGGCTCTAGGGCAAGCTTCCCAAGGTGGAAATTCTACATTTCTTGACAGTAAATCAATCACAAGCATATCTTCCATCTCTATGAAAGTTTTGGTTAGTTTTTGCCTTCATTTTGGCTATTTTCTGTGCAATTTCGGGTTTCAAAGCAGTCATTGCAAGTTGGGGAACTTTTAAATGTCATTGCAAGTAAAGTCATTGCAGGTAGGAACTTTTTGATGCAATTACAAGTTTTAGATTTCACTTTATGTTTATTTTTTCACTTTAAGTGTTTGTAGGAAATTTTGAGGTGAATGCAAGTGTTTGAAATTACAAGTCTTTTCAACTTGTAAAGTGTCCTTCAAAACCCGAAATTGGCCTTTAAGTCATTTTTTCAAACTTGTGAAGTGATTTTAAAAGCTCCCATTACAAGTTATTTTCAAAAAACAACTTGTAACGAACCAAAAATAACCCAATTTGCTTCAAGTAAAGCATTACAAGACAATTTCAACTTGTAATGGGTCATGAAAAAACTGAAATGCTTGCAATGAGGAATTACAAGTTACTTTAAACTTGTAATGAGTCTCCCCAAACCCGAAATTAGTTTTATAACTATTTTTGTGGATTTTTAACTTGCTCTTGCTCATATGAACCCCGATTGGAGAAATTCTTGGCATGAAGAACTCTTGGCAGATTTGCTAAGTCACGTGAGCAGATTTGCTAAGACATGGTGAAGATTTTTGTTTCTTTGTTACTGTTTAGACGGTTAGGGTTTGCTGAAGCAAGTAAAATGATTTTTCAAAGAAAATTTTGTATCTTCCCTCCATGGTCCGATCTCCACAACGCGGCTGCAAGTTTCTTTTATTCCAAATGCCAAAGTTCTTCATCTTCATTGTTTCACTCCCATTGATAATTTGCAAAGTTTTTCCCATTGCATCTAAGCTCTGCGTGTTTCCTTGGTTCTTATTTCGATTGCCTTCATCTTTCACACCATCGTCTTTCCTTTCAACTTACCCATATTGCAAGATTGATTACTTGTAGTTGGGTCATAGAGACCCGATTGCAAACTTGTTGTTTCCCCTTTGCATATCACTTCACGTGTTTTCCTTAGTTCATTCATGCTTAGAATCGTGTCTTCAAGGTTTGCCTACAAATTTTGCCATTATCGCCTTTCATACACATTCATGACTGAGAAAAAATTGCAACTAATTCTTCACTTGCAATCGGGTCTCAAGGACCCGATTGCAAGTTTGTTCTTCCCTTTTGCAAGTGCCTATTGTTATGTTTCCTCCTTATTATGTCCTCATGTTTCATTTCGGGTTTCGCGAGGGTGAGTGCAAGTTCATTATCCATAGCATGTACACTTGCAGTCGAGTCTTCAAGACCCAATTGCAAGTGATTTTAAAGTTTTAAACATTGCTCTCCTTCACAAAACTCCCATGTTCTTAAGGCAGATTATGAATGCTTTCCCCAAAGATTGCAAGACATGCGCACTTGCAATCGGGTCTTAAAGACCCGATTACAAGTGTAAGTGTAAAAGTTAGCCTCATGTGAATACTTGCAATTGCAATCAGCCTTCCCAAACCCGATATTGAGTTTTGGCCCCACTTTTGCAACCCCTTTGCCCCTTCCCTTGTCAGTCTTGTTTGCACACACGATCTATCAAACCAACAAATTAAAGCATGAGTCTTATTTTGCAAGCAGATTCCAAGATTGGAGGATGATACAAAGAAAGAACAACAACATGACAGAGCCACACAAGGAGATGGATAAGTGATATGAATGATTGAGAGCATAGAATGCTTTCAAGGCAAAGATAGGCTTCTTACTTCAGCCTTGCAAAGAACTTCCCTCTTGAAAAGCCAGTACTACCCCAAGCAAGAAGATAAGATTGAAGTTTGCTGGCCAAGAACATAAAGGCTATCAAGGGTGCAAATTTCCGTTCTAGTTCGAGATGTCTTCAACAATCCTAAATACTTCAGGTTCTAGCATCCTGAAGCAGCATGAAGATCGTCACAGACAAAGGATGATGTAGTTAGAGTCTTGTCTTCGAACGCATAGAATAGTTTCAATTATGCATTTGTAATTTTGTTTTGACGAGTTACATGTAAAAACAAGTTTCGTAATTGCAAGTGTCACTTTTACTTGCATTATTGTAAAATGTAATTACATGTAAAGCAACTACAAGTTGAATTAAATTAGGACTGTAGTTGGAATAAGTCATGGTAGTTGAGAGAATTTCTCAAGTTAGTTGGGATCCTCCCACCTTTTTCTCAGGGCAATTCTCCTATAAATAGACGAGCGTGCTCTTTGTAAAAAATATCTTTTGGCAATGCAACCAAATTCTGCTAGTTTGTATGTGCACTCTAAGATTTTGAGCTTAGATATAAATCAAATTGCTTTCAATAAAAAAGGCAAGTTGCGTTGAGACTTTGTGCCAATTCAAGTTGTTATGTGACGACATTTTCTGGAATTGATTGTGATTTTTGTTCTATTATTCAAGAGGGATTTAAATTCAATCTTGCAGACTTTGAGCTGTTAGATGTATTTAGAGTTATAGGTTTGGTTTTCAAACTTGGTCTTGCAGACTTTGAGCTGCTTATCATGTTTGAGGCTAGTGTAGAAAGCTCAAGTAAGGAGATAGCTTGTAGACTTTGTGTTGCTTCTATTTTTTAAACTTGTATTTGTAAAGTGAAGTGCATCATAGAGACAAACTTTGAGCTGCTGTGTGTTGTACACTGCTATTATTTTGAGAAGGTTGATACGACAGTAGGAGTGTTGAAGACTTTGTGCTTTCATTTCTATTTTCCCATCCCGGGGAAGTGACAGAAGTCTTTGTGCTTTCATGGAAACTTTGCTTCCCTTTACGTTCTAATAATCCTACAAAAAGTTTTATTTCTGTATTTACTATTGTTGTTGTAACTTTTTTTCTGAAATAAGAGAAAGAATATCATTTGTTCTGAAAAAAGAGAATAAGATGTCATCCCACCCAAATTAGATTAAATTAGATTAGGTTTTTGTTCGTAGAAAAGGGGGAGCCTTCCCTAAATTAGGAGAGTTTTAACTCACACTGTGGCTGAAACCACAATTTTGCACATCTTCCCAGGTGTACAAAATTTTCAACCAACATCAAGTACAACAATTTACTTTCCTTGGGTATGGGTATGGGTTTGTCTTTGGCTATATACATATCAGAAAATTTACAATTATGGAATATAAATACATAATTTGCAAACATGAAAATACTAATAAATTCATAATTCAATGATTTGTCAAATGTCGATACACAATGAATGTTACAATCAATATTCAATAATCTTCATATTGCTCTTTACAAACTGACTCCATTCAAAACCATTTAACTATGTAAATCCTTGTCGATTTTGTTGTAAGATATTAATTTTTTATTGTCGATGTATCTTTTATTCTAGGACAACTTTCATTATTATAAGGCAAGTTTATCCCAGCTCTCTTTATTTTGGTTCTCTTTGAAAATTTTACCTTGATACTTTGGCGTTAAATCTTTATTAATAACCATCTTTGTTCCCTTCAATTTAAATAACTTATGGAAGAGATTAATCGTAAAGACTTGGGTTGGAGTCTTAGTGTATCAATTTTTCTGTTTTGGTTTTGATATCTATTTTAGCTTAGTTTTGTTTGACCTTGATAAGAAAGACACCCTTGCCAAAAAAAGTCACCACATCTTATAGGTTGCCATGAGCTTGTCAAACCATTGATACACGACTTACTTGCACTCACCCAAACTCAACAATTCCTAAGGTTGGCAGACCAAAAGAATGGTCAATGACTCATGACCCAAATAAGCAACGAGTTGGAGTAGACAACACATCTACCAAACTCATTGCACCCAAAGGTTGGTATTAAAATAGTAATAATAATTTAGTAAAGGTTACAATTGAATTGGGTTTACTATTTGAACATGTTTAGGGCATAAAAAAAATTTGTCCAAAGTTTCTATAATCATTGTTCTTGACATCATGTCCATAGAATTGAACAGAAGTAATACATTAAGACACAAGACCATTATAGTTGATCACAAGTTTGAACATAGTGATCTTCAAAGAATCCATAATGAAGAAAGAAACACCTATTTGTCTTACAAAAGATTACCACAGGAACTAGGGTTGATCACCTACAAATCATGACAAATGGTGTGCACTCAAACCCCCCAAGAGGGGCAAACCCCTACTCTAGTTTAAAAAAGCAAAAAAATCATTTTAGGCCATACTACATGGAAAGGAAACATATCTGAATGAAAACCATTTATACTTTTGGTTAACGAGTCAATCCTTATCCTACATAATGCTCCTATGTGTTATGCCCTATATACACGCCCCATGCTTTTGCTAGCTGAAATGAGGGCCCCCTTCCCCTTTCCTTCTTCCCCTTCTCTCTTCCTCCTTTTGGTTTCTTTTCCTTTCTTTCTCTCTTCCTCCTTTTGGTTTCTTTTCCTTTCTTTCTCTCTTTTTGGTTTCTTTGTATTCTTTGTTTTTCTTTGTTTGCCCTATTGGATTTCGGGTCTTGCTAGGATCTCTATATCCCTCGAGTTCCTGCCCCCTGCTTTCTTTTGTTTTTGCCTATCCTTTTCAAGATTTCAGGCCTAGCCCAAAGTCCCTCTTTTTGTTACTTTTTGGTGTTGTCCTTGCCAGGCTGTAGGCCCCACAAGAACCTTAGGATCTTTTCCTAAGCTGCCTATCTATCCTAAGTTCCCACCCCAACCCCCACCCCTCACAGCGAGTTCTTTATGAAACCTCGAGATTTTAGGAAACAGTAGATATTTGGATCTTGTCCAACACTTAGTCATTTTCATGTCTTTTTTACCTCAACTACCACATTAATAATAATCAGACAAATTGACTATTTAAGCGTTTTTGAACACCTTTTTGATAACATTGCATTCTAAGAGATTTAGACTCTCAAAAGAGATCGAATTTAGAAGTGCCTAAGCATTCAAACATTGAAAGAGTTCAAATTTTGTGCCATAACTGCTCTCCCATTTTATTTGTCTAGTTGTGTGCATTTAAGTTAGCAAACAAATTGCACCTTTTTGAGATTCAACCAATGCCCTAGGTCGCATTTTGCCCTAAAATTGCCTAAGATGATTTGCCCAATAGGAGTTCGAACCATGCCCTAGACCCAAAATTTCACTGTGTAGAATCCAAATGAAATACCCTTGTTGGACTTTGGGTCTTCAAGGGACCAAATAACTAACCATTCAAAAGCTATTTTGAGAGCTTTCGAGTCCTGAAAGGACTCAAAATTTTTAGAAGGCATTAAAATTAACATTCGGTGTATCCCTACGAGACTTTGGGTCTCAAAGGGATCCAAGGAATTTGTCTTTAAAGCCATGAAACTCTTGCCAAAATTGTAGTCGAAGGAAGTCATTTAACAAAACATCCCTATAGGGTTGTGGATCACAAAGGGATCTAGCTTTAAGAATGTCATCCTCCTAAATCCACTTCCCAGTTTAAATACAAACAACCTCAATGCATCACTTTGGGACTTTGGGACTTTGGGACTCAAAGGGTTTCCATAATAAAGGCATCTCAGAGATCAGCATGCTATTTGCACCTCATTCTGCTCTTCTCCAGAATTTCTTTCACTTCCTTATGCAACACATGCATATACTCCACAAAATTCTCTACTACAACACTTTGTCTTCCAAAATCAGTTGTACTTTCAACTCACTACCCCTCTAGGACTGTAACTATACACAATCTAAAAAGGACTCCTTGTTATACTCCTATTGATTGACTTGTATGCAAAGTTCAACTTGTGCCAATATAGCATCCCATAGATTCAGTTTCTTTCCAACTACACAACAAGTTTTTGAGGCTTTTATTGATGACCTTCATCTGCCCATCCATTTGCAAATAGTAGGCTAAACTATAACTCAACTTAATGTCCAACTTTCTCCACAATTACACCACAGTTGCCCATAAATTTTGTATCCCAATTTCAGACCATGCTCTTTGGTTACCTATTTGAAACAATGTTCTTTCTACTTCTCTAAAGACAATGTGGCAACATAAGTGCATCACTTGACTTTTTGGAAAGTACCAAGTGTATCATCCTAGAAAACTTATCTACAACAAAAATAAAGTGATTACCTTGTTCTTATTATTTTCCCATAGACACATTATGGGCAATGGCTAATATAAGTTTGTACTTTGAGATTTTCTTTTGGCATATTGGCAAACTCTAAAATTTTGCACACTATTTTTCACATCTACATTCATCATGGACCAATAAGATCTCTAGCACAGCTGCACCAATATATTGTCCATTCAAAAATGTCTAGCTAGACCTTCACTATCCTTCTCTCTCACCAATTTCTCTCATTGAACCAAGTGTACACACAAATACGTTCCCTTAAACAAAAAGCCTTCTTGAATAAGATATTCCAGCAACAAAGTTCTCTCCATGTTGATTGGGCTCTAAGATGCTGCCCAAGTTTCCTCAAAATCCACAAAATGCATCAGCTGCCCTATTCAATCTACCACTCCTATGCTTCAAAATCAATAATTTAGAAGGTATTCAACCCATTTCATCTGCTTTTAAGTTTTCAACTCAACTTACCTAGGTTGTTTATAAATATTAAACTTCTTCTCAAGTGCTTGAGCAATCGCATAGAATTCTTAATCATAGACCGAATATTTCTTCTTAGCTTCATTTAACTTCTCACTAAAATAAACAATCGACTTACCTTCTTGAAACAAAACTCCACCTACTGTTGTCTCACTTGCATCATAGTTCAATTGAAATAATTTCTTCTCAAAAGCTATTTTATACTGCAACTATCCAATTAAATTCATTCCTACAACCCTTCATTGTCTCCATGATAGGTGTACAAATGCCAATTAAATTTCTTATAAATTTTCTATAAAGTTTCCAAAATTATGAAAACTTCTTGCTTCAAATGTGCTAACTCTTACATTTTTACAAAAGCCTATGTGTGTGTGTGTTCGAACATCAAAATTTGCAAAAATGATAATATTCAACTTTCAAGTCTCAAAATGTCAGGACACGCTGAAAATTTCAAAATTCAAATCACAAGCCATATAGGATTTAATGTCCATATTCATCTTCATCTGAAGCATCATGCCCAACCCCAAGGTCATCATATGGTTAAAATTCAACATCATTTGAGCCACAATCCATTGGAATGCCACTCCCAATAGCTACGTCTCCCTCAAGTTCCACAGCTGCCTCATCTATAGAGACTTGGGCAAGTTGTGCAACTGTAGCATCTAAATCAGCACACTCAAGGGCTAGATCCCAATTCCTTCTTGCGCCCTCATCATATTCAGGTTTCTTATGTGACAACAAATGAAGGTTGTAGTGCATGTAGAGTCTAGACCAAATTCTATACTTTCTTTGCACCCAAATGATTACATTTGACTACGTGGATGAAGGTGTATGTACTCCAATTCCGCTCAACTGAAGAAGAACTTGCAACCTATTCAAACATAATTAGAAATTTATAAATTATAAAATAAAAATATTTTAATATGATAGCATCGCATGGAACTAGAAAACTATAAAAATAGAAAATTAAAAAATATAAATAAATAAATACATGGGAGAAGTTTAATTGCAAGAGCTTGCAAGAAAATGGAGAGTTGACCATGCACATACCACCACACATCAACATCCATCCCATATTCGGCATGAAGAGCTACATTATTATGATATTTTGTAGATACAAATTGGCCAAACTCCCTCGAGACAATATTTCCAATCTCCTTATCTGAATATATCTTTTTAAAGGCAACCCTATAGCCAATAGCAACTTTTGCATCTCTATATGGTGGCACCCTCCTTAGTGTTGCAAGCATCTCTAGGCTATAAAACTTTGGCATCAAAGAAAATGCTAAAAGATGTAAGGTGGTGGTCATCTTGTTCCAGCAGTCAACAACAATTTGTTGCACAACTTTGAAAAATGTTTCTATAGGGTCATTTTCCTTTTTCTATATTGCTTCTCTCATTTTCTTCACCATGTGATCCATACCATCATAAATTTCACCTAAACATGGGCGATCAGTATCAGCATACCTAATCATGTTCATGATGGGCTCACTGAAATTCAAAACATATTCCACACTATCCCACCATTTCTCATCAAGGATCAATGCTCTTACTTTTTGAGCTATTTTGTGTTAGACTGCTTCCATACACTCCACAAGATGTTGATGACCATAGAACTCAAGGCCTCTCGCACCTTCACAAGTTGTCTTAAGACGAGCGTGTGAGATGCAAATTGTGTTTTGGCAACCTAACATGGCATAAAAAAAATACACCATATATTAACTAACAAAAATTAAAAAATAAATTTTAAATTAGTAATTACCTTCAACTCCAACTTGGAGAAGGTCTTGAAAATGGCTTGTGACATGATGATTAGTCAAAAACATTTGAATCTCCTTACCCTCACGTACACTTATTTCACCCCATCATTTGTGTGCCAATCTTTTGCATGATTAAATTGAGTGAGTGGACTACACATGGTGTTCAAAAAATGTAACCATATGTAGCCTCCACTATAGATTCAATTGCCCTACAATTTTTAGCATTGTTTGTTATGACTTGGACAACATTTTGAGGCACCACCATGTCAATGGATTCTATGAGGATATTGGCAATGAAAATTGCATCTTGCACTTGCCCCTCGCAATCCACCACTTTCAAAAACATTGCCCCCTTAGGGCGTACTACTATAACATTGATCAAGTACCTATTTTTATAATCTTTCCATTCATCATAAACAATGGGCACACCTATTTTCAGCCATGTATCTTTGATGACTTTCAAATGTGTCTGTACGGAAGCTTTCTCCTTTGCCAATAAGGTGGTCCGCACCTTTTCATACTCAAGACAAACATAATCAGGAGGTGTATTGCAAAGGGTATGCACCATGTCCCAAAAGTAAGGTGATCTAACTATGTTGAAAGGAAGCCCATGGCCATAAATGCAACGACCAATGCTCTAATTTGCAACCTCTCATTTAATTTTTGAAGGCACCATCCAATGGGCCTCTTTTTTGTGTAAACACAACATTCTCTGGTTCAGAAGGTGGTGGTATCGGCATGAAAGGATGTGGGTCGGCTGGTCTTGTGGAGTTGTTGTGCGTTGCACACGCTCACTATCGCCGACAGGGTCCCCCTTCCTGTTTTTGAGCCTTTCGTCTTTGCCCTGTTGAGTTTCGCGCGGAGTGTCTCGCGTCCTTTCGAGCGAGTCCGCGACTGGTCCGTAAAGTGATGGTATCGAAGAAAAGAACCGATGAATCCACCCGGCTAATCTAGCCCTCGGGCACGAATGCCAAGAGGTTTGTTCGAAATTTTGAAAATTGCCTTGGATAGGCGTAAGGTGATGGAAATTGGCGAAGCCCGCCAAGCAAGAGCAGTGTGTCTAAAGGTCGCACGAGGACCAAAGTCGCCGTTTTTTTCGCACAAAGAGCTATGAAGAAGATTGTATAAGGTTTGTCTCCGCGATATTTGTGGGATTTGAGTAAAGGATGATTTTCGCCTGCTGATGAAGCGAATTTCCTGACCAAAGTGCCGAGGTTGCGAAACTTGCCCAAATGCCTTGGAGTTCCAAAACCTCCGAAATCCAAATTTGTAGAATCTGGCGAAAACTGGTCTGGAGTTTGAAATTTTGCTGAAGTTCCCAAAATTGTCTTATGGGCCGAATTTCGGACCCAGAGGCCAAAGGTTAAAATTTCACAAGGTTGAAAATTTGCTAAAATCGCCACGGGGGCCGAATTTTGGACCCTGGGGCGAAAATTTCAAAATTCAAAGATTCCTACTTGGTCCGAAAATGCTTTTTAAATATTGCAAAAGATGGGTTTAGGTCCAAAAATCACTTAACATGTCCATTTTCGGACCCTGGACCGAAATGTGAAAAATGTTAAAAGTTGCAAAGAGACCCTCCAGATCCGAAATTCGCTTTAGACCTCCAAATTCGGACCCTAGCTCCGAAATTTCAAAATACTCCCAATTTGCCAAAAGCACATTTAGCTCCGAAAATACTCCCAGTTTGCCAAAAAACGCTCAAAAACTCCGAAATCACTTAAGTCCCCATTTTCGGACCCTGAGGCGAAAACTGGAAAACGTGAAATCTTGCAAAAAGTGGGTCAAGGTCCAAAAATCACTTAACAAGCCCATTTTCGGACCCTGGAGCGAAAATTAGAAAATTTGAAAAAGGCGAAAAGTTGCAAAGAGACCCTCAAGGTCCAAAATTCGCTTTAGACCTCCAAATTCGGACCCTAGCTCCGAAATTTCAAAATATATCAAATTTGCAAAAGATGTTACGAGGTCCGAAGTTTTTTTTAAAAACTTGCAAAGAGTGGTGTAAGGTCCGAAATTGGTGCAAATTTGTAAAAGTGCGTTTAGGTCCGAAGTTTTTGCAAAATGGCATTTAGGTCCGAAAACCTTTTCTAACTCACAAAAACGCTTAAATGCTCTGAAATTTGCAGAATCATACGAAAGGGCCGAAGTTTTTGGCAAAGCAATGAACTCCAGAAATCACCAAAATCGCAAAATGCCCCGAAGCTCCGAAGTTTGAAGATGCAAAAGCATGCGAACATGGGCCTAGGGTCCGAAGTTTTGAAAATTTGCGAAACATGTTAAGTGCTCCGAAAATCTCCAGTTAAAAAAAAAACCCAGGCTCTCTGAAATTCGCCAGAAGGTTAAAAATCTCCAAAATCGCAAAAGGCGATGAATGCTCCGAAGTTTGCATAGAAGGCGTCCAGGTCCAGCTCCGAAGTCCTTGCAAAATCTTTGAAATTCGCCATAGACGCGAAAATCGCGAAGGACGCCATGGCTCCAAGGTTTGCATAGCTCGCAAGAGGCGTTATTGGGTCCGAAGTTTGCCCTTAGGATTAAATAAAAGCAAAGTTTAAATTTCAAAGGGCCTCCATATCCCCAAGGCCGTGAGGTGGAAGATAGACGCAGAATTTACAAAACTCTCCAGAAGGTCTGAAAATGAGAAGATAAACGCCATTCAAATTTAATAAACCCCCTCCACGCTGCTACATTTTGTGTAAAGGAGACCACATCCGATTTTGGAAGGCAAAGAAAGCTAATTTCGCGCAATTCATATTCAAGGTAAAACGTTGCATTAGCTATTCCAAATCATTCAAATTCAGATTGCCAATTACCCAAGGTAAAAACCATTTAAAATGATAAATTCTCTTTCGTCCAACAACCGCGAAAAATTTAAATCAAGGAGATAACCGTTGGAATTTGAAACTTTGCAGAATCGTCCATTCGCCTTCACGCAGCAAGGCCAGGCAATTCTTCGCCATCCGTTTCATCAGGTAAGTACGCTCTGTCTTCCTTGATCATCTGAAATGCTTATAAATCAAACAGACGTATGTGCGAAATCTAATTAAAATGCCTAAATTTTCGAAATCTGCATCTCTTTCGCTTGTAAAACGTTGTTCAAAGCAGTCAAAATTTGGAATTCACTCCTAAGGTTTAGCTAGAAATTGCATTTTCAAACTTGGGAGAATTTTTCATGTTTTGTCTTTGTTGAAAATTAATCCAAAATCCAAAAAACATTAAGTAAATTCGCAATCAAAAATCTTCATGAATGTTGTGGTTAAAATTGATCAAGCCCTTTTTAGCTAGAAATGTCGCTCCATGTCCAATCTAAATTTTGAATTAATCCCGACATGCTGGAATATTTTCTATCTAACCTACCTTACTTCTTTTGTATCACCTCGTAATCCACATCCGGCTGTGCAGGATAAATGCCTAAATTGGCGGTAGAATCATCAAAAACGCCCGCTGCAGCCGAGACATCGCAAGCATCCAAATCAGATATCCCGCGCAAGGTTGGAAGGATGAAGTATCAATATCAGAGGGGAGGATTGAGGGAGTCAAAAGTGCAAAGCGTCTGGGACAATGTCGGTGATACCGGCCTTGGCCATATTGACATTCAAGACTTCAGGAATCGGGTCTTCTCACCTAACGCATATGGCAAGCCTAGACAGATGGTGGAAAGTGGAATCGCCCAAGCAGCGGGATTTCCTCCAGCAGTACAGAACTATGAGCTAGGGGTAGAGGTTGCCCGACATTATCAACCAAATTCCAGACTGGTGCTCCTTGAGAACATGACCATCACCAACTTCACTCATGAGGCCATTGGCGATGCATTTGACATTCCCTTTCCAAACAATCCCACAGCCACAACTATAGATGAAGCACAAGGGGCATATGATATGAATCCGGCCCGATGCAAAGCACTGATCAACGAAGAGTGGTACAAGGAGAAAAGGCCTCCGAGCGCTAGAATTGTGAAAAAGACCCCCAGAAGTGATTTTCATAATGAACATGGGGATATGGTCACATTACTCAGCCGAGTTATGGGACTCCCTAAATCCAACTACTTTGAAGAGTGGATGTTCGATTTCACAGAGCAAGTCTTCACGGGGAAGTCTAAATTCGACTGGGCCCAGATCATAAGCGACAACATTCACACCCAGCTGATAGAGCTTGAAACGAAGAAATACTTCACCATGACCTCTTATTTGGTCTATATGTTCGCCAAGAACCAGCCGCTGCCAGGTTTGATAATGAAAGGTGAAATCACGTGAAATCGCGAATGGGCCTGATCAGGTAAAGGTCTATGATTGTTACCCGCAGCTGCATTACCAAGATATAGCTCAAAGGGAAAAGAGCAGCCCAGCTTATGTAGTTGGCCAATATGAGCGTGTCAATGATGCCTTCACAATGCGCCTAGTCAGGCTAATGCAGGGAGGATTACATATAAGGCTCTCAGAGCAAGCTACTATTCTAGTACAGAGGTTTGGAGCCTGGTTAATTCAGTTCCCAAGGTTCTCCTACATCCGAATAGCAAGCTTTGATGGTTCCCCTCTCCGACTTCCACGGTACCCAACCGACAAAGTAATTCTTATGGAGGTTGCAAGGCAGTCACATCCGGCCGGCATCTTACTTAGAGAAAGTAAGCAGGCTGGATTCACATTCCCCATGATCATAGGCAACCATGATGTCCACTTGAAGACCCCTACCCTACCAGAGGAATCCCTTGCAGAGCTGGCCTCCTATGGCCTACAGGACCATTTTCCAAGAAAATACTTCGATCATGATAATCTGGCAAAGAGAGCCCATGGCAGGCAGTACAGAGCAAAGGAATCAGTTGAAGACTATTGGAAGAATTGCTTTGATGACTACGAGGTCAGGAGGCGGGAATATTCTAGACTAAGTGTGCAGCAAATACGACTCTTTGAATACCGTCGGGTCCCAAATCAGCTCACAGATTCAGGGAATTGCCTCCAGGTCCGAGAATTTGGAGCAGTAAGGCATCTCTTGCCAGGCGTTGATTGGTCTCAGGACCCAATCACTGATTTCGAGGCAGTCATGGCAGCCCCAGCAAGGTATACAGATCAATGGTTACATCAACAGATTGAGAGGCTAATTCACGAAGGAGTCCAATTCACCTACCACCTAATGGGTAGCCTTGATTCTCAGTCCTCTGAAGATGGGGGAACGTCTAGTACACCCCGAGAAGAAACTGAGAAATCAAAGAAAAGAAAGAAGGCTAAGGCTTGCAGAGGGACTCGGACGTCCAAAAGAACAAGAAGGGAGAAGATTCCCATAAGGAGACCAGAGGTCACGTCATCGTCAAGGGACCCCAGTTCGTCCAACGATGTAGTGGAATTAGATCATATACCTGCTCCGCCTTCTCAAAGTGACATTGATGCATTTGGAACTGATGATCCTCCCGCGCCTGACATGCTGGAAGCTGAGCTAAGAGCCCTCGAATCGACCAAACTGGGCAACCAAATAGAGGAAGGAGAGATTCCATCCACCCAGGGGGTCAAAGTGCATGAACCCACTCAACAGAGCGGCCACGAGTTGCTGCTCCACAATACAACCAAAGATGAATCCACCATCGAAGGAGAGCAAAGGATAGATGAGACTCATGAGCTCGAAAGAACTGAAGAACAACCATCACATGAAGATGTCAGACAGTTGTTCAGTGAAATAGGAGAATATTCAGTTGCAAGCAAAGAACTTCGCACCTCTTTCACTCCTCCGGTAGCAGAGCAGCTGCGAATCTGTGGTGAGTCGGCTGAGAACGTCAAAGAACAGAATGCAAACTTAACCTTATTATCAGCCCAGACAGTGCCTCAAGAATGGTTGATTGCCAGAGCCCAGCGTAAGGCCGCCACCAAACCACCTATTGATCTAGAGGATATCTTCTCGTGCATAGACCAAGCAAAAGCTAAGGGGAAGAAAAGGCCCAAGGCATATTCTAGAGTGACCAAAGACGAGCAAAGGAACGGCACTCTCCACATTGCCACCCCGCCTGTAGACAAGCCAGCAGATCAGATTACACTGGCAGATTATAGCATCACAACTGTCCCCATCGGACGAGCCACTAAAGAGCAAGAAAAAGAAGAATTTAAGGATTCAGTGCAGAATATACTCAGGCAGCTCGAAGAGATAACGGCTGAAAAGGACATGTATCGGGCTCGTGCTGAGCAAGCCGAGGGATAAATCGATCAACTCCTAAGGCCACTACACAATGCCTCCAAATCCCATATTCCCCCAACGGCATTGGCACAAAAGACCATAACAGAATTTGAAGGAATACGGGACACCGCAAGGGCCGTCAGGGAATGGATACCAGACATCAAGAAAAGGGGAGAGCGAATCCTTAAGGAAGTAAAAGAAATGGCCCTCCATCGAGAGCTCACTCTAGTCAAGTTATTAGAGGTAAAGAGGGAATCCCTCCACATGCACGAAGTGGCTGCCACTACCCTTCCCCTCATGAGATCTCTTCTCTGGACATGAGCAGATTCCTACGTTGTCCGCCATCCTAGATCCTCATAGTATCAGTGCTCTTAAGGAATGGTATTCGACTATCACCATTAAGAACGACGCCAAAGAAAGTATTGAGAAAGAGAGTGACACATGTGAAGTGATTCTGGGAAACATGCAAGAACTAAGTAAGACCATCCTCCGATCAATGGTTTCGGGATGGATAAACGACTTGTCCGATAATGCAATCCAGCCAGACTGGGAAGAAAGATTGGGAACGGATAGGATTACCTATTCCGCTAAGGACTTGAGTTTTGCTGGTCAGTTCCATTCAGACATATTATGCTTTGAGCGTAATCGCTCTAGCTGGAAGGACGGTTTAAAGCACGTGGACCAGTATCTCTAAGGCATGCAATACAAAATTCGCCATCCTCCCATGCCTCCGTTCAGTCTGCTTTTCCAGTTATGCATCAGGTTCCAGGAATACATTCGTGAGGAACAGGCAGCAGGTTGTGATTTATGGCGGGAATATTTGCATGGCGAAGATCAATTTCTAGAAAAGGAGTGTGAGACTGAAATAGAGAAAGTGATTTCTCAAAAGTGCTTTTTTCCCTCTAAATCTTAAAAGTGCACTTTTGCACCAAAAGGTGACATTTGACTTCTAGTCAACAAAATGTAAAACTTTATTGATACACCTTTTTGGATTATTTCAAATTGATTTAATTATCCCTTTTTGGGTAGTTATTGCTCATTTTGGGGTGGTTGTTGATATTTGCATCCCATTTATGGGTATGGGCAGCCATGCTTTATGGATGAATCTGGGCCACTTGTTTAGATTAAATCTAAGCCATTCATCCTTTTTTGAAGTCTATTTAAGGGACTGGTTTTCCCTTATTTTGTAAGAAGTTCTTGGATTGTTGCAAAAGCTCTGGTGAAATTTTACAGGAATTAATGCAAAGATTAAGACTGTTTTCAAGTTTCCTTGTGAGTGCATGGTCTCCTTCTTCACTTAATTTAGAAACCTTTCAGTTATGTTTATTTCCTTCACATAGCATTTTCAAGCAAGCATCTGATAGAATCCTTGCAGTCCACGCCATTAGGGAAAGGTTGATTGCCTTTCTCTCTGCATGGTTAATCTGGACCTTTCATGCTTAGTTCGGTTATCAAACACATACTATGAATGTAAAAGTTCTAATGTTGTACTTGATAACATGAAAATCTTGTTTTTTCTTTGAAGATTGCACTGAATTTATGCAAACATTGTGCTTAAGTAGCTAGTGATGTTTAATCTAGTTTCTTGGAGGTGTCTGTCTGCTTGACTGAATTTGCTATCTTAGTTAGAATTTACATTTCATGTTTCTCTCTCTCCCTATCCTTCCCTCCTTTTTCCCCTTTTTTATCCAGCAAATCTGCAGTCCCATTAAAACAGTATCAACTTAACCGAAATCATTTGATAGAAAGATTATAAAAGTTCTAGGGAACTTATCTATAAATTACCCATTCAACGTAAGTCCCCCTTGTGTTTCCAACATAAATACATCAGACCACTGAGAGATCCCGCAGTCAAGACCTAACGAAAGAAACCTTGAGGTTATCCCCTTTGATCAAAACGTAGAAAATAGCATTAGGGAGTCCATTATTTCAAGAGAGGATACGATACTCCGCTGGTTATTCTATTCTACGTTGGCCGTATGGAGTTTGCAGCAATGCGATTTTAGACACATCAACAGGAGCCACCACTATTTAGAAAACCTCTCCGAGCTTGCCTTGGTATGAGGATGATCAATCTTTGGTTTGTGGTTTCTCCTATCAGCTTCCTCTTGTTCTCTAATATATTCCATAACTGGAGCTTTTGGCAGCTTGCCATCTGACCCTTTACAAAATTTTATTCCACGTCCAGGGATGAAGCAAAGGTGACCTTTCACTCAATAGTATGAGCTGGTATACTCAATGCCACAATGGTTACAGCACCAAAGAAAACTTCCACCACCAGACATTTGCTTGATCATTGTTATATAATGCAAAAGTGGTGAAGAGGGGGTTCTAATGAGTTCGGGCCTAGGCAATTGAACTAGAGCTTGCACTTGCACTTCTAGTCTGAGCCATTATGTATGATTATATAAATAATGCACCTAAATAAAAAAATTAGAAAACTCAACATTATTGAAAAAATTTGAAGAAAAATTCGCATATAATCACATATTATGCATACTAAGAGTAAAAAAAATACAATACTTCTTTTAAAAAAAAATTTTAAAAACTTTAAAAAATTCTTAAAAACATGAAAAAAATCTTGAGAACTTGAAAAAAATGAGGATTCACTCACCTTTAATGGCTAAATCTTCCTTCTCCAATGATTCCTACACCTTTGATGTGTGTCTCACACCTCTATAGCCTTCACTTTCGAAGAAAAATGCAATCACCTTCAAAACCTGCTTGGAGAGAAAAAAAAAACTTGAAAGACGCAAATAAAATGAGAAGAATGTGTATAGAGCAAAAAAATGCACCTTAAGAGCGAAATTAGGATTTTAGGCAAAAAAAGCATTGAAAAATTGTTTTTTAATTAAAATTTTTGACTTATTGACCTATGGGCCCCATTTTTGGGCACCCATGGGCAAGGGTTTGCCAGGTTCGAGGGAGAAACCGGCTCGAACCAAGATCAAGCTTGAACTCGGTATCTTAGGTGTTATCCTATTTGCTACCTTATTCAATAAGCTTGATCCAAGTATTAAATCCAAATGGTAGTTGATACTTCTCATGGGTGGAAATCCATTCAATAATTCTTTTGAAATAATTTCTTCGAAATACTCCTCCAATATACTCTTCACTTCATATGGAACTTCATCCACTTACCTATTGTCCCAACATTCATAGGTTGAGGAATGGAAACAAAGCAGTCTCTTTCTTCAGTCTCTTAGACACTATTTTCCTAAAATTTAGCACAAATTAGGACTACTATCCACTTTTCCCCTTTCTTCTTCAATGGACTCAATGTATACTTCTTGTCATTCTTCACAAAAGAATAGATATTCATCCTATCATCATGTACAACCTCTATTGAATTGCCAAGCTCTTTACAACAAAGCATAACAAGCATGCCTAAGCATCACATCAAGCAAAATCTCATCCTTATATGATCCAATATAAAAACTTACTAAACACTACTCACTTCCCAATATTTAATGTCCCTTTTGTAGACATGAAACTTCATATGGGTTTGGGTCCTCAATCTTTTCTTCAATCTAAATTTCTCTAGGCTCTCATTAGACACCAAATTTTCCATACTCCCATTGTCAACAATGACTTGGCAGCATTTAACTCCAAATTTACATATGGTTTTTAATAACATATTTCTTTGTATTGGCTCATGTTCCTCCTTATAGCTAGTTTAAACTTTATTCTCTTTATCATGAGAGATTCTATGTACTCCAATCCCTACGTTGCTTGCATAAAACAACTATTCTCATTCACTTGCGCAATGTGATTTCTTGCCTCAAATCCTCTAATTTTGTTCTATTGTACTTGTTAACAGTCAAATGCCTAGTGACCAACTTCTCCATACTTATAACATGTTTGAGTGACTCCTTTACCTCTTCCTCTTTTGTGATAGCCTGTTCGCCTTATGTTTTGACTGATATTATGGTTTTCAGTAGTGCTTGACTCCTTAATTTGCATGTTGGCTGGCCTCTACACTCTTTGATTGTCCTCTTCCTCTACAGAACCATCCATTTCCCCTTTAGTTGTTTTGCTGCCTCCTAGACAACTTTTCTTCCACCTTCAAAGCATTTTTGATGGGCTACTTCTATTGACCTCAATCTAATCATACCGAACTCATCTTGAATAAGTATACGGAATTTTTTAACATAACTTGAAATATTATCTTCATCATTCTCTACATGGCAAGCCCAAGTGATGAGTTTGTAGAATCCTTCATGTAGTCTTTACGAATAATCTCCTTTCGCTTTAGGTTCTACAACTTCTTTAATAAAATTATCTAATAGTCTATTGGTAGAATCTTGGCCTTCAACTTCACAACCATCCAATCTCGAGATTTTGTCTTCTCCTTAATTCCAATTTTCATAGTCCTTTCTTAACTATAGCTATAACTCGTGATCAATTCCAAATTCAGAATCAAATCCCCTCTAAAAATTCCCCTCTATTCCACCATCCCAAAATGGATCTTGTCAAATATTCAACATTTCCTATGATCATTCTCCTTTCAGCTATTTGGAGATTCCTTTGTCTCTATGTTTGTACACAATAACACCACAAGGATGCATGTGCAAGTAACTTCACCTTCTTAGAATTCTCCATTGACTCATAGTCAAAATATATCTCCATATCCTACTTTGGTTTATTACCCATCTTCAAAATTGCCTTTCAAAATCTACTTCCAAGTTCATCCATCAAGTTTTCTACTTCAAGCTCTTGACCTTCTACTTCTTCATCATCACTTACATCCTCAACATGTGTTCTTTGTGTCGTCTCCATTACATCCAATCTGGTTGCAATACCTCTCAACATCGCTACTATATTTGCAACTCTAGGTGCCCACAATATTCTTCTCAAATTCATGTCTTATCTTCATTCCTCCTCATACTCGCAGGACTCATACACACCTACACAAATTTTCTAGACCTTCTCAAGACACAATCCAGCAAGAAAACCACCTAGCTAAATACTACATAGAACTAGTAGCCTACTCTCTCTAAACAATTAATCACAAGCCAATTGGACCACAAAATGTTTCTATTTGCATTAATCTAGCAAAATCAACCTTCCAAGGACTTACTGTAATGTCCCCTACCAATACAGGACCTTAAAATCTGCAATAGATGGCTCGATTGATGATAACCCTGCAATCACAAGGATGCACACAATACCTACAAGCATGTATATATATTCTACAGATCAGCCTAAACTATCAGCACTAACGTGCAGATAGAGAAAAAGTATCATAGGCTAAAAAGGAGAGCTAGGGACTGCTTGTCTACCAAATCCAAGGGCTGGTTGCTAGTAACCCCCTTGCTAGATGGGTAGTCTCCCTATGCTTCCCTTCTGAAACTTAATACTTTCAGACACTCAAATAACTTCTCTATCTTGAGAAGACTGGCATGATATTATTAAAACTGATAGAAATCTGATTAATATAAATGCTGAAGTGTGTGCTGTGAATTCTATTAAAGCATGGAAGTATTTTCCTTACTTGTTCGTGGTGAAGTAGAGTTGAACCTTTACATATCTGCCGATTCGTCAGATGGCTGAAGATATTTTCCAGCGATTCATTTTTTTTTCTCCATTTCTTCTTTTTTACCCTCCGATATTTCTCCTCCTTAATCGAGATTTCCCTCTTCAATAAATATTCTAAGTTCCGAATGGTTGTATCATATGGAGAATAGTCATGCCTCCTTATGATAGTCTGTAATAATCATTGGTTTATAATTAATAATCATTGGCTTACAATTAACTGATTAATCACCGTTCTTAATATTAGTTTAATCGTTGCCATTACCAATCTGATTCGTGCCTCTTTATAGCATAACCTAATCTGTATTAACATAGTTGTTGTCTTCCTTCTATACTTAGGATTGACATTTATTAATTATAACTGGTAATGATCCTTTGATTAGTCATCTTCACTTATCGATGCCCTCAAGATAGTTGGCTGATGTCTGTATGTATGTACGTCTTATGTTGCGAATACCACCCTCCTTGGCTCTAATACCATTGCCCATTTCTTAGCTATCCCGTTATATACTCCAAAGCAAAAGGGTCACACCTTTTAATTATTACTGATATTATTCCTGGACCAAGTCAAATTTGATTAATTTTGATTATATTCCTGAATATTTCTGTCTATCGTGAGGGGGCAACCTCTGACACAGCAGTTTCTTATAACTAATTTAATAATTAACTTTTTTTATTGTATAGGATGATTGCTATCCTATTATATATTGTTTTTATTGAATAATTGTTTTTCTGAATTTATTTATTATTATATTTGTTTTCTAATTACTTTGTTATTTTGTCAATAATATTGTAAAATTTATATTCTTATTTGATAAATATGAAATTAATATTAATATTTTATAAATATAAATTATATATTAAATCTTATTTATTATTATTTTCTTCATTTATTTGGGTATATATAAATATTTTATATTTTAATTGTATTATTAATTATCATTAAGCATTATCATGGTTCGAATGTTTTAGATGGGGACATCACACTTACAAACACATTGAAGGGATAAAATAAATGGTTACATGCTCAATTAATCCCAATGACAATTTGTGCCTTCAATGGATTAACTACTGAGTGAAATTACCTCTCTTTGCTCTTTTGCTCTTCCATTCTTTTCTCTATCAATATGCTTAACCTTCCCAATTTAACCTCCTCTCTCATGCTCACGAACTGACTTTAGTCTTTTTCCTAGTCTAGCCATTACCTCTTCTTAATTGAAACTTCCCCTGCCCTTCTTCCTGGATGCTGACAAAGGAAACGTAACCAATTGGCATGTCCACAGTCAGCTTCCAAAATAGCCGTCCAATCAATTCAAGATGTCATCTTGGACTCCAAAAAACACCAGCCAACTCTCATGGCTGCCAACAAACAAAGAAGCAAGAAAATCATCCACCCAAAAGAGCATGAATAGCTGCCACTTCAAAGGAAAGTGAAAGCTGTGACATAGAACAAGTACCTAGCAGCCAAATCATGAGGATTTGCTGACCTAGCACCACCAATGACAAAAAGACAAAGGCATGAGTTTAAGAAAAAATCGATTGTCCAGTGAAATAATGGCTACATATATGTCAGATGAGATCATTACACATCCATTTGATATTAATCACATTGTTGGAGCAATGATAATTGCATGAACAAATCAACCCAATTTATAACATATTTCCAAATGCCTATACCATGTTATAATGTCATCTGTAGCAACTCACAACATGTACCTATAGCAAATTATTGTATGCTTGTTGCAATCCATATAACCATAGCACAGTATAAGATACCTGGAATAGTCTAAATAATGCCTATAGCAGCTTGTAGAAGGCCTTTACCAATTTGGTCTAGAAACCAAAACTTTCCAGACAAAACAATTAAAACTAGAAAAAGCTGATTATTTACTTAAAAGATACTTTTTGGTGACACAAGACTGCTCATGGACCCAAATCCTCCAGCAACACAGCTAAAAGAGTTCTGGATCTTGTACATATTGATTCGAATGGTCCAACGAAAACATTTAGTGTCTTGTGTAAACTATTTCTTGCTATCACTTGATGACTTTTCCAAGAAAATATAGATCCATTTTCTGAAAAATAAGTTCTCATAGAGTCTGGGCTGTCACTATTGTCAAACTTTCGATAACTTTTATGATGCACCTCATATGACCATTTCAGGGAATTCAATACAGGAACCGGACAGCCTGTACCTCCTTCCCCACGGTGCTTACTGTTTGCTTTACTGCCTGCCCTACCACCTGTTCCTACCTCAATGTCTCCTTGTTTTGTTTACACTGTTGTTGATGGCCTAAGCATGTGATTTATCAGCAGTGCATTTGGATCATGACTTCACTCACTGGTTGAGAAGGCCGAACAGCCCGGACCTCTCCAATCATGCATAGCTTTGAAAAGGCAAGCTGAGGCAGAGGCTGTCAGGCCTATCTCTAAATAGGGGAGATTCCACCCTTTAGAATAGTAGGGTTGTTCTAGCTTATTCTAGCAAGTTTATTAATTCATGCATTAATTTACCCATAGAACTGTAGGGGGCTTTAGTCAGGGTAACAGTTCCTGATTCTCAAGCAAAGATTAACTACTATGTCACGTCTCCAATTTTTGCCTAATTCCTTAGTGACAGCATTTCTAGCAGGGTTGGTCTATTATCCCGCAGGCCAGCAGAGCATGGAGGGAACCAATTCAGGGGCTTAGAGAGTCATGCATGAGCCTTTTAGGCAATTTGGAGCAGTTGACAACAGTTTCCTAAAATTTAGGAGGGATCCCTATTTTGTAGGGATTGATTGGAAGTGGTCTAGGGGGCATCTGGAGATCTCTGGGAACATTTTGGAGACTTTGAGTGCATCTCCTATTTTTTAGGAGGCGCTCTTATTTTTAGAAGGAACTCCCAGTTCATTGACAGACATCCTGGAGGTGCACACAACAGAGAGGAAACTTTGGGATTCAGTCTCAGGTTGACAGGTCCAGTCTCCTACTTTTTAGGAGCATCCCTAGATTTTAGGGGAGAACTACCAGTTGGTCTATGAGGTTCAAGCATCCTTCACAGTCAGGTGGCTACAAGCAGTTTTCAGTTTTGAGCTTATTTGCGTATTTTATAAATAAATTAGGAAATATTAAAATATTTCTTAAGTTGGATTAAATAAATAATAATAAAGTGAAATAATATAATCACTTTATATTATAATAAAATGGCCCCTTGGCACTATAAAAGTATTGTAATTTCCAATTTAATGGACAAGTTATATGCAGGATGGTGTCTTTTTATTTTATATTATGACTATGACACTAATATTGTTATCTGTCTTTTACTGCAGGTAAGGAGGATGAACATGTATCGATTCCAATGTCATCTCCTTTAATTTGAATGAAGTATAAATAGTAAGATGGCCACAATCAAGTGGTACCTTGATCGGACATGTCTTTTAGACATGTCCAACCAAGATGTCACTTGGTCGTGACTCTTACAACCATCAACCGATCCATGACTAATTGATGCTATAAACATAGCCGATAATGAATCGGTATCATTGTTAATGGTAACAGTGCTTATAAACATATCCGATAATGAATCGATATCATTGTTAATGGTAACAGTGCTTATAAACATACCCGATAATGAATCCGTATCTTTGTTAATTGTAACAATGCTTATAAACATACCTGATAATGAATCGGTATCATTGTTCATTGTAACAGATCTAAAACATACCCGATGATGAATCGGTATCAAAGCATATGATAATGGATCAATATAAAGTAAACAATAACAACAGCTGTTAGCATTATATGCTATCGGGTAAATACCCCGATAGCATATTAATGCCGATATGAATCGACATTAATATGCTATCGGGTTAATAGCCCGATAGCATTTAGATTGACGCTTAACATAGTTAAGCAGGTCGTCAATCTAATCCATCATTATCCAATATCAATATCATAATTATGATCAATGTTATAGTTTGATAAACATAAAGCATGAATGAGTAAACTAATAACAGAATAGAGGAGATTAATGAGTTAGGAGAGTCTTATCTTGCAGAAGCTACTAATGCATTAACACTCCCTCTTAGCTTTTGGAAGATAAAGTAACCTGCATCACATTTCTTTTCCAAAAATGTCAGTCTCCAAGAATATATATCATCTATACATATGATATGAAGTACCATCAAAACATAGGATACAAATATAAAACATTACTCTAAGTATGTGACATAGAGTATCACCCAACCATGTGATATAAAAGATTCATCATTTTATTATGACAAGATATCACCTAAACACGTGATATTAGTATTGCCTAAACACGCAATACTGAGGATAAACATATGAGGATGGTTAAATTCTCATCTTATCCAGGTTGTGATATGTGCACAAACATTTTATTCAAATGTTTTATCACAACACCATCATGGCACATCCATGACATACCAGAGATCCAACATGATATTGATAACTGGTTTGAGAATCATAAGATCGTCACCTTATGATGTCTGCATACAAGAGTTCATAATTTGAGAGATCGTCACCTCTTAGATATGAACACAGGGGGTAAAAACCCAGAATGTCTCAACATGACAAAAGAAGTTTACATTTTCAACATCTTATTTACAAAGCAGATTACCTTTCTATCATACCTAAACCCTTTCTGAAGTGATCAACCTTCACTCTGGAAAGTGGTTTGGTCAGAATATCTGCAGTCTGATCTCCCGTACTAACATATTCTAATTTGATCACATTGTTGTCTACCATGTCTTGTACATAATGGTATGGGATCTCAATATGTTTGGATCTATCATGGAACACTGGATTCACTGAAAGTTTTATGCAACTTTGATTGTCGCAATGGATGATAGTAGGTTTCATCGGATTACCAAACAATCCCACAAGCAACTTTCTAAGCCACACCGCTTCTCGGGCAGCCATGGAGGCTGCAATGTATTCGGCCTCGGTGGAACTTTGCGCTACAGAAGACTGCTTTATGCTGATCCAGGATATCATGGCTGATCCTAAACTGAAGCAGCACCGAGAGGTGCTTTTCCGGTCAGTCACACTTCCAGCCCAATCTAAATCTGTGAATTCGTGTAGATAAGATCAATTTTCTCATACTTGAGACCAAGATTTAAGGTGCCTTGTAAATATCTCATAATGTGTTTTACTGCTACCAGGTGTATCTCCTTTGGCTCACACATAAACTGACTCAAGGCATTTACTGCATAGCAGATATCTGGTCTTATATTTACCAGATTCATAAGAGACCCAATCATTTGCCTGTATAGAGTGGGGTCAGTAGAAGGTGATTCAACTGCCGCTTCTTTAAGTTTATGAAGATTGGTTTCCATTGGAACGGTCATAGGTCTGCAGTTTAGCATTCCAAATCTCTTCAGGATGTCTAATGTATACTTGCCTTGGTTTAGAACAATGTTATCAGAATTCTGCCATACTTCCAACCCTAGGAAATAATGAAGGAATCCCAAGTCCTTCATATCAAATTCTTTGGATAGCTCTTTCTTGCATTGATCTATAAGGTGATCTTCTCCTGTGATTAATAAGTCATCAACATATAAAATCATTATTAACATATCACCTTTATTCTGTTTGTAGTAGAGATTAGGATCTGCATCATTTTTAGAGAAGCCTAGTTTTGATAGATATGTGTCAATTCTTTCATACCAGGCCCTAGGACCCTGTTCGAGCCCATATAGAGCTTTCTTAAGTTTGCACCCATAAGATTCTGCATGATGGATCTCAAACCCTTCAGGTTGCTCTAGGTATAGTTCTTTAGATATTTCTCCATTAAGAAAAGTTGTCTTTACATCCATTTGATGTACCTTCCATCCCTTTGCTGCTGCAATGGCTAGTACAGTCCTTATTGAGGTATATCTGGCTACAGGAGCAAATGTTTCTTCATAGTCTATTCCTTCCTTTTGAGAAAATCCTCTGGCCACAAATCTTGCCTTATATTTTTCAATGCTGCCATCTGCTACATGTTTGATCTTGAGAAGCCATTTAGAAGAAACAACAGATTTCTTAGTTGGCCTAGGAACGATTTCCCATACATCATTTTTCATTATGGATTGATACTCTTCAGACATAGCATCCTTCCATACTTGATGTTTAAGGGCATTTGTTACATTGTCAGGTTCATTTTTAGATAGATCATTCATAAGAGCAACATAGCTAGTAAATTTATTAGGTCTTTTGCTTTCTTTGAAGGTTCCAGAAGGAGCAGCAAACCTATGAGCTTCTTCTACTGTTTTGGTGGCCCATAGTGGTCTTTTCTTGAGATTTCTAGGTGAGTGTTCATTTTCATTTTCAGTTTCATCTAGATTCTCCCTCTGAAACTCAAGGGCAGGATTTTCATCTAAGTTAAAGGTAGGTGCATAGATTTCACGTTCTATGAAGTTCTGAACTCTTTTGAAAGCCAGATCCTCTTCAAAGATTACATCCCTACTTAGTTCAATATTTCTTTGACCAGGTACATAGATTCTATAGGCTTTGGAGGTTTCACTATATCCTACAAGCAACCTCTTTTTCCAGAAGGCTCTAGTTTTAGTCTCTTTTCTTTAGGTATATGGATATAGACAGGACATCCAAATATCCTAAGGTGGTTAATATCAGGCTTAGTCTTAGTGAATACTTCCTCAAAAGGAAAGCGCATAAGCATTTTTTAGGGTTACAGACTGTGATACGAAAAGAGTGTATTGTTGGTATGATATCGTGCTGCTGGATTTGTCTTTAAGTGTCGATTGTCTCTTGAAAAAACTTGCATTGCAAGTGTGTTGTAATCGTTGTGTTGAAGATAATACATTGTCCAGGTTATGGGTGCTGGAGTTTTTTACCGAAAGGTTTTCCCCAGGGTAAATCATTGTGTCATTCTCTATTTTCTGTATGCATGGTATATGGCTGCAATATCTTTGTTAAAGTTGTTAACGAATCTGAAATTGTAAGGATTTAAAAGAATTTGCACAATACTTTCCTCTAGAGATTAGTGTAGGAAGTTGTTTCCGCACCTGAGTTTCCTTACAAGTGGTATCAGAGCTTGATCAACTTTTGATCCTAGTTGTTGGGTAGGGTTTTTTGAGCTAATCTCAAGTTGAGTGGGAGTTTTTTTTGTGCAGAGCATTCTGAATCTTATTTGCAGATTGAGATGGCAAGTTCCTCATACAGTAGAATGGAGGTGGAGAAATTTAATGGCACTAATTTCGAGTTGTGGAAACTCAAGATGGAAGACATGCTTGAAGATCGCGATCTATGGGAGGCTGCTACACTTGATGTGAGACCTGCAGCGATATCTCTAGCGGATTGGGGGATCAAGGATCGGAAGGCTAGGGGTCTCATCAGACTCTGTCTAGCAGATGTCGTTCTTCTGAATGTTCTTGATGAGACTACTGCAAATTCTTTGTGGACACGGCTTGGGTCTGTGTATCAGGCCAAATCTCTGGTGAATAAGTTGTTCCTGAGAAAGAAGTTGTATTCTTTAAGAATGGAGTAAGGTGGATCCGTAATTGATCATCTCAACGCATTCAATTTATTGATTGCATAGTTGGCATCATCCGGTGCCAAGACCGAGGAGGAGGATCGGTGTATGACCCTTCTTTATTCCTTGCTAGATTCGTGGGACCATCTTGTGATGGCTCTCGGAAGTACTATAGTCACATTCCGTATGGATGATGTGGTGTCTTCACTGCTATCTGAGGAGATGCAAAGAAAGACTTCGGATTCGTCTAAGGAAGCCCTTGTTGTTCGCGAGAGATCCAACGACAAAGGAAAGCAGAATGACAATAAGTCAAAGAAGGGCAGATCCAAATCCCATGGGAGTTCCAAGACTCCTGGAAAGTCCAAGGCGAAATGATGGAACTGTGATAAATCTGGGCACTTCCGGAGGGACTGCAAAGAACCGAAAAAGAAGAAGAAAGGCTCAGATTCAGCTTCCGAAAAATCTCAAGAAGATAGAGATGCTTTTATTGCAGCTTTGGTAGCCCATGCATCTGATGATGTGTGGTTGGTAGACTCGGGTGCTTCTTTTCACATGACCTCTCATCGAAACTGGTTCTCAAAATATGAAGAGTTTGATGGTGGAAAGGTGTACTTGGGTGATGATTCTCACCTAAAGATAGTTGGACGCGGAAGGGTCACTATCAGATTTCCTGATGGACGAGTAAAGGGAATCAACGGAGTTATGCACATTCTGGGTTTGGCACGAAACCTATTATCTGTAAGTATGCTGAATGATGTAGGTGTGCAAGTTGTCTTTTCGAAAGATGGATGCAAGATGATGAGAGGTTCTATGGTGCTCGCTAAAGGTACTAGGAGAGGTACTTTGTTTCAGCTTGATGCATGCATTGCTCAGTGCAATATTTCTTCTGTTTCAAAGAAGAGAGCGACTATCACTTCATCCCCACCATCTGAACGAGCAGTAAAGAAGACTGTGGCAATGGGTTCTGATGGCAGTGTAGTAAATGTACCTAAGGGTGCAAACACTTTGGAAGGCAAGCTTCCTGCAGAAAAGACAATGTTGTGGCATATGAGATTTGGCCACATTGGTGAGAAGGGTCTTAGGACCTTGAAAACTAAAAATCTCGTCGACGGGCTAAATGATTGTAATCTCGAATTCGATTTCTGTGAACACTATGTTTATGGTAAGCAAAATCGTGTTCAGTTCTACTCCAGTTCTCACAAGTCTTGTAGACTTTTGGATCTTATTCATTCTGATGTATTTGGTCCTGTAAAAGTTCCTTCTATCTCCAGTTTTGTATATTTTGTATCTTTTATAGATGATTACAGTAGAAGGACTTGGATATATTTCCTGAAAAGTAAGACACAGGTTTTCAGTCGGTTCGAGGAATTTAAGGCTCTCGTGGAGAATCAGACTGGTAAAAGAATCAAGTGTGTGAGAACTGATAATGGTGGTGAGTTTTGTTCCATAGAGTTTGAACAGTTCTGTAAAGAACAAGGAATCGAGAGACATAAGACAACTCCTTACACCCCGCAGCAAAATGGAGTTGCAGAGAGAATGAATAGGACACTGATGGAGAAGGCTAGGAGTATGCTTAGTGGAGCTGGTTTAGAACAAAGGTTTTGGGCCGAAGCTGTGGCCACTGCTTGCTATCTGGTTAACAGATCTCCTACATCGGCTCTTGTTGGTAAGACACCCATGGAGGTGTGGTCTGGTAAGAAGCCTTCAATAAGACATCTTCGTGTTTTTGGTTGTGAAGCTTATGCACATATTCCAAAGGAGAAAAGATCTAAGTTGGAAAACAAAACTGTCAAATGTATTTTTATCGGATACAGTGTTGGTGTGAAAGGATACAAGCTTTGGGACCCTGTGACTAGTAAGGTGTTGCATAGTAGAGATGTTATTTTCAGAGAGCTAACATCTTCTCCTGTTGTGGTACAACCAGATGAAAAAGAAAAGAAAAAGGATGTTGTTCAGTTTCCTCCTACCCCTGAGAAGACTGAATAGAGAGACCATGTTGGGTCAAATGATGAGGAGAGCTCTAGCAGCTCTGATAGTTCGGAAGAAGAGGAAGAACAACCTCAACCTCAGCCCTTGAGGAGATCCACGAGAGAAAGAAAGCAACCAGAAAGGTTTGGTTATTCTATGTTAGATTCCAGTTGTGCTTTTGCTTTGATTACTAACACTGATGAGCCTAGATCTGTGAAGGAGGCTTTGGGCATGGAAGATGCAGGTTCCTGGATTGAGGCTATGGATGATGAGATGGCTTCATTAGAGAAAAACAAAACTTGGGACCTTGTACCTTTGCCTAAAGGGAGAAAATCTGTTGGCTGTAAATGGGTGTTCAAGAAGAAATTTTGTGCAGATGGCAGTGTTGAAAGGTACAAAGCTAGATTGGTTGCAAAGGGGTATTCACGGGTAGAGGGAATAGATTATGGTGAAATATTCTCTCCTGTTGCAAAGTTGACATCTATTAGATTTTTGTTATCTCTTGCTGCATCATATGATTTAGAGATAGAACAGATGGATGTGAAGACAGCTTTCCTTCATGGTGATTTGGAGGAAGAGATTTATGTGTCACAGCCTGAGCACTACATTGTTAAAGGTAAAGAATCCTTAGTTTGCAGATTAAAGAAATCTCCATATGGTTTGAAGCAATCTCCTAGGATGTGGTACCTTAAGTTTGATGCCTTTGTATTGTCAATTGGATTTGTAAGATCGAAATCAGATCATTGTGTTTATTTCAGAGTTGAAAATGATCGCCTTCTTATTGTTGCATTATATGTTGATGATATGTTGCTGTTTGGGAAGGGTAAGGGTATGATTTCTGATTTTAAATCTCAGTTGTCAGCACAGTTTGAGATGAAAGATCTTGGGGCAGCAAGGTACATCTTGGGTATGGAAATCAGTAGAGATAGGTCTAACAGAAAACTTTGGTTGAGTCAGAGTAAGTATGTGAAGTCTGTGTTGGACAGGTTCAGCATGGCAGATTGTAGACCACTATGTGTTCCCGTTTCAGTGGGAACAAAGTTATCTGTAGATGATTGTCCAAAATCTCCTAGTGAGGTGGAGGACATGAGTAGAGTACCTTATGCTAGTGCAGTTGGCAATCTTATGTATGCTATGGTCTATACTAGACCAGACATTTCCCAAGCAGTGGGAGTCCTGAGTCGGTTTATGGCTAACCCTAGACGGGTACATTGGGATGCAGTTAAGCGAGTATTCAGATATTTGAGGGGTACATCAGATTACTCCATATGTTACCATGGTAACTCTTCTGGATCTCCGCATTCAATTTGTATTCATGGGTTTGTGGATTCAGATTGGGCAGGTGATATTAACAGCAGGAGATCCACCAGTGCTTATGTGTTCACTATGTTTGGTGGTGCCATCAGTTGGATGAGTAAGCGACAACCTGTGGTTGCTTTGTCCACTACAGAAGCTGAGTACATGGCTGCTACTCATGCTTGTAAGGAAGCCATTTGGCTTAGGAGATTGTGTTCTGATGTTGGTGTTGATGCAGAACAGATTACTATTTGGTGTGATAGTCAGAGCGCTATTTGCGTTGCGAAGAATCCAACTTTCCATGCCAGAACGAAGCACATTGATGTGCAGTTTCACTTTGTGAGAGATATGGTGGAAGATGGAAAGGTAAATTTGGAGAAGGTAGATACTGTGAGGAATGTTGCAGATGCATTAACGAAACCAGTCGGCACTGCGAAGTTCAGATGGTGTTCGGAGTCTATGGGCCTTTTGGCCTATAGCAGTTAGTCCCTGTTATGTTCCTATTGCTCTTACAAGGTGTTCGACAAGTGGGAGAATGTTGAGTTTCCTTACAAGTGGTATTAGAGCTTACGATTGAGGAAGAGTGTACAATACTCAACTTTATCAGTTGCCACATGTCTTGCATGTCTTCACCTATCATTGAAATCTCCTAGAAATAGCTCTTACGTGTCATAGGAATCCGTCATAACCGTTTCAGCCATGATCTCCTTACACACAATTCAAGATGTCGGCACATCAAGTGGAGTGACACATCAACATGCCAACTAGACATGTACACTCACACTTAATTACATTATTTGCAAGAAATACATTTTACAAAACAAATAATAAGAATAGGAATTATCCAAGGTTGAGACACCTTATTCCTAACAAATACTTCCTCAGGAGTTTTGTCCTCAAGATGGGAGTGAGGGCATCTGTTTTGTATATATACAGCGGTGCTGGATGCTTCAGCCCAGAGATTTGTGTTAAGGTTTTGATCTAGGATCATGGCTTTGGCAGCTTCAACTATAGTCCTATTTTTCCTTTCCGCTACCCCATTTTGTTGGAGGTTATAAGGTATAGTGAGCTCCCTCTTAATCCCATTATCTCTACAAAATTCTTTAAATGAATCTAATGTGTATTCTCCCCCATTGTCGGTTCTCAGGGTTTTAATTTTGTTTCCTGAGTGGTTTTCAGTTAGTGATTTAAATTCTTTAAACCTAGAAAGGATCTCTTCTGATTCTTCACTTTTCAGAAAGTAGATCCAAGTCTTCCTAGAGTAGTCATCAACAAATATTACATAATACAAGAATCCCCCTAGAGAGGTTACGGACATAGGTCCGCATACATCAGAATGAACTAATTCTAGAATTTTACTAGTTTTCCTAGTACTATTTTGGAATGCACCTTTGGTATTTTTACCTAGGGCACATCCTTTGCATGCTCCTGAATGATCTTGCTTTAACTTGGGTAGACCTGTGACAAGGTTTCCCATTGAAGATAAAGCCCTAAAATTCAGATGGCCTAATCTTCTCTGCCAAACTTCATTTGCATTAGTGGCTTCATGGATTAGGGCTAGATTGGGTTCCGTGCACAACTCATACAAATAGACCTGTCTCTGTCCAATGGTCTTTGCCTTCTTGATGGAGGAGTTCCTTGGCCAAGCCAATACTCTGTTGTCCATGAATGTTACTCTGTATCCGTTATCTTCCAGTGCCGATATAGAGACTAGATTTCTTTTGATGTCGGGGACATATAGTACTCCTTCAAGCCGCAAGGTTATGCCTGTCTTCAATTTGATGGTGCAGGTTCCTACTCCTCTGACTGGATGTGTGGAGTCATCTCCGATGGTTACGTCCTCATCACTCTCCTCTGTCATGGAATCCAATACTTCTCTAAACCCAGTGATGTGCCTGGATGAACCACTGTCAATCACCCATGAGTTGATTTTGTTAGAAGCTTGACTTGTGAGTGCTGAGTAGAATACGTATTTCCTGGAGTCATCTTCCCCTTTAGTCTTTCCTGCTTTGACAAATGTGGCATGTTTCTTGGTTCTTTCCCGGCATTTTGCAACAAAGTGTCCAAACTGATCACACCTGTAACATTGAATGTGAGATAAGTCCTTCTTTGAAGTATTCTTGCCTTGACGGCCTTTTCTCTTTCTAAACTGCCTTTTCTTGTTTTGCTTGGTGGAATTGGTGTTTAGAACTTGTAGGTCTTCATCTATATTCTTGTGTTTCATTTCCATCTTGTTCAATCTTGATTCTTCTTGGAGACAATCATCGCTTAATCTTTCAAACTTGGGATATTTGGACCTTGCACTGATGCCTTGGACGAATGTGCTCCATCTACTAGGAAACCCATCTAAAGCAAAGAGTGTTAACTCTTTGCTTTGGATCTCATAGTCCAGAGTTGCAAGTTCATCTTTTAGAACTGATATCCGCATAAAGTAGGCATTGATTGTCTCCCCTTTGTTCATAGTGATATGATTTATTTCTCATTTTAATGCTAGAGTTCGACTTGCATTTGATATATCAAATGTGCTTTCAAGAGCTTTGAACATTTTATAGTTTGTCTAATGTTTTCTTATGATGGGCATTCTGTTGTTTCTCACCCCATCAACTATTATTTTTATTGCCTTTTCATTTCCCTCAATCCATGTTGTTTTGTCAGGTTCATTTTCGGGTTGATCATTTTTAGTTTGAACAAGCAAATCCACTTTGTTCTCCTTTAGGATCATTTGAATTCTGAATTTCCAGGCTGAAAAATCATCGCCACCTCCGAGTCTGTCTTCGAATCTGATAGCACTGGCCATTTGAAGAAATGTGATGTAGTATAAACTTGTTCTTAAATTTGTTTCACGAAATTAAATAGCCTCAAGTTCGATCAACTTGGCTCTGATACCATGTAAAAGTATTGTAATTTCCAATTTAATGGACAAGTTATATGTAGGATGGTGTCTTTTTATTTTATATTATGACACTAATATTGCTATCTGTCTTTTACTGCAGGTAAGGAGGATGAACATGTATCGATTCCAATGTCATCTCCTTTAATTTGAAAGAAGTATAAATAGTAAGATGGCCACGATCAAGTAGCAACTTGATTGGACATGTCTTTTAGACATGTCCGACCAAGATGTCACTTGGTCGTGACTCTTACAACCATCAACCGATCCATAACTAATTGATGCTATAAACATACCCGATAATGAATCGGTATCATTGTTAATGGTAGCAGTGCTTATAAACATACCCGATAATGAATCGGTATCATTGTTAATGGTAACAGTGCTTATAAACATACCCGATAATGAATCGGTATCTTTGTTAATTGTAACAGTGCTTATAAACATACCCGATAATGAATCAGTATCATTGTTAATTGTAACAGATCTAAAACATACCCGATAATGAATCGGTATCAAAGCATATGATAATGGATCAATATAAAGTAAACAATAACAATAGCTGTTAGCATTATATGCTATCGGGTTAATACCCCGATGGCATATTAATGCCAATATGAATCGACATTAATATGCTATCGGGTTAATAGCCTGATAGCATTTAGATTGACACTTAACATAGTTAAGCAGGTCGTCAATCTAATCCATCATCATCCAATATCAATATCATAATTATGATCAATGTTATAGTCTGATAAACATAAAACATGAATGAGTAAACTAATAACAGAATAGAGGAGATTAATGAGTTAGGAGAGTCTTATCTTGCAGAAGCTACTAATGCATTAACAGGCACAATTTCCTACAAGTTATAACTTAAAGGTTATAGCTTAATAATATGGCCACTTTTAATGAGGAATTAGACCCTCAATGGGTCAAAACACTTAGGGGAAGTTATTTTTTAATAAAAAGAAACATTTTAACATGTTTTATGATGCCAAAAGTACAACCCTAACCTCAAATTCGAATTAGGGTTTGAGGAATGTTAAAAAGTGATGGAGGCAGCCATTTTTGCATATGAAGAGATTATTATTTACATCAGCTTGCAGGTTGGAGCTCAAGAAGGGTTTCTACAGCAGATTTGGCCTTCTAGGAACGAAAACTCTTAGGAGAAGTGAGAGTTGGACGTAGCCCCAGCCCTCAAGAAGGCAAGATCCTCATATTTTCAGTTTATTATCAGCTGGATATTGATTTATTGAGAAGGAAATTGCAGATCAGTCAATTGTAAGGGCAGTAATTGGTTTCAGAATTGTAGAGTGCAGATCTGAGAAAGAAATATCACCATTTGTTGATTCTTTCACTCCCAGCTGGGCCGTACAACTCCAGGAGAAGCTGACGTCATAATTGAGGAGAGCTTCATTTCCTAGTTTTGGGTTTGAGCAAATTTCCTGATCTGTTTCAGATCGGTGGCAGAGAGGTTTGGAATTAGGAGCTGCCCACAATTCTTCAGCTAGCTGTATCTATCAGCCAAACCCCCACATACCCTAGCTGGTCATACAGTTTGGTGCAGCAGTAAAATCATCATTAACAGTCCAATTTCGTAGCAGATCTTTAGTGTTAATATTTTGGACTTATCAGGAACTAACAGAAGTTATATTGTGGTGTTGAAAAGCTTCTTCAACAATTATCTTAGGATTGTACAAGTTTGCTCTAGCCATACAAACCTGGTACAGCCTCCTTGTTGTCCATTTGGTAGCAAATAGTAATCAGTTTTGTCTCAGTTTTATGTACAAATTGATTCTTAGTTGTTTCATTTCAGTTCCTAGCACTTTCTTGTTCATTCAATTCATATTATCTCAAAACCAAATATTGCAAACCTTAAAACTTTGAAAACTAAGTAAAAATCAGAAAATCAGAATTTTCAGTGGTTAAAATCAGAATTCTCAGTGAATAGCCAGAAGGGGATCTTTCATACTAAGAGAATAAAACAGCTGAAAATTCTTCTTATAACAAGCAAAAACAGAATATTGAGCAAAAACGAAGTTTCCCAGAGTCAATTAGGTCTCCAGAAGAAAGATATGCCAATTTCATCAAGCATATAAGCACTAAACAAGATTGCTACTGACTTTGTCCATCCGAATATGGTACATGTGGAACAGAAAACACCAAACGTTACATCTTTCTGATTGATTTCAAAGCATGAATAGAAAGAAATATTTACCCTAAAAGCAGATACTCACTTTCTGCATGTGATCCCATCCCGGTTCACGTTCAACAACACTCTTACGAACCATTCCATATCGCAAAAAATCCTCCTGGAATATGACAAACAATAAAGGTCTCAGTGAAGAAAACTCTTGCAAACATGGATGATCTTTCTTGGCAAAACCATATGAAACCTACCAATTGTAGGACAAAATCTGTTTTAGTTTATGTCTTTCAAGTAAGTATGCAACAAACTTTGAGCTAATGTCTTTTACAGTACCATCTAAAGAGGCAGGCTGAATTACTACTAGTTACCACTACACGAGACTTTCTTACAAAAACATCCATAAACAGTAAATCCTTGCCAGATTTGTATAGGGATATCTAGCATCTTAAAATAGCTTATTACTGTCTGTAATTATAAAAAAATGATTAATGAATATTTAAATTTCTATCTTCCATATTTATGATGACCCACAAACCTTTGAGTGAATTGTAAATAATGAAATATCACAGAAAAGAAATTTGGATCAAATCAAATGGCTCAAAGCAAACCTTATACTTCCACCACAGCTTCTGTTTTACATCTTCATCAAACTTGAATCCACCTTCAAGCTCAGGTTTAGCAATCAGCCAGTATGCTGCCAGAGAAGGATCTTCCATCTTCGCCAATATGTGCTACACACAATTATATACATTAGACTCATTTATAAAGCCATTCAAATAGATCTTTTTCTTGATAGACAAACTTAAGTACAATAAAACTCAAAATACAGCATCTCATTTTTCATGACACTAAATTTCACTCTTTTTCACATCCTTATGTTCTATGCAACCAATATTCCTGAGTTCGTAAAGGACAAGGATTTTAGAAGTTGATTCCCTACATCCAGAAAGGTGGCAGGCTGAGTGATTAGTTAAGAGACTTGCTAGTGTTCTACAAGAAATTTGCTCTTTTTGAAGAATAAAATTTTACATCCACTGGGGTTATAGCAGGATAAATTGGACATAACACTGCTTTGATAGATGGACTATTCCCAAACTTTTTGATCCACTACTTCCCTGAAGAGTGGTCTCAAATGGACATAACAATACTTTTAAGCTTTATGGATAGACTAACACCATACTTGCTGCAATACAATTTTTATACAAAAATTTTGATCCATTATTTCCCATAAGCAAAGCCTCAAAGGAGACTCAACAAATTGTAAAAGGAAAAGTATTAACACAATTACATTCAGATATATTGATCAAAATTTGTATATCAATTTGCTAATTGCTTGGGTAAACGAGACAATAAGTAGGGTTAGATGTTATTGCCGATGGTCTTATTTATAATTACATATCTGAAAGTAGCATGTTGAAAATATGAATTCTGTGATATGAGTTTCTTGTACATGAAAACTCAAAAGGTTAATGGATTCTTATCAACCACAAGCAATTGTATAACCTACCTTATCATACATATTGCAATTCATGTCAATCACTAACACAACCCCAGCAAAAAGAGGCCCGAGATCTGATTGCACATGCGGTTACTTTTAGTATTTAATTTAATGATCATAATTTGTTACCTAACTGTATGTCAAGAATGAAAGAAATACAAGAAGTAAATCATACGCATAAAGAGGCACGGTTAAACCAACAAAGTACAAACAATTCCATCAAATATAATCAGTCAATTGGAGATTTACACTTAACATAGCTGGTAGGGATGTGAGACCTAATACAAGTTGGCTGTATCTCAATTAAGATCATATGCTCATTTGGGATTTTATAATTTTATGAAAAATGGAGGATTTATTTTATACCCAGTTGAAAGTTTTACAATGACACAACAAGAGTAGGATTTGCCATTGCTTCTTTTTGAGAATTCCAGGACTACCATAAGGAAGCTTTATTCAAAGATAAAGGAAGAAAAAACAAGAACCAAAACTACAGAAAATAAAACCAGCAACTAAAAGATTAAAATAAATATAAAACTAGAGCTAGCTCTAACTTTAAAAACCAAATGAACCAGATTAGAGAAGCATAAATTGAAACCTAGAAAAAATAGTACACGGAAAGCATACAAGAATTGTTAATATAAACTTTAAAGGTCATAAATGTAAGTCAAGTGTACTTATATTATAAATGTAGATTTATGTAGGAAACAAATGCACAATTTGAAACATAACATTGTGCTTTTAAAGTTGTAAGTGAAGCTGTGTTAACTAACCTTGTAATAAAAGATAAGTCACAATCGACTGCCTCCCCATTTGATTATATGTATTCACCCAGTTTCATTTTCTCATTAATGTACAATTACACGTTAAAAAAAAATTACAAGCCCACTTTGTAATGTTCTTATTATTAATTTATTTCTCAACTATGTTGCCAGTGTGGGTTTCGGTTCCATTGTTTGCTGATTTTTTCCCTGATTTAGATACAATTGGGTTTGGCAATGATCTATGTATTTGCATCAACCAGGACGGACCAACTGAGGTGAAATGGTTCATTACCTCTTGAAAAGGAATAAACTCCTCGAAATGCTCAAGTCAGCTAGTTAGAGTGTGCTTCAGAACTTAAGCACAGGGTTGACATGAACCGATTTCTTATGAGGGTATGTTAGCATTTGAATAAAGAAATAGTTATACCAATTGACAAATTATACTTCAGTGTTCCAATATTTAACAATTTTAAGATGGACAATAAACTAATAGAAGATTTGCATTAGCTCAAATAAAATAGAAAGCTAAACTAATCCTAGTCTGTTTATCCAAGTCTGTTTATCCAAAGATAGATATACAGCTAACTCAAAATGACATTGAAAAGAAATGAATCTAAACTAATCCTAATATACCCCTAATATAAAACAGAGAAGAAGAGATAGGGAAGTGACAAACAGAGTGAAGGAAATGATATCTAAATCACCAATTTACTCTTAAAATCTTTACTTATTTAGTCTCTTAAATTCATAAATCAGCCATATGGTGATCAGACTCTGCAAGATCTCCCAACCCAGCTACTGCAAGCTGTTGAGTTTTTATATTACATATAAGGTAGAAGGTTAATGAATAAATAGTTAGTATGTTAGTAAATAATATTGTTTTTGAGTTGAATAGTATTAGTATTAGTATTATATTATCAGGTGTAATAGTTTAGGTAAGTTGTTTGTGGCAATTTGCCACAAGGCAGTTACAGTGGTTAACGAGAAGAGGCTTTTATAAAGCCAACTCAAAACGAATGTAACACTAGCTCACAGAATAATATATTTGTGTCTGTGAATCAGGATGTAGTTTCAATTTTACACTCTTCATTTCAAAACGAGCTTCTACAGAATTCAACATGAAAATACTCCAACTCGCATTAACCACAATTGAAAGATGCCAACTGAATATTGGCTCAATTTGATTGGTTTCTTTTAACTGAATTTTTTGACCAGCGGGTAGTTGCCTTAGGCTTTGATGTGGTTTTCGGGTTTTCTTGCATTTTTACGATTTTTGAATGATGCCCAATGAAAGGAATTTCCAAAATAGAACTAAACAACTATTGAAAATTAAATTCAGAATTTTGATTTCTTTACTACAGCAAACAATATGACAAAGAATGACTAATTTATTCCACACAGGGCCCAAATAGCATAACAGGTGTTCAGAGCTTTTGTAGCCCGCACGACACCCTTCATTCTGCAACTTCAGCCCACATCACAACAACCCGCATTTTTTTTCAGATTTTTTGTGTCGCAATTTGCGATATTTGTGAATCTTTCAAATCTGCGACTGCAGTTTTTTTTAGCGATGGACTCTGCTATTTCCGACGACGGGTTTTCTGCGGCTTCCACAATTTTTTCGGATTTTGGCTTCCTCCTTCGAAAACTTTTCTGGGCATTTGATTTTCACCGGTCTAGGGTTTCTGCAATTTTCGACTATGGTTTTGACCCCTAAGTTCAAGTCGAAATTTTATTTTGGTTGCAGATTCTTGTTGGGTTTTTCGAGATCTGAACTGGGTTATTGTCAGTTTTGTTTGGGTGCATCGTTTTCCATGCCTTGATTTTTGTGCCCACGGATTTGGCTTGAAATTTGTGCCAGCCGTATATTTTTTTGAAATATGTACCTGCTTCTGCCTTTGTTTCAGATTTACGCCCTTTCAGATTTTCTCGTTTTCTGTGCATTGGGAAACGTGCAAGATGGTGTCATTGACCAAGTTGATGTTGGAAGGCAGTCAACAATTTAATGGCAAAAATCGCATGCTGACTATTTTCGAATATCGCCGCCTTGATGATTTGGTTTTGGGAAAAGAATCTCGTACTTTTGCAGCCAGATCAGATGAGGACATTTGATGATCGCAATCGAGAAGTTGTCATGCTTCTTAAGCTCTCTATCACAGATGACCAGCTACCTCAAATTCCTTCTGGCAAATCAGCCTCATAAATTTGGAAGCATCTGAAGGAGTTGCATGAGACATCCGACAAAAGTTGAGCGTTCTTCTTGAAGAACCAGTTGTTCTCCATCATGATGGATGAACGCATGTCCTTATAGGAGCATCTCACAAAGATTAAGGACATTTGAGATCAGCTCGAAGCTATTGGTCGGAAAATGGAGGAAGAGGATATGGTAGTAATAACCCTGAAGAGTCTACCAAAATCCTATGAACACTTCATAGAGACTCTCAACATTACATCTACGAATGTTGATCTGAAATTTCTAGAGTTGTGCACCAAACTTCTACAATGGGATCACTAGAAACAACAGTTTGGTAGCAGTGCCACTTCATCCTCCTCAAAACAAGTCTTTGCAGCCAAATCCTTTCACAAGGATAAAGGCAAAGCTTAGTCATCCCAGTCATCTCAGCAGAAGGGCTCCAGTCAGTCACAGGAAGGTTCGAAGAAGAAAAAAGTTCAGTGCAACTATTGTCATAAATATGGTCATATGATCAAGGATTGTCGCAATCGAATAGCTTCCGAATAGTGGAAGCAAGAAGGGTGGAAGCAGGAAGGGTGGAAGCCTAAAGCCAATGTCGTGGAGCACACAGAGCAGAAAGAGTCTTCCTTTTACGCCTTCATGGCTAAAAGACCTGCAAACCACATGAAATCTTTTGCCTGGTATATAGATTTTAGTGCTTCTCGGCATTTCACTCATAGGCGTGATTGGTTTACAGATTTCTCTCCCTATACTAATTCAGTTATTTTTGGAGGTGAAGAGTATATCGTTGTTGGCAAGGGAAACGTTTAGATACAGTCTGGTGGGAGGAATCTCATATTCCTCAATGTATACTACGTTCCTAGCATGGAACTAAACCTACTCTCAATAAGTTAGATTATGCGGCATTCTCCTCAGCCTAAGGTCATCTTCAGTGCACATAAGTGTTCGAATGTTGATCGTGCAACACGCACTACTATTGTTGTTGGTATTGAGGATCATGATCTTTACAAACTTGTGGATACAGGTGATTCTCTTGAGCATGCCTTCACAGCGAAATCCTTTTCTATCACCCGTCTATGGCATCAACAATATGGTCACCTGAACATTCATTACCTTGCTCAGCTTGTTCGGGAAGATTTAATACATGGCCTACCTAATATTGAAACTCAGAATCAGTGAGTTTGTGAAGCTTGTCAAGCTGGGAAGCAGCACAGGACACCGTTCAAGGATGGTGACTCATGGCGAGCATCTAAGGTACTACAGTTGGTTCACGCTGATGTATGTGGTCCAATGAATACTACTTTTGTTACTAGGTGCAGGTATTTCTTACTTTTTGTTGATGATTATAGTCGTAAGATGTGGGTGTACTTTCTTAGACAGAAATTAGATGTGTTTCTTGTATTTCTGAAATTTAAGGCCTTGGTAGAAAGAGTCTGAAAAAGAGTCTAGTTGTTCTATTATTACTCTTAGGTCTAATAATGGGGGAGAGTTTTATTCTACTGCTTTCTCCACTTTCTATGATACACATGACATAAAACATCAATTAACCACATCATACACCCCTCAGCAAAATGGCGTTGTAGAACGTCGCAACCGCACCATTACAAAAATGGCTAGGTCTATGCTGGAACACAGAAATGTTCCTAAAAAGTATTGGGCAGAAGAAGTGTTTACTGCAATCTATCTCCTTAATAGGTCTCCCATTCATGTTGTTAAAGGGAAGACTCCTGAGGAAGCCTGGACTAGTTGCAAACCCAGGATCAGTCATCTGAAAGTTTGGCTCTTTAGCATATGTATGGATTTCAGATGCCAAGCGCTCCAAGTTGGATTCCAAGAGTCAAAAGTTTATGTTTACAGGGTACAGTGACAACCACAAGGCTTATCGACTGATTGATGAAGACATTGATCATCTTATCTTCAATCGTGATGTTGTCTTTGATGAAGATCAAGGACCACTTCAGCTTTCTTCATCTGAGCAAACTTATGAGGATCAACCTTTGAAGGCTTCTAATTTGGGTGTTCGTCTTACATTACTATGGTGGAAATATAGGAAAATGTGAAATCTTTTGGCACTTCATTGATCATAGGTGGACAAACCAACTCCACCAACCAATACATGCCTTCGCCTACTTCCTGAACTCAAAAATTCTACTTCTCTGATTCAATTAGGGCTGATGAGGAGGTCATGGCAGGTGTTGTTGCATGCATTGATAAGATGGCACCCGATTCTGAGTTGAAAGACAAGGTTCTTGATAAGTTAGCGATGAGATTTGACATTTGCTATATCTTATAATTTATTTATGAATTTGAAAATGTTCATTGTTGAGTTTGACTATCTTATTTATGAATTTGGAAATATTCATTGTTTAAGATCTACAAGGGTGCAAAGGGGAGACTCTTCTCTTCACAACAAGCAATTGATAGGAGAGAAAAACAACTAGGTAAAAAATTTAGTTCAATACTACAAGAAAAAAACTAGAAACTTGATTGTTACATTTTTTTCTCAATTCTAATATTTCTAAATGATTTTTTGTAGATTTATGGTGGGAGAATTTGTAAAGTCCCCTCTCTTCTAGTCACCATTCAGGAAGGTGGATTTGCCTATTAGCCATCTTTGCAAGCAAATGGTGAGGTTAGGAGATGATGGTCTAACCAAGAGGAGCTATACTTAGTCAAATTTGGGTAATTGGTGAAAAGAAATTCAAGAAAGCTTATAATAAGAGTTTATAAGTTACTTTATTCTATAAATAGTAACTTTATAATTTTAAAACATGATATCTACCCCTTGGTTCGACTTCCTAGGCAAAGTTAATTTTACAAAAGTGGTAGCTTTATCATGTTGAGCTCACCCTCAAGATTGGACGCCTTATTGGAGGAAAAAAAAATTCCTTGGAATCTTTAATTTATGCCCTTTGAGGATCGATTTAGGGTTGGATGCATAAAAGAGCATTTGGGCGATCATTTTTGGCATTGAGCTGTTTTATTTAGAGAGAATATTATCTTCTGCAGGTCTGCAATGAGTTTGACAGATTTTTGGAGTGGATTTGGAGACGAAAAACCTCCATTTCTTGGTGAAAGGACGAAACCCCTCTCACTTCTCATCATATCGATTTGCCTGGAATGCTTGTATTTGGCCAAGGGCTTGAATCAGTGGTTTAATAGCAGCAACAGCATCTAATCAGTCTAGGAGGGTTCAGATCTGAGCGGTAATAAGGCTAATTTCAGTGAAATTTATGCATTTTGGAGCCAGCCGTACCTTCCCCAACTAGGCAGTAACATCATTTCATGCCTGGGGCCACTAAAAAATAAATACAAGGATTTTGGTTCAGTTTTCTAGCTCAGAATGCATTGTTAGCGGTCAATAAGAAGAAGTCGAGGGTTAATTTGGAGATATTGCACCATACTGGAGTTACATCAGCAAATTAGTGGGGAGAAAGCACTAAAATTTAGAGACACTGCCTGGCAAATGTCTAAAGATTGCACTGGACTTGTGACTTCTTCATATATTTGTTTTAGGTAATTATTTATAGGTGAATAAAGCTCATTGGAGTCATCAGCTACAGCTGGAGGTGCTTCAATCGTTCTATTTCTCATTTCAAGCAAATAAACCCACCTTCAAGCCAGCATTGGGACCTTGGTATGCCAACTTTAGCTTTGCTTGTTGAAAATAAACATTTATTTACATTTGTGCATTGTTGGTAAATAAATCAGAAGTCTGAAATTCAATTCCAGTCGGTTATTCTTTATGTATTGCATTTGTTTTTCATTCTATGTTGTCAAAACTACAAGCACAAACCTCAAAAAGGCTTAAAAATTCAAAACTCTATCAAAAAACCAAAACATTTAACCGATGGTCAAAGATTCAGATTGAAACAAACAAATCAGATTAGTGCCAATTCCTAGTTGGCATCTTTCAGAATTATGGTGCTGGCACGCCTTATCTTCAAAATATAGTCATTTGTGTTTTGTCCCAGCCATGTAGTGCTTCCGAGTGTGAACGTAATTGGAGTTTATTTGAGAGCATTCACATGAAGAAGAGAAATAGGTCGCCCAGAAGTGCCTCAATGATCTTGTCATCGTTCGATACAACCTTCGCCTTCGCACTAGAAAGGTGGAGGGTGTTTCACACGAGGCCATTGACTTGGATGAAATTGATCCACATGGTGATTGGACCATCAATGAACAAAATGATAGTGATGATGTCCTCCTTACCGAAAAAGATCTTGCAGAATTAGAGAGAGGAGCAACACAAGAACTTTTGCATGTGGTTGTCACAACAGCCATACACACGAGCTATTTAGCACAATGTTGTGACAACCACATGCCCGTCAAAAAAAACAAGATTTTAATATGTAATTGTGAAGTTCCTTTTCTAATGTTCACAATAAATGTTTTTATGAACTAGGTTTCTATGCTTGGGGAAAAATATATCTATTCTATTTTTATAAACATTTATAAACTTCAAAAAGTAAGTGGAATGGTCATTCAAAAGGTGAACAATTAGTTTCACTTATATATTGTAAACTTAATCAGATTGTAAGCGACTTCTTGCCTCTTCATACAATAGTTGTATATCTGATTTTAGAATGAATAAGACAATGAGAATGAGGGATTTAAAACAATGAGAATGGCAGTTGTTTAACTGTCAAATCATTTGAAATAATTAAACTGTCTTTAAGAAGTATTGAGTGGATTCATTCATCACCAATCAATAGAAAACAGTTTTTTTTGTCAACATGGAGATATTCTAGTTACTCCTATAACATTGAAGAATGCAAAATGCATAGATCCATTTGTCAAAGGATCCAAGAAATAAGGCAAGCTTTTTGTAGGACTCTTGTGATGGAAGAAGGTAGTCTAAAGAGACATGGGCAATTCCCTTTTGCGGAAAAAGAAATCTGAATATAAGTTCACGGACTTGCTTTTCTTTACAGTTTCTAAAAACTGACCTAGTCAGAAATATTGTTTAAAATGGATGTAATAAGAAACATTGTTGATTTTTTGCTCGTAGATACAAAAGTTGAACATTTTGTGTGGTCAAATTTCTCAAACAACATATTTGTATGTAACTCTCTTATATTTATGTAGTATATTTTGATGTGTGGCTTCCAAATATATGTATAATACTAGCATTCAAGATTTGTTACAAGTACATGGCTGAAACAAATTTTACTTTCATACTATGCAAATGCAAGTACCAACCAGTAATTCAATGCCAATGTAGAACTTCAAACTGTATTTACTAGTACCAAAAAAATGAATACAGAGTACAACGTTGATAAATATCTACAATTTTTAAGTAGGTTAATAGCTAATCACCTCAGAAGGATATTCAATCTTTCTCAGTACATCCCAAGATTTTCTCGGTACATCACACAACTACAAAAGGACAGAAACCAATTAGGAACATAAAAGGGCCAATTATTCAAGAAAATCACACAGAAGACATATACATGCACAAATACCAAGTTTACTTCAGTTTATTATATCAAAGTAACCAAAGATCCAATCAATAGATAATTATTATCCAGCTTAGATATAATAAATTAATAATAAGAAATCCAAATCACTTCCACAGTATACAAGAACGATCAAACATTATTTTTATATAAAAAGGGAGGGAAAGAAATGGGAAATCTGCATAAAGTTTCATTCTCTGAACTGGAAACTTTTAAAGGGAAAGAAAATGAAACATATAAGATGTTAGCAGAAGTTCAATAGAAAATGACATATAAAAGCAAATATGTCACCATCACAGAAATAACTGCATTATTAGTAATAACAGATTGAAAAGTGATATCACAAGAAATTTCGGGATGTGATTGATTTATACAAATAACCTTAAGATGTATGCCTCTAAAGTCTAAACAGAGAAATAATTTGTCATTAGCAAAACCAGAGAGCAAATATTTCAGTTATAACTGCCTTATGGAAATTGTTTATAATATTCTAGCCTGCTTTCCTCTTTCAACCTCCAACAATCTAGTCTAGGGCCTATCTCTCTAAGGACGGTTCATACATTTATTCCTATCCTAACTTGGGTCCATCACAGACAAAACAAAATGCTCAACTATTGATGAACATCAACCATAGTTCCTGGACTCGCCAGGACTCGTCGAGTCCCGAGCCGGGTGACCCTGGGCAAGTCCCGGGAGCTCGTACTTGGACTCGTCCAATTACTGGGTGAGTCCTGGTGAATCCGGGAATCCAAGTACTGGGTGAGTCCTGGCGAGTCCAACAACTCCCAAACTCGGCTCGGACCTGGTGAGTACTTATGCCTAGACTCGGCCAGACTCAATTTTTTTTTTTTAATCTCAACAAATGACAAAAAAGAAATTTGTTGACGTTTTGTACAAAAAAAAAAATTCAAGGGCATAGCCCCTAAACCCCCACTTCCGGTCCGCAAGGAAACGCAAGTTCGTTTCCCCACACCCCTTCTATCATTGGGCTTTTCTCACATCCAACACCTTGTGTGGATCACTTAGGCTATGGATCCTATCTTTAGTGACGAGGACCTTGATTGGGTTGACCAAGCAAATAGAGAGGCTGAGGTTGTAGCCATGGCAAAGGAGGTTAGAGCACGAGTAGACATAGGCACAGCAGATGTTGGTGAGGGTGGCATGGAGTCACAGACAAAGACTCTGGTTGTCAAATCATCCAAGACCTACCTTAGATGCCTTCATAGGAGGGATGCATGCTCCTTTGAGCCATAGACTTGTAGTTATTGTTTTGATATTTGTGTGGAATATTTGATGTCATGGATTTTATATTCCATGAGTTTTGTATACATTTGACAATATTTATATGTCTAAGTTTGCTATTTCCTTCAGCTACAATTTGCGTTTATAATTATGTGATCAAAATATACTTGTGTATGTGATCAAATTAGCTTCTATTTGATGATGTTATTGTGCCTTTAAGGTTTATTAAATAAAGGGTGCATGAAACAAGTTTTAAATCCTTAAAAATCTCTAAATTTCTTGGGTTTTTCACTTTGTCGAGTCTTCACCGAGCTTTTTTGCCGAGTCTCAAGTTGAGTCACCCTTGCCGAGTCCGCACCGAGTCCGAGTCTCGTTTCTACGATGCCAACAGGTTATGTAACAGAAAAACTATAAACTCAAGCGAAACACAACTTTCTCTTTCAACTTTATCAAGAATTGTACAATGAAATTTCGTAGTTTCTCATCTCTCTTAAGAAAATTTTCTAGTGTCTCATCATAGCTAGGACACAAATTGGACATACGTGACCACCTTGTAGAAACAGGGGAACTCTTCAAATTTTACCTTGCTTATACATAAATTCAAATGTATCACCACAAAGCATGCCTTTGCTTTTTGCATCTTTTGCCCACTTGATCTTCTAATTAACTTCGGGTAAAATTTTATAAACATAGGTCATGCAAGTGACTAGTTACAAATGATACCAAACATTAGCTCCAAGAGAGCAGAAGATCCACAAAAAAGCCAGCTATCAAAAATCAGCCCCTTGAGAGCTAATTAAAAAAACTGCCCCACAGCTACAGTGAAGCATAAGAAATTTCCCTTCCCTTCCCTTTCCTTCTATTCTCCTCTCTCTTGCCCAAAGTTCTGAGAACCTATTCCACTTGGGTTTCTGCAGATTTCATTCTGAAAGCAATGCATTGAAGGTAAGGACTGATTGATGGGTCCAAGTTCCAACAATGGGGTACTCACTTCACCTTCATCACCATCAGAAGAAGAGTCCAAGGAAACTTACTGCAATTATGCAAATTTGTTACCACTAACAGACTTGGAAAACTGTTTAGGCCAACCCTCTCCATCATATTCCAGCTCGCCACCATCACAGCCACCAGTCCAATTTGGGATTGTTTGCTCATTGTATTTCTTATTGTTTGAAAATGGGGAACCCCTTTTCAGAAAAATTCTTCACTTCGTTTGGATTTTTATCAATTTAGAAACTAACCTGCAATGCATTCAATGACAGTGACTTCTTTGGATATGCCAGTGAATTCTCTTTTCTCTCCTTGGAATACATCTTTATTTCAGGCAATGTATAAAAAGTAAAACCATAGAATCTGTGTTAAAAAGATCACCCACATCGTACGAAGAAACTTATGAACTTGACATTACATAAAATAATACTAAATACAATATCCCAACAGATGATCTTCTTTCAGCAAATGACTCCCAAACAAGGAAAATAATATTCCAGACTGAGCAAAAGGACAATAAAAGAAAAGGTGGACAACAAACTCAGTTTCACCGCAAACCATAAACTTACTGTTGTTATACCACACAGACACTCTTTGATAAAGCAACAACCACCTAAACAAAGCTTTCTTAGGTTCCAGGTACAAGACCATATGATTTAAGGCCCCTTGACCCAATAGTCAATGGCATCAGTATGACCCCACAAAGAATTGAGCTTGTTGAATATGTCTTCTGAAAAAGAAAAAAAGTGCACATATTTAGAACATGCTCCGAAGAATTTAAACTCTCCAATTCATTCCACATTATTCTAAAAATCTGCATCCAAACCAGTGTTATCCTCCAAAGGATTATTCCCAATAGTACTTTGAACCAAGAAGTTCTAAGGTTCTTTTATGACTATCTGGAAGGCAGTACTTATCTTTGGGAAACTCGCAAGGGAGAGAGCCTTTGAGAAACTCTGGAGGGAGAGGGCCATATTCCCCCAGTTGTTCTCAGAATTTTGTAATCCTTCACAAACCCACATTGTAGCTCCGTACCTTAGCATAACAACCTTCTGCAAAAGCTAGCCATTTATTTTTTACAATCATCTTCCACCAAATACACCTAAAACGATGCACACATATTTTCTCAGCTCACAAGCCTTCATGAAATTCAATTAATTTTCTAACCATCTCCCATGCCTTCCACATTGAACCAAAGATAGATGATCCCCCTGGGCTAACTCTAAAGTGTCCAAACAAAACATCCCATACATTCAGTCCCTTCCAATCATGATTACCTTTAGGAAAACTAGCATCAATACCATGCCTAACAACAACCTAACAGGGTTCCTCTTCATAGAAGGCATGAACAATCCACGTAATGGCAAAAGAGAACCCATGGATATAGAAGTTTTAAGTCCCATACCCCGATTTCTCTAGATTTAGTGCACATTTCCCATCAGACCGCATGCCTTATTTTTATCACTTGCCATCAGACATTACAAATTGCTAATTAACTTTTCCAACTAATTAATATGAAAAGAGTATGGTAACCAGCATAAGGATAAATTGTGTATGCAGATAGTATCTTTTGCCAAACCTAGAACTCCCAGCCAAGGACAAAAGATGGCATTGGCAGTTAGAAACCTTTTGAAAGCATTATTCATCACCCAGCTCTACATATCCTTAAAAGAGGAAGAACATGAGCCATTACAATTTACAAGACACCTTGCCATTTTGGAAGGACCATTCCCATCCACAATCCTGGAAGAAGGAGCTTCAGGCCAACTTAAAATACATGACTTATTAACTGATATTTTAGATCCTAATGCAAGACAATACAAAGAAAGCGTTTTTACAAAGTTTTCCATGCAATCTTTATCCAACATAGGTCATAGTGATGTATCATCAGCAAATTGAACCTCCAACAGACTATCATTAATTGGAAGATCCAATCCTTTCAGTGGTGGACCAATGAAACAAACTTTAATAATGTAATGCAATGCTTTTAGCAGAAATGACAAATAGTGTGAGAGGAAGGACGCATCCTTGTCTATTGGACCTTTACACAAGGATTCACTATGAAACTTCTTAATTAAAAATATAAGAATCCTTAAAAAGAATCTCAACATATTGACAAAAGGTTTCCCCAAAACCCAAGGCTTTCATATGTCCATAAGAGCAAAACTCCACTCAACCCTATCACAGGCTTTAATCAAAATCTATAAGCCATGTAGACATTTTGACCAAACACTTCAAACCACTGCATTCCTTCCCACCTTTTTATCAAATTTTCTAAGATATATCTATCTTTAACAAAAATAGTTTCAGACAATGAAATGATTTGAGGCAACACATTTTTCACTGTTAAGGCCATGACTTTGGCATTAAAATTACAAAAAACATTTGATAACCACCTTGCTTATCTATTTGTCTAACAAACCAACTAAAATGGCCTCATTGTATATCTCCATCAACTTGGCATCAATCCAATCTTTGTTTTTTTATATAATTTAGCTGCATTTTTATCAAAGCCTAGAGTCCTATCATTACTAAGAGAACTAATTATTGTCGGAGTAATTTTAGGACAATTATCTAATTATTTATTAATTAGGTCCTTTAATTTTTTTTCACTTGAGCTAAACTTAGGTGCTTTTTAATATTTGGAGTTTGCTTTTCTAACATTGGTTCTCGATGTACATGAGCTTAATTTAGCTCCTACTTTGCATTGCTTTAGTTCTCCTAATTTTAGCATTAGGGTTTGCACCTAGGGTTTCGTTCATACTTTATAGAATTCATTCATTTATTGTAATTGCATCTTCAATCGTTCTTTGTGAATAATAAAGAATTCTCTGGTTGTTATAGAGCATACAATCTTTGCTTGATCTATTTTGTGTGATAGGTATTTTGATTGCAGATGATTCTTGGCTCCTGTGTTTGATCATCAACTTCTACATGGTATAAAAGTGTACATTCAGCAAGCCCCTTCTCAAGTTTTGAGGGTTTTTCATTGCTCAAAAGCATTGCAAGGTCGCAAATTTTCTTTTTTGTGGATCTGGAGGTGGGTGAATTTTTTGTCAATTTTGGAGCAAAACAGGCATCACCATCACGTCCGCAATGTTGAAAAAAACCTACAATTGAGCATAATTCTCTCATTAATCACTAGAGAAACCATCTTAACATGGTCCACTCCCTCTGAATCAATATGATCAAGATCCTCGAATATCAATTGAAGCATATCTTCTCAATTGCTCCTTTTGTCACAGAAGCATCCCCTACTGTCATAAGATAGGGCCCTAGGCACGAATATGACCATCCTGAGAATAAAATCCCCTTGCAATATGCTCCCTCTCACTGGGAGAGCCTTCTTGTCTCAACTTTGCTTTGTAACCTAGATGTTGTCATCACCTGCATAAATGCCTTGATAATTTTCTCTAGTGGATTGTTGCACTTCTTGCAGCAAAATCTCAAGATCTCCACCGAAGTCCTCTACATATTCCTTCTGAATTTCAATCCCTTCATTACAAATAGAACTTTAAAACTCTATAGCCGGAAAAGTAACAGACTGATGATTCTAAAGATGTCCTAAATATAAGGGACAAATTTCTCATAGTAAATTGAAGAAATTTAAAACACAAGATATCCAAATGCAGCTTGTCGTAAGCAAATATCTACTGACAAAGTTGTTTCACAAATAACACGCATAATGTAATTGCATGAATTAACAAAAAAAACTACATATTAAATTCATGAACATTATTCAACCAAAAAAGAAAACTTATCTCTTTCAAATTAGAATATGAATCCATTTGAATCCTTTGTGGAATAGTCTTGCCAACATCCGCAATGGAAGCTTGAGGCATAGTCCTGGTTGGACATTGCATTGCATAGTGATCGTATTTGTCACATCTAAAGCATTGGATTTCAAAAATGTCCTTCCTTCTTTTGTGTGTAGGAGCACCATTTGATTCCTCATCTTTCTTTCTTTTGGAGTGTCCTTTCTTACCCTTCATCTTTGTGGAGTGGGAGGGCAAGAACATGAATATCTTCATTTATGGAGCTTTGGCCAATGCCTCTTATTGCCAATCTAGACTCTTCTTGAATGCATTCTTTCTTTAATCGATCAAACTTCGGATGTTTGATCTTGCACTTATCCCTTGAATAAATGCCTCCCATGAGGAGAGGAGACCATTTAGTGCCAGCATGGTTAACTCTTTGCTCTCTATTGTGTGACCTATAGTACAGAGTTGATCTTGAGTTGATCTTTCAATTCAGTAATCCTCATGAAGTATGAGGTGATGAATTCGCCTTTTGTCATTTTGACATGATGGAGTTGTTGCCTTAGAGAAAGAGCTCGGCTTGTGTTGTTTATCTCATACATGTTCTCTAATGATTTGAACATGCCATATGCTGTCTCCAACTTGGAGATGATTGGCACAATATGGTCCTTAACTGAGTCAACCAACATCTTCATGGCTTTATTATTCTTTCTCATCCATTGAGGCTTTTCATCTTCTTCTTCTAGTTCCAGTGTAGCTTTCTTTACAAACTCATCTAATTTATTTTCTCTTAATGCAAGCATGATCCTGAACTTCCAAGATACAAAGTTGGAAGCCCCATCAAGTCGATCCTCGAATCTAACACCATTCACCATTTTGATGTGTATAAGGGACTTGAACAAATTCGAGAAGATATAGAGCGTAGTCTCACCTATATAAGTCTGATCAGATCTTTTACTTATGCTGGCTCTGATACCATGTTGATTTTGTGATCAGACTGAGGAATATAGTTTTCTTTAATTTTATCAGTAGAGTATACAGTTTATGCTGTATTACTATTCCATCTTTCCCATGAAAGTGACTAGACAGCAAGCAGATAATAGTCAGTGTTCACTTTCCCTTGAATGTATACCACCGATGATGAATGTTGTTCAATCTATCATGGATGTATGCACAGATAATTATTTGATTTATTTATCCTTCCGTATATTACAGACTGTCTCTAATCCTAGACGTATTCTGATCGAACTGCAGATTTGATTAATGTATGGTTGATCCACGTCTCTATCTTTATTGCTGTAGGAACTTGATTGAACTCTGTTACATTCACTGCATCTATAAATTAATAATCAATCTTTGTTCAAATGGCATCGTATCATATTGATATAAGATACTAAACGACTTCCTGAGAAGTCGTGACTCTTTACTCTCAAGAGTCCCGATGGTTTCTAATAAACCGATTCACTTATAATCGGTGATAGCAATTTGGCCGATCATAATTAACTATCGATCATAAGTACACGATCAGATATATGCGTCTACAATAAACTGTTTGTTGATCTTTGAATTAAATAAACATGTAAGGCCAATAGGCCATTTACATATTTGTTTCAGTTGATTAGAAGGATTGCTACTAATGCTATATCATTAACACATCGATGGGGTGTAGCCATGATATTTCCTTGTGTTTCAATGATTGATGTGCATACTCAAGTGAGGAATTTATTAGTAACTATTTTTAAGCCTTCAATACTGCATGTTTTGTTGACAAGCTCGTTAACAAAGCGCAGTGATTAAGTAAAAAGATAAATGGTTATGTTCTATTTTGACGTTATCTAGGATACTAATAGATGGGATTCTTCTATCAGTTCTCTATGTAAGGCATGATTGATACATTTTGCATTATGAAAATGGCATTTCTTGCTAACTATGACTTAACTTGTATCCAATAGTACAAGGACTATAGCATGCCAACTTTGCCTACAGCAATCCTTGAATACTTAAAAAGTTGTCCAATATATGAAACAAAATAATCCTTGATTGTGGCTTTGATTGTGAATATGCAAAGATTTGCAACTAGAGATATGTATTATGTAGATTTTATGATCATGATTCAACATTGGCCTATTACTTGCTTAGACTTGTAGTTTGATGGGGGTTTGGGGGCAAAACCAAAACAAGGTTGAGGGTAGCACCCCTTCCAAGGGTTTGGGGGCAACACCCCCAGTGAGGTCAAGGGACAGCACCCCTCGTGGGAGTCTAGGGGTAACACCTCCAGTGAGGTCAAGGGGCAATGCCCCTTGTGGGGGTTTGGGGGCAACACCCCCGATGGGGTCAAGGGGCAATGCCCCTCGCAAAGTCTAAGGGCAACGAGAGAAGCCCCCACCATCAAGCCCAAATAAGACCTTCAAACCACACAAACCTTCATGGCACACACCATTTTCATACTTGATTTAAAATACTAGATGGGCATTTCAAAGACCAAAAAAGCATTGGAATTTTATGAGCTTTAAAAAAAAATTAAAAGTCTGAGTCTTAGGCCCAAACGGACCTAGACTTAGCGAGTGTGGCAAGTCTATAGACCCAGCAAATTAGGGAAAGACTTGGCTGAGTCCGAGTCCGAGTCCAAGTCCCCCAAACTTGTTGAGCCCAACTCGCCTCGGATTCACCGAGTTTCGTGAGTCTAGGCGAATCTCATTACACTAGTTGTGACTTCAAGATCAACAAAGTATTATCAAACTCGAACCACATGTTGTAGCTTAAAATATTTATACATAAGGGCTACAGAAACTTCAACCTTCTCAAAAGCAACGTGATATACTAAAAGATTTCAAAGCATGGAATGTTCAGCTTTCCTTGATCATTGCTATTTATGAATATGAGCATGGTCATCTTGCTTCCCATGTCAATTAGCAAGGAGTATCACCTCATCATGATTCTACACCCACAAATTTTTAGAGATATTACTTTTACTACATATCCCACATGCTCATGACATTGCAAAACAAAAATCAATGCAAATAAGTAATAACTAAACAAAAGAAACACTTAATAGAAGTCACTTATGTGTTTGACAAAATAATGACTGCATTATTCACCAAGGGTTCTCTCATGGTGTTCGAACTCCCCAAATAGATGAAAATGCACTTCAAGCCTCTATATGTTTTTTAGGCTGACACAGCTTATTCATCTACATCGTGTCTCATTCAATTGCAATAAACAAAGACCCTATTAATCACATTTTAAAAATCCAAGTTAGAAGTATTCCAAGGATTTTAAAATCCCCTTTATTGTGAAAATACAAGAAGAATAAATTCATGAAGATCTTAATAAAGAAAAAGGCACTCAAATAACAATCAAACAGGGGGCAAAATTCCAATCACCAGAACATCTTTAACGTTCTATGGCAATACTGCATCAAAACATACTGTTAGAAATGCAATGAATATCCTTAGTAAGAATCACATCACATATGGTGGTTAATAGAAAATAGGTAATCATTTGCATCATTTTCCTGAAAAACAACGAATAGTACAACAAAAAATAAAATAAAATTAAAGAATCATGAACTATTAGAAAAGTTACCTCATCTGAAGAAATTCTGTATTTAAATTTGTCAATGCATTCAGTACAATTCATTACCCCCTGCACATTCAATATTATGGTGTTACTATCCATTGTATGCACACAAATAAAGTGAAATAAAATGGAACAAAATTCAATATCCATTAAATGCTTATTTGAACTTTCATATTGTTCAGTTCTTAAGAATATAAATGCAATTGTTTATAGCCATTGCTTTTCACAACAGCTAGTCCATGTTACATTTCTTATTATTTGTCATTTTCCTTTCAAAAGCAACTCAACGCAAACATGAACTTATGCATCACAGGTAATATTGATTTGAGATTGAAATGTGTATGTTATAATGATAGAAAGAAAGAAGGATATTATATTAGTGCCCATAACTACACAAACTCAGTCAATTTAACTCAATGTTACCTACTGAAGTGATAGTTTGAAAAAAGGGCATACCTCAAGCATCTTCCATAATATAAATCAATTAAACAACAAACAAAATGGAGCTTTACAAAAAACAAAGTAAAGAGAATAAAAAAGGTAACTTGATAGGATTGAAACATTGAAAGGCAGTAACTACAATGAGTACTTCCCTGAAGAGGAGCCTCAAGAAAACTTGAAACATGGAAACAAAAGGCACTAAACAGTGGCATGCAGACAGATCATAAAGAGCAGTGTCTTTGTGAATTTCAGAAAGGATATATGACCCAATACCACAGAAGAAAGGAGCGATTGGGTAAAAATTTCTAGTTTTAATTTAGCAAAATAGGAATATGCAATGCCCTCAAGCTCCATATAGTTAAAAAATGAACTCTGATGATATCACTCGAGAGTGGAGTGGTCTATGAGAATCCAAGTGAGTCGTTATCAAACTCAGAAATACCATATGGAGAAAAAGGTACAAAAATCACTACTAACATACAAGGTCAATATCTACAGGGAGAGATCAAGAAGTTAGTGAAAAGCCCCAGTGATCAGAAATATTTCAGAGGTAGCAGAGTGTATCCTTCATGATAAAAAGAGATGCCTTCTTTATTATCTTCACGCTTAACAAATACCCTTGAATCTTGTCAATAAATCAAAGAAATCAAATTATATTTATCAAAAGCGTCCAAAGAGACAAAAAAAAATTCAATTCCTCGACTTTACACCCCTAAATATAACAAAATCTTTGAACACCCTTGGCTGCCCCACAGGTTATCAATGTGAAGTGAATGGTACAACACAGTATATTTTGATGACTTGTGGATCTTTTGTGTAATGTCCCTTGTTGAGCCAGTTTAGGTTTACCTTACTTTTAATGATTAAGTGTATAATGTTGCAAATGAATTAGCAATCTCTAAAGAGTTGTATTGCTTGGTACAAATGGATATATGAATATCTCTGTGTTTCACTAATGGCTTAGTAAAGGAATGAGGAGTTCAATCAATATTAATGCTAAATGATCATATGATGGCAAGATCTGAGTTTATTATAGATTCTGCATTTCTGCTCTCAGTAAGAAATCTGATATGTGCCGCAATCTGATAAGGAAAGGATGACTAATATATCTACAAATCAATCCTTCTTAAATGCCAATACTATGGAGTGGACTGTGAATGTACATCTAGATATGAACAGATGTATGTATTATATGCACAGTCACTGTCTTAGATTTATATCACTGTAATCACACGAGTATTTGTATGAGAGACAATAGTCTCAGTCTAATCGCCATGTCTGATTATCATCCTTAATCCATGTAAGAATGGTGGATGCTGTCTCTTCTTATCAATTCCTTAATTTCTCGTGTCTTTTGGTCTGCAAGGGTGGATTCACCACTCTTACTTGTCTCCTTTTTCTCAGTCTGCTATTGATTCCCCCTTCCACCTTTATGTTGGTATTATGGATGTGTTGCATTGGTTTTGTCATTGATGTCAACACTTATCCTTCTGGAGATCTATATTGTTGATTTGGCACTATGGTTATATTGGTTTACTGTTGAACCGGCACATTGTGTTCACCGGGAAGATCAGTGACTTATGCACAGTCACCGGTATATGCTCACCGACAAGTGATATCGTTCCCCGGCACTGATGATGACTTGTTATCATCTGGAGATCATTTGATTATGTCAAAGACATTGTTTGGATACTTGGTTTTGGTGTTTTGGTTATTGGTCTAATTGGGTTGACATATTTGCTGTTATCGGCAGATTGGTCTAGGTTATGGACCGGTATACGTTATCTATTCCAGATCAGCACGGCACGTTATGGAGATGATTTATTGATTGGACATTGTTGTAATTGCATTGAGCCGACATGTTGTATCGCATCAAGACTTATTTGTAATTGATTTAATTGTAATATTCTTAATAAGCCGACCTACACATTTGGTCTTAGGTTTTGTATAAATGTAAGATCTCATTTGTGAGATGAAGTGTGGAAGTGTGGAATTGTGGTATGATCATGGTATGTGCGAATATTGAAGATCATATGAGCATATCATAGAGCGAATCAAGCAGACATCATTTGAAGGTTAAAGGAAGGTTTGAAGGTGTTTATTAGAGCTTAAACCGGTATTGAATCCAGCATTGGAGATGCTATTTTGAGCAATACATTATTCTAGGATTTAACCACCCTACTGTAGTCATTGCGACTCCGATTTGAGCAGTGTGCTCTAGGCAGTTGGTCTTTCTGCATGTGCAGACCTGTTGTGACCATTTCACACATCGCCCCATCAGAATCGGGACCCCCTCTTTTTTCTTGGGTTTTTGCTTTCCCTTAGTTAGGTTTTCTCTCTGCTTGCTACGTCTGGAGTGAGTGAGTGGTTGCCTAGGCTGGCTAGATTAGGGTTTATCTCTGAAAGCTTGTATTAGGGTTTCTTTCAAGCTGAGTCTAGCCTAGTTTGGGAGGTTGTTAGTTGTCTGCCTGAAGCCATAAGTTTGCCTTAATAAAGCATTTCATTTCAGGAGAATCAGGATGGTAAGATTGAGTGAAAGGAAGGATAGGTCTCAAGTCAAGGTAGGTTTGGATTGATGGTTTTCTTGTCAGAGTCCTATTTTCTTCCAGGTCTGAGTTGATTGAGCGGAGTCAGTGGTCAGAGAAAGATGCAAGTAGAGATTTCAGAAATTGATGAACAAATGCACTTGATGATGATTGAAGGAGTTTTGGAAGGATATGACCAAGGTTGTTGGCTTTTGAGGCGTAATTGGGAAAATTGATACATGTTTCATCTTGAAGAAGAGTTTTTAGACGTTGAAATGATGAAAGCCACCCTGGGAGGAGATTTTCGCTCCTGACCCTTCCAAAGGGTCCAGAGCGAAATCTTCCTTTCTTGCCTCCCTTTGGCCCTGAAAACCTAGTTGGACCTTGCTTAGACCAAGTTGGATGAGGAATTGTCTTGATTACGAAAGGAGGAAGATGATTTGATCAAATTGGGAAGAAAATGAGATAAACAAGGTGAGAGACTAGCCAAGAATAGGGATTTCGCTCTTGACCCTCCCAAAGGGTCCAGAGCGAAAAATCCCCTTAAACATCAAATTCTCACTTGTCAAGGCCAAGATCATAGTTTCCTTAGGCATAGTACGGGCAATTTGATATATATTTGCCCTTGGATAAATTCAGGATCTTGAGGGAGATGCATGAAGAAGGATCTATATTTGCCTCTCAAAGAGAATTGGAGTTGAAAAGGTCAAGAGTCAAGCCCAAATCATGAATTTCGCTCCTGACCCTTCCAAAGGGTCCAGAGCAAAAAACTTTGTAGCCTACTTTTCCTTCCCAATTTTGGCTAAGTGTTGGTTTCTAAGGCATGTTTGAGGATGAATTGATATGATCTTGCCTTGAGATGGAGTTGGTGGATTTTTGATGAACAAGATTTTGGCCTAAAGGAGAATTCCACTCCTAACCCTTCTAAAGGGTCCAGAGCAAAATTCATCATAAACCTTATTTGTTGCCTTGAATGGACTTGAAACCTTGTTCCTAAGGTGGAAAATGATCCAATTTTGCCTCTTGAGGTGGTTTGAAGTTTGAAAAGTGAGCAATCTAGCCGAGAATGAGATTTTCGCTCTAGACCCTTCCAAAGGGTCCAGAGCGAAAATCTTCTTAAAGCTCATTTCCTCCTAAGTTTGACTAAATTTTGATTTGCAGCGTATCTTGAAGGAAAGATGGACATCTTGTAGCCTTTGGAATGTTTGAAAGCATTAAAAAATGAAGGATTTTGGACCAAAAAGGAAATTTCGCTCCTGACCCTTCCAAAGGGTCCAGAGCGAAATTCCTAAAAACTCTTATTTTTGCATTAAAGAAGGTCAAGTTTTTTGGTTTGTTATAACGTGGATGGAAGAGAAGTAACTTGTCTTTGCCTCTTGAGGTTGTTTTGAAAGGGAGAAATGAAGAATCTAGCCCAAGTCAAGATTTTCGCTCCTGACCCTTCCAAAGGGTCCAAAGCGAAAATCTTCCTAGGATGCATTTCTTTCTTTGTTTGGCTAAAATTTGATGTCCAAGGCATGGTGAGAAGGAGAATGAACATGATCTAGCCTTTGAGAGTGTTTGGTAGCTATGAAAATGAAGGATTTTGGCCAGGAAAGAGAATTTCGCTCCTGACCCTTCCAAAGGGTCCAGAGCGAAATCCCTTATAAGCCTACCCTTTTGACCTTTCCTGGGCTTAAAACCTTGTTCCTAGGGCGATGAAAAATGAGATTCTATCTTGCAATGAAGTTTCAAGTTGAAAGAATGATGATTTTTGGTCAAGAATGAGATTTTCGCTCCTGACCCTTCCAAAGGGTCCAGAGCGAATTTTCTCAAAACCTCTATTTGCTATCAATTTTGTGCTAGATCAAGTGTGGGCTAAGGTAAAATCAAGGAGGAGTTGCTCCTGAGAGTGACTTTAAGTTGCTAAAAACCATTTAAGATGAAGGAATTGAGCCTAAAAAGTGATTTTCGCTCCTGACCTTTCGCTCCTGACCCTTCCAAAGGGTCCAGAGCGAAAATCTTAAAATCACCTTGTTTTCCTTACAAAATCAAGTCAACTTTGACTCTTTATGGTTTGGATGTGCATGAGGAAAGGTGTTCTTGCCCTGTTGAAGTTGATTGAAGACAAATGATGAGGGAGTAAGCTCAAATCAAGATTTTCGCTCCTGACCCTTCCAAAGGGTCCAGAGCGAAAATCCCAATTTCACCTATTTTCTTTACAAGGCAAGTTAAAATTTTGATTTTTATGGCCTAGAGAAGAGTGAGGCAAGGTGTTCTAAGTCTTGGAGGTGATTTGAAGTTGAAAGGATGGAGAAATAACCCTAAAACAAGATTTTCGCTCCTGACCCTTCCAAAGGGTCCAGAGCGAAAATCCTAAAATCTACATGTTCCATTCAAATTTGTGCTAAACCATGCCTAGGCCAAGGTGAAAGATGCCCTTGAGATTGCCCTTGAGTTGATTGTTGTCTCCAGAAGTGATGATTTTAGGCCAGAGGAGGAAATTCGCTCCTGACCCTTCCAAAGGGTCCAGGGCGAAAATCTTTCAATCACCTATTTTGCCTTGCAAAATCAAGTTAAACTTGGGTTGGATGAGAGAAGAGAAGTATTTTCTTGCCTTGTGAGGTGGATTAAAGTTGAAATGATGAAAAAATGAGCTACAAGCAAGAAATTCGCTCCTGACCCTTCCAAAGGGTCTAGAGCAAAAAACCCTAAAAACACCTTTTCCTTCAAAACTTGAGTGAAGTCAGGCCTAAACGAAGATGAAAGAGGCTATTTGGAATTCCTTGGAGAGATTTTTGACCATCAATGATGCATATTTTGAGCTAAAATGAGAATTTCGCTCCTGACCCTTCCAAAGGGTCCAGAGCGAAATTCAGGAATGGTCCTGTCCCTGGCTAGGTTTTTGAGAAAATTTGACCTTTTTTGCCTTGTGAGGATCAAACCAATACTGGCAAGTTGAGAAGTGGATTTGAAATGAAGGAGTCTAGATGAATTGAAGTGAAGGAGATTGAAAATTAGGCCTAAAGGGTGAATTTCGCTCCTGACCCTTCTAAAGGGTCCAGAGTGAAATTCTTAAAATGCAGTATTTCCTTCAAAATATTGTTAAGCCAAGTCAGTGGTCAAGGAAAATGGACCCTGGAGATTGCCTTAGAGAAGGTTGATGATCAAACAAAGGTGAGTTGTGACCTAAAAAGTGAATTTCGCTCCTGACCCTTCCAAAGGGTCCAGAGCGAAATTCCCATTTTCGTCTAATTTGCCCATGTGAGAAACTAAAAGGATGGATCCCTAGAATTTGTTGGACTAAAGCAAGCATATGCTCACCTTCCGAAGGATTTTGAAGTGAAAGAATGTGGTATCTAAGGCCTAATCAAGAAAATCGCTCCTGACCCTTCCAAAGGGTCCAAGGCGAAATCCTTGAGGACACCTATTATTCACCTTTGTTAGGCTAAGTCAAAGGCAAGTTGCAAAATTACGATGACAAGAACATGAAAGATGGCAAATCTAGGTTGTAAGGATGTTGATTAATGAAGCAAACAAGCCTAGATAAAAGTTCAAGCAAGCCTCCTTGGAGAGACCTAAACTTTGAACATTTTAATGCCTAAGGAGAATAAAAATTCCTCAATCCTTGATCAAGTTTTAGCATTTGCTAAGCTATCCTATAGTTTTTCATTAAATTTGCCAATAAAAACTCATTTGGGAGACTAAGACAAATTCGCACAAATTAAGGCACTTATAAATTGATCAATTAATTTTTCTAAGCCTTAAAATAAATAAATATCCACCTTTAGCTTTGAAATTAATTCAAAAAATTAAAAAATCATGCTTGAGCGCTCAAAATCATTATTGTGCCTTTGCAAACAAGTCGGCCATGCTTAGGGAGGAGTTTTATTTTATTTTATTAAAGCCTTTACCAAGTCGGCCTTAAGGCAAAACGAGGTGAGCGCCCTATATAAGGGAGGTGTGTTTTGACAATTTTAAATCATTCATTCATTGTCTCTCATGCGAACTTGAATAGCAGACCTATAAGTGCCAATTCCAGCTAAGTTGAAGGCGAATTTCTTGCTAGTTGGAGGATAATTTCCAGATTTTGGAAGATATTTGAAGGTTGGTTGAGGGCGAATTTCTTCTTGAAGGCTGATTGAAGATTGAATCCATCGAAGAGAGGACCAGAAATTCAGATCAAACATCTTTGTCCAGCAAATTCTCTTTTTTCCTTCATTCATTTTTCAAGGGTTGATAGCTAAAAATCAAGGAAGGGGTATGTATAATCAGATTTTTGAAAGTTTATTCAAGATTTAGTCTGATTTTCCATAGCAATCTTTTGAAAGTCTAAGTACCATCTGATTTCAATTCTCAATTAATATTAATTTGAAAATTCATAATTCTAGGATTTATCACATTATTTTCAAATTAATATTTAGTTAATTCCTTGAAAAGACTTAAATCCCATACTTTAAGGTATTATGCTCAAACCCTAGCTTTAAGCTTTTGGTGTAGGTATCAAATGACAACCCCCAAGACCGGTGGATCCACTACCCGGTAGGCTCTCATCAAGGAGGATCAGAGAAATGATGAATTGGAGACCAGGATCGTGTCCAAGTGGAGCAATATCAGAGACACCAATCTAGGAAACTTCAATGTGAAGAAGTTTCGAGAAGCGCCCTACATCGGCAAGTCGTCACCTGTTGCAAAGAAGATAACTGAGAGTGGCATCATCAAGGCTGCAGGTTTCCCTCCCGCAGTCAAGTGTCATGAGTTTATGATCGAGTGTGCCCGGCACTATGATTCACACTCAAGGACGATCGTAGCCGAGGATGGAACTATCTTAGCCTATCTTTCGGAGGAAGCTATAAGTGAAGCCTTTCATCTCCCGGAACATAGAGACATGATCTACAAAAGTCTAGAAGGAGCTAGGTCTATCTATGAGGATGATCTTGATTCTTGCTTGAACTTCATTAACAAGAATTGGCTACTTAAGAGCAGAAGAAGGAGAGGCAAGTGTGAGTGAGAATACTTCTCATTCCAAATGATCAAAGAGGAAAGAAGGACCTGAGAAGAGAGAGCCTTCCAAGAAGAAGCAGAAAATGAATCCTGATCGCCCACCAAGCACATCTTCTAGGCAAGAAAAGGAAGCAAGTCAAGGAGAAGATCAGAGGCAGATAGTGTTGATGAGTCTATGGAATTGGTACAGAATGATAAACAAGGAAAAGGACAGACACCTCAGCATTCATCAAGTCAATCTCCCCAGGTTGGTGCTAATGAGCAACAAGAAGAAAAGAATGATGATGAAGCAACATCTCCTTTCAGGGAAGATAGTCCTCTGCCTAAAGAAATACAAGTGAGGGAAAGGAAATCTATCATTCTAAATTGGCTAAAAGAGAGGTCGACAAGGGTAGTTGTGGTCGAAGAGGAAGAACAAGTATTTGACTTGGAAAGCCTCATAGGAAGTTCTCATGAAGAAATAGAAAAGAAGAAGGCCACAAAGATGTCAAAGGTAATTAGAGATGAGACAGGCTCCAGGAAAGTGCAGATAGCTACACCAGTGGTGGACAAGTATGAAGATGAGATTCTAGCAGAAGGATACGATCTGGAAACATTTGATCTTGGTCCACTTACCACCGTGCAAGCCATGGAAGAAGCAACTGATTCACTGAAAGCACTTAATGACAAACTGAAAGAAGAAATAGAAAAGAATAAGAAACTAGAAAAGGAGGTCAGTGCTTGGAGAAATTATTTTAGCCATCTTAATCAACCTTTGAGACGACAGGATCCAGCAATATCTACTTTGCATGCACTTCCTCTTGAATCAATAAATGAGGCGGAAAGGGTAAAGAGCTTGGTCCAACTCATGAGTTCCCTTCCCGGATTGATGAATCTTACAAGGTGGCCATGGAATTTGCAACAAGGATGATGAAGACGGTCCACCGTGCTATCCAAGTTCTTGAGATCATCCATTATCTATTGGTAACTGTGGATGCATTTGCTCACACAAGAGAGGTTGTCATCCCCGTCTTGCAAGTGATAAGAAGGACACCAAGACAAATTCTAGCACAAGAGAAGATAATGAGTGGAGAAGCCCATAGTCTTCTGCAATGGTCAACTTTGCTCCAGATAAAGGAAGTTCTTTTCGAAGATATCAGTTCCAGGTGCAGCCAAGTTGAGGGAACTATCCACCCTATTCAAGACAAGGTATTTAAAGTATTGTGTACGATCCTTGGCACAAGAATTGAGATCGAGACGGATGTAGACATCCAAGAATTGGAAGACAAGATCAGGATCATCTTTTGCAAAGAGAACACAGTCACCAAAGAGCAGCGAAATTAGATGCATGCTACTATGTTCCTAATTGAGAAAACAAAAGAGGTGGAGCTTGGATGGGAGACAACTCTTCTCACTGCCTTTGATCAAGTTCTTCACTTGGAAGAACGAATGAAGAATCTTCCTGAGGTTCCCATTGCTGAGATTGAGGCGGTCACGTCCAAATTCATTGAATACGCTAGAAAAGAGCATAGGAAGGGGAACAAAGTTCTAAGATGAAAAGTTGTTATAAGATGATGTGGCAGCTTAATTCCTATTGGTCTATGTCTCCTCGTTATTTGTGCCAATTTTTATTGGCTATGGATTAATAATGTTTATCTAAATGGGGACTTTTTTGTAACAAACCCTAATTAGGGTTTAGGTGTCAAAATCTCAGCCATTGATCATCTTTTGATCCAGGTCGTTCATTGTATTTGAGGATGCTATATAAGCCCTCACTCATTTCATTTTGAAGGATGAGAAAGGTTAGAAAAGTTAGAAAGTGGGAGAGAAGCAAGTTTAATTTTGTTAGCAGCAAAGAATTGAGTAGTGAAGAGAGAAAGTTGAACAATTGTTGTTCATTTGGCTATGAGATCAATGAAATATTGAAGTTATGGTGTTTTGTTGCAATCCTTGTGGCTACTTTCATGGTTGTTTATCTTCTTGAATCACTCTTAGTAGAGATAGCATTTAAATTTTAAGTTTGAAGGACGAATGTTGTGCCTAATCTTCGATAAGACTCACATTCCAAACCACTAGCTTCTTACTGATTGTAAGAACGCCTTGTGTGGTCAACTGGAAACATTAAGCTTGGTTAAGAGTTCAATCATCATTAGAAGTATTGATATGTATCTCCCTGATAGTATCTATCTCCTTGGTGATTTGAAAATCGTTGAATTCCCTTAGAAGATCGCACCAATTACAGTGGAGTTGTAATCCTTTGGCGATACTAAAATTGGTAAAATCTTATCAAGACCAGTCCTCATTAAGTCACTCTTAGGATTAGTTTAAGTATCTCTTCCTCGAAACCTTTATCTTTTGATCTTTTTTGAAAATCTGTTAGTATTAGGAAAATCTTGTTTCCTCCTTTGGAAGGTAGTTGCATGAACAAGCTTTCTTTGAAAGTACGTAAGGCCCCTTGAAAAAATAGTAAACACAACGACCACTGGTGCTTATCCGCGAGTAGAGATCCTACAAAGCAGAACCTTGAAGTCCTTCCGATTGATCCTTTTTGCGATATCTTCAGCATTCGGAGACTTTACTCAAGAGAGGATAAGATACCTCTGGGTATTTTATTCTGTGTTTGGTCATGTACAAAATACACATCAACAAGACCCCATTTGTATACACATACTATCTGCAGTAGTATCATCTGATTGTGGGTAAGGTTTCCCACCGTGGTTTTTCCCCTTACAGGGTTTCCACATCAAAATATTTGTGTTATGTGTTGTGGATGTTGTTTCTCTTTCTGTTTCATGCATTAAGTTTCACCGGTATTGATATTAACTGCTAATCTGTTAACCGGCATTAAGTTTGGTTTACCGGTATTAAGTATTGAGTTGGATTAAGTTATAATTGGGTTGAAATTCATTTACAACTGATTCACCCCCCCCCCTTCTCAGTTGTCCTTTCGGTTCCTAACACTTTATTTATATCTTCAAATCTCTAAGAGTCATATCCTTTTGGATGGACACTTCATTAAGAAACAAGTCTTTTAATTATTAATCATTGCATCTCACTTAACTAAAATCCCATCGTACTCCTCATGAGATGAGGGCTTTAATTAATAGTTATAAACTTGGTTTCTTAAGCGCACCCTTCTCATGAATCGCATCCTTTGGTATCAATCAGTTCCCTTGATCACTGCTTAGTTTGTTTAATACCAATTGCTGCTTGTATTTTGATCATTGCTTGATTATAACAATATCTCCTTTATCGCTATTCCCACATTTCCTTTTGTAAATCGATCACTCCCCCTTGCCTTATTGTTTGATGTCTTGTGAAGACTTTGTAATTGCTTGCCTCTTTTGACTATGTAAAACCTGACTTGGCTGATTTGTCTTAACAGGTTGCATACCTTAATGAATGTTTGTTCTTCCAATTGCCTTTCAGTTGTCTTTGTTTATTAGTACCAATCGCTGCTCTTCCTCATTTGAAATCGATCATTCTTTAATAATCGTATCATCATGAACACCACCTTTCACTTATCCGATCGTATTATTATTGAATGACTAACTCACTGTCTTGTGTTGTAGTTGAGTCAGTTGCATAATTACTGTATGTGTCATATGACCAATTGTCATGTCCCCATTCAAGACCTAAGGTTAATAAGAGTCAATATACGATTGAATAAGTTTTAATTAAAGATTTAAACTTATTATTAAAAGAACAAGCATGATATCAAGGAACCATTGAAACTGTTACCAGTCCATCATCCATATTCTTAAGATCAGACATGATAGACTTACATATAAGAGTTAAAAATATCCAGTATGAAATAAATCAAGCAATTTGATAAGCTATACCCCATCCTCATAATCAAGGAATGCACACTCTAAGGACATTACAACTAAACAAAAGATAACAAAGAACTTGTCCGGAGGTCATATCTTCATCATCAGCAATAATAATACATTATCAATCGATCCATTGAGGCAGGTATATATAAAAAAAAGGATAAGTTCGGAGGTAAGTATCGATCCCATAAATGGATGAAGTTAATGAAGGTATCGAGTAATAGAGATCCGCATGCCCTCCATAAACAAGCAAATTATCATACCAAATCGATAATCTATGTCGATGATAATGCGATAAAAGGAGCATTACTAATATCAATTAAGGGTATCGATTTAGTAAGAATGTAAATGATGTTCAATTTACATTCAATATGCAAGTTATATTCTAGTTGATAATATCTTGTTCTATGTATTACTGATTTAAAATATAAATCTGACTATCTTCTTTTGTATGGCAGGTGAGAGGAGCATTTATTAATTTCGATGTCCTTTCTCACAAATGCCATTTGATATATATAGCAAGCTGGGTACAATCAAGCAATGCCTTGACTGGTCATGTCTTTCAGACATGGCCGATCAAGACATTACTTGATCGTGCCCCTTTGCTAATCACAATAATAATACACAGTGTTCATTTAACAACCGATACCAATCGGTGTATGCTTACATTAACACCCGATAACAATCGGTGTATGCTTGTCTTAACACCCAATAACAATCAGTGTATGTTTATTTTGCCACCCGATATTAATCGATGTATCACCCGATATCAATCAGTGCAAACTTATATTAACATCGATACTAATCAGTGTTTGGTTGACCCGATAATCATTTGTTTATTATTAAATAAGTTAACCGATATAAATCGGATTGCATTGGTTAACCTGATTTAATAATCGGTGAACACAAATAATGTAACCGATATTAAATCGGGATTCTATGCTATAGAATGATAATCGACAGTTAAGCATTTGATCGAACTAATTAGATTGATCATTTACAAATGGAGAATGGTTTATCAGATGAAGGATTAATAGCTTGAAGTTATTCATCATAATTATCGATAGGATAAATGATTGAATGAGAGACTTCATTTATCTCTCATTCAATCATTTATCTTACTGAAGCTATCATGCATTAACAGTCCCTCTTAGCTAGGTAAGATAAATGCAAATAATATATCAACCATCATAATTCAAATGATAGTTAGCATTCTTTACACAATCGAACTCTCTAGAAAATCATATCACCTAATCACATGATATGAAGTATCACCTAAACACGTGATACAAAATGTCCATCACGTCAATCTTGTGATGACAGGATTTCAACTAAGCATGTGATATCAGTATTGCCTAAACACGCAATACTTAAGGATAATCATATGAGAGATTAAATTCTCATCTTATCCAAGTTGTGATATGTGCACTAACACCTTATACAAGTGTTTTACCACAACACAATCATGGCACATCCATGACACACCAGAAATCCAACATGATAACTGGTTTGGACATTATAAGATCGTCACCTTATAATGTCTACATACAAGTGTTCATTATCTTGAGAGATCGTCACCTCTTAGATATGAACCCAGGGAATAAAATCCAAAATGTCCTATCATGACAAAGAAGTTTACACATTAAACATCTTATTGATATGCAAATACAGATTTACAAAGTAAATTACCTTTCTATCATACCTAAACCTTTTTTGAAGTGATCAATCTTCACTCTGGAAAGAGGTTTGGTCAGAATATCTGCAGATTGATCTCCTATACAAACATATTCTAATTGGATCACATTCCTGTCTACCATATCTCGCACATAGTGGTATGGAATCTCAATATGCTTAGATTTGTCATGGAACACTGGATTTATTGAAAGTTATATGCAGCTCTGATTGTCACAATGTATAACAGTGGGTTTCATAGGCTCCCCAAACAACCCCACAAGCAGATTCCTAAGCCATACTGCTTCTCAGGCAACCATAGAAACTGCAATGTATTCGGCCTCAGTGGAGCTTTGAGCTACAGAAAACTGCTTCCTGCTGATCCAAGATATCATAGTTGAACCTAGACTGGAGCAACATCCTGAAGTGCTTTTTCTGTCAGTCACACTTCCAACCCAATCTGAATCTGTAAATCCATGTAGGTCTATATCAACTTTCTTATATTTGAGACCAAGGTTTAGGGTACCTTGTAGGTATCTCATAATGTGTTTTACTGCAACCAGGTGTATCTCCTTAGGTTCACACATAAACTGACTTAGTGCATTAACTGCATAACAGATATCTGGCCTTGTATTTACCAAGTACATTAGGGATCCAATCATCTGTCTGTATTGAGTAGGGTCAGTGGGTTGTGACTCTGTTGCTGCTTCTTTAAGTTTATGTAAATTAGTTTCCATAGGAGAGGTCATGTTGTGACCTTTTTCACACATCGCCCCATTGCAAATGGGGACCCTCTCTTTTCCTGCTTTCTAGGGTTTTTTTAGTGTCCTGTGACCTTTTTGCTGCAGTTTCACCAAGCCTTGTCCAGTTCAGAGCATTTCAGGCCCTGACGATTGAAAGTTAGTTTTTGCAAGTTATGTGATTCCGAAGTGTGAACACCACCAGAGTGCTTAGAAAGGCCAAAGGATGAAGATCACACTCGATTTGGACGAATTTGGACAACTATTTAAAAAGTTTGCTTTTTTGCTTTTTCCTGTTTTTTAGGAAGTTTCGTTTTTGGCATTTTTAGCCCAATCCTCGGTATGGCTATTTTTAGAAAGTTTTCCCTATTTTTTAGGGATGTCTGCTTTTTGCTTTTTCAGGATGCAAACCTAGGGTTTACACTTGCACCACTGACCAGCTTCAATCGGAACTCGAAAATTCCAAGTTTTGACCTAAAAAGCTAAATCCCTAGATTTTAGGCTTTTTGCTTTTTCAGGATGCAAACCTAGGGTTTACACTTGGACCACTGACCAGCTTCAATCGGGACTCAAAAAATTCCAAGTTTTGACCTAAAAAGCTAAATCCCTAGATTTTAGGCTTTTTGCTTTTTCGGAATGGGAACCTAGGGTTTACACTTGCACCACTGACTAGCTTCGACCGGAACTCAAAAATTTCAAGTTTTGACCTAAAAAGCTAAATCCCTAGATTTTAGGCTTTCTGCTTTTTCGGAATGGGAACCTAGGGTTTACACTTGTACCACTGACCCGCTTCAACCGGAACTCAAAAATTCCAAGTTTTGACCTAAAAAGCCAAATCCCTAGATTTTAGGGGGCGTGATGCCTCAAATGATCCACCTAGGCATGGATTTCAAATTTCAAATTAATCCGATCAAATTTGATTAAGCTATGAAATTTTGAATTTTTTCTAAGAAATTTGGCTAAGTCTGGAATGTCATCCTAATCCTGAAATTTGACTAAGTCCGGAAAATTGGAGAATCCTCCAAAAACCAGATTTTGCATTATAAGTCCTAGAGACCTGAAACCACTCTCAAACAACCTGACAATATATATGAAATATAACTTAAAGTATAAGAAAGAGAAAAGACATATTGAAATACCACTTATGCTTAAATGTTATATTTCATATATAGTCTGCCCTCTTGAGAGCCTCCAAAAGTCCGCCTTGAAGAGCAAAGGTCTAAAAGTCCGCCCATGTTGGAGATGTCTAAAAGTCCGCCATGTTGGGAGGTAGACCAAAAGTCTGCCATGTTGAGAGGTGTCTAAAGTCCGCCATGCATGTTGGAGAGGCTATGAAGAGGGAGCATAGAACTCCGCCCTCAAGGAGACCTTCCTAAAGTCCGCCTTGAGAGGCTTCAAAACTCCGCCATGTCTTGTGGACTCTCCAAAGTCCACCCAAACTTGTTGGTGAAGATGGTAAGGACATCAAAACTTCACCCAAGCATGTCAATTGGTGGTCATGCCTCTTAAACTCCGCCCTATGCCTTGTGAAGCGAGAAAAGAAGATGTGGGAGCACTCTCCAAAGTCCGCCCAGCCTAAAGAGGCCAAGGTGGCCAACATTCTAAAGTCCGACATAGGCTAGGAGGGTTATGTGGGAGCTATGCTTAAATACGCCCAAGGTGGAGAGCCTTCTAAAGTCCGCCCAAGGCTAGAGAGGTCATGTGGGAGCACTCACCAAAGTCCACCCAAGGCTAGAGAGGTCATGGGGGAGCTAACACCAAAGTCTGCCCAAGGTGGAGAGCCCTCCAAAGTCCGCCCAAGGGGAGGTTGCTTGAAGTCCACTTAGGGGATGGGTTTGAAGTCTGCCAAGGTGGGAGCCTAGCCTAAAGTTCGCCAAGGTGGAGAGCCCTCCAAAGTCCGCCAAGGTTGGGAGGCTAAGGAGGAGGAGTGATAGAAGTCCGCCCAAGTTGGGGACACCACCAATGTCCGCCCAAGATGGGGGCCGCCACCAATGTCCGCCCAAGATGGAGGTCATGTAGGAGCCCTCTCCCAAGTCCACCAAAGTAAGAGAGCAAGGTAGGAGGTGCCAAGTTTAAAGTCCGCCAAGGGTAAAGAGAGCTATGAGGAGGGACCTTCAAAGTCCGCCCCATGCCTAGCCAAAATTTCGCCTTGATGGAGAGCCATGAGGAGAGACCTTCAAAGTCCGCCCCATGCCTTAGCCAGAAATTTCGCCTTGAAGAGAGCCATGAGGAAAGGTCTCCAAAGTCCGCCATACCTTGGAGAAGATGGAGATAAATTTCAAAAGTCCACCTACGCATTGAAAAGTCAAACAAAATCAACAAGATGCCAGTGATGTCACAAAATCCACTAAGATTTCAAAATTAAATCCAAAATGAAGAAAATATCTAAGGATTATTAAAAATCCTCGAAATAAATCCAAAATAGAAAGTTTTCAAAAGGAGAATATTGGAAGATTGATAAGGATTTCGAACTTAAATCCAAAATGGAAAGTTTTTTAAAGAGAATATTGGAAGATTAATAAATATTTCGAACTTATACCCAAATTGGAAACTTTTAGAAGATATTTTCTTCGAATTTGGAAACATGACAACACTTTCCGAAAGAATGAATTTAAAATTGGAAACATGATTTGGAAGATTTTAAGGGTTTCTGATTGAGAATTTTAACTTAATTTACAAATACTTCGTTGTAAACTTCATTTCTACACCAAGAAGTTTGAATATATTAAGGAGAGCATAGTAAAATACTTTCAGTTTGGAGTTCATCTGGAGAAAGTTTTGGATATTGCTGGAAGTTGGATAAACTTTTTTGACAAAAGTTTCACAGATTTTTGGAGCAAGACAACCAGTATAAGGACGAATTATTGAGTCTCTCCTGAATTTTTGAGTATTTTTTAAGGTGAAATTAAATTCATGATGCAGATTTATGTATTTTCTGAGTTTTTCTAGAGTTTGAGAAATGATTTTTAGTGAATTTGTTCGAATTTCTAAGGGAGGAAAATCATTTTTTTTGGCCAAGTATAAGAAATTTTTGGAGTTATAACACTTGGTGTTGGATTGTGATCACAGTTATCTTGAAGGTTGGAGAATTTACATGTGAAAATCCCGTTCTCATGGCTAAGTATGAAAATGAAGTGAAATTTTCCAAACACTTAGCCGTTCATAGCCTCGATTTTCTTTAATCCAATATAGATTTCTAACTTATTTTCCTTTGGTTTTACACGTCGCAGAAGGAAATAGAAGCGGGATCATCATAGAGACCGCAGTTGGAGTTTCAAGCCAAACGAAAGATTGAGGACAAGTTCACAGGCAAGGTTCATCCGGGCGTGAAGATAGCCAAAATTTGGCAAGTATGGGAAATGTTTCACAAAGAAAATTCCAATTTCCTCAATTATGATGAAGGCATGTCAAGATATCGAGAGGAAGGACATGATCACAACAAATGCCTGAACAACTTGATCCCATCGTTTCATATTTGCAAGGGGTTACCTAGAGCTTTTACCCTCCTCCCACGCAACATAAATTGGCAACTGAAAGCAAGTTCATCACAGAAAACACAAATGGAGTTTCGAGCCAAATTCAGAATTGAAGACGGGACCACGAGCAAGGTTCATCCGGGTATAAAGAGGGCCAAAATTTGGCTAAGTATGAGAAAAACTTCACAAGGGGATTTCTTCTCCAAATTCGAGGCACTTGAAAGAATCTCAAGGCATCAAGAAAGAAAAGTTCTCAGACTTGGTGAAAATATGGAAAAGTTAGATAAACTTCCAACTTCTTGAAGGATTTCATCTCCTGAAGGAATTAAAAAAGACAAGCTCCCAAGCAGAATCAAATGGCGACGAGAAGGAATCAAATTTCCATACTTAGACGATTTCTTGACACAAATTGGAGAATTCAAGAAAGACATCCAACACGTTGAGGTGGCGCCTCGTCATTTTCCAACCAATCAGATCGCTCCAAGTCAGCATGTCCAGGTTCGATGAACCTCACTTATCCAGAAGCTTCTAGAAGGGCACACTTCACAATGCAACAACCTTCTATTTTCATTGATGGTTCATATTTAGCAAGAAGGACAAGTGTCCCAAATGTAATTGGTCGAGGGTAGTTAGTTTTAGGAAACCCTAATTAAGGTATATAGCTTTCAATCTGGGCCATTGATCACTGTTTGATCTCGGCCGTTCATTTATTCTTGAAAACTATATAAGGCTACCTCCTCTCTTTTGGGGAGTGTGAGGTTTTTGATGTATTGTTGCTTAAGGTCATTTCCAGATAATATATTGCATGTGCGCTGCTTTGTAATCTCTATTATTTGAATGATTTGCATGGTTTCAATTGCCTCAACACTTAGTTAGAATTAATTTAGATTTGCTTTCATTGTTGTTAATTTGACTGAAGGATTTGATAAGTGTCAATTGATGGTATATCTCCGCTCATACTTTTGGTAAATGGATTTCCATTCTACCGTGCAAAGTTAGTCATAGCCCATCCATTGTGCATCCCAACATCTCGATCATAAGCACAACCCATTGAAGATTGCACCGGCCTTGTGTAGTTGTCCCTAGTGTGGCGAAGCAAGGTTTGGTTTCTCGAGAGCACCCAGTTGATACCGTCTCTGAAAATTGGTAGGATTAGATTAGCCTTCCTAAACCCTATCTCTTTTTCTCTTTCTTTTGAAAGTCTAAATCCCAAAAAATTCCCCAAAAAAAAAGAAGAGCCTAAAATTGCTAAATCCATCTAAGTCCAGCAATTCAAGATACTTGTCAAACGTAAGTCCCCCTTAAAATTTCAGCATACACTACCCAAGAAGCTATTCCACTAAAGTCGCTTGTTCGCACATATAGACCTTGGAATCAGTAGTGATTTTTCAGGAGAGGATAGAATACCTTCGGGTATCCTATTCTAATGTTTGGTAGATGATAAAACAGACACCAAGAGGTCATAGGCCTACAGTTTAGCATTCTGAATCTCTTCAGAATATCCAAGGTATACTTTCCTTGGTTGAGTATAATGTTGTCAGAATTCTGCCATACTTCCAATCCTAGGAAGTAATGAAGGAGTCCCAAGTCCTTCATATCAAATTCTTTGGATAGATCTTTCTTGCATTGATCTATAAGGTGATCATTTCCTGTGATTAATAAGTCATCAACATATAAAATCAATATTAGCATATCCCTTTTATTTCTTTTGTAGTAGAGATTAGGATCTGCATCATTCTTAGAGAA